>NC_135325.1:125547952-125850119 GCF_048772815.1 Callospermophilus lateralis
GCCAAAGAGGAAGTTCTGGTCTGGGTGGTAAATTGTTCAACCTGACGGGGAAGCAGCGTGACACCCGCAATAGCGGGACCATTAAGCATAGTGACAGCTCAGGAGTGCGGAGCTCCGCTGGGATGCTGGTGGCCCAGGCAGAGCCGGCTCAGGGACTAGGAGCATCAAAAGCTGGCTTTGCAGCCAGGAGGGGCAGTGAGGAAAGATGCGGGAGCTAAAATTAAGGTTAGAGTGAGGCCATGAATTGGCTCATGACTTCTAACAAATATGCCACCTACTAGAAAATCTTAATAGGGAAACAGGGGGAAAGGGGATAGGTACTATCTGATCAGTTTTTCTGTAAAGAACTACAGTGGCGCCTGCCTGTAATCCCAGCAGCTCCAGCTGAGGAGGCTGGGGCAGGAAGATCCAGAGTTCAAAGCCAGCCTTAGGAACTTGACCCTCTCTCTAATAAAATTAATTTTTTGGGGGGGTACTGGGGATTGAACCCAGGGCCTTGTGTATGTGAGGCAAGCACTCTACCAACTGAACTATATCCCCAACCCCTCTAATAAAATATATTTTTTAAATTTGCTGAGGATGTGGCTCAGTGGTTAAGCACCCCTAAATTCAATCTCCAATACCCACCCCCCCAAAAAAAAACCTATACTGAGGTCTCTTAATTGTTTTCAAATGTAAGCTCATGTTAGGGAGTAGATTCAAGAGGTATCATGGTGGTTGAATACACAGGGCTTGCTATACTTTCACATGGCAGGGGAAGAAGTAATTGAAATAGTTGACAAGGCTTGAAACAACTGGATGGCAGGTTGGGACATGACTCAGATAGGATAGGTGTAGATAAGCCCAATGATCAGTTGGACACGGTCAACTGGCATCTACCAGGTATGAATTGGAGCTAAGCTGCAGTAGCTGGAAGGAAATGTGACTCGGGAGAGAAAGGGGTGGCAGAAGTAGTACTGCATACTAAGAATGAGGGGGAGATGCCTTTGAAGCTTAAGGTTGGCTAGCCTAGGCTTGTCCCTCCAAACATTGAATGTGGGAAAACTAGAAAGGCCCTGACAGATCATCTACCTCAGCCCTGGAATGTTAATGAGGACACAGAGGGCTAGCATGGCAGCAGCAGAGCAGGGCTCCAAAGGCAGAGTGTCTGCTTCCTCACTGGGGATCCTCCTCCCCTGACCCAAAGCTGCTGAAAGCCATGGATCTTGGGAGTCCCATCTCCACACCCCTGAAGAAACCCTTCCCTTTTACTTGGGCTTGGCAGGTTGCTCTAGGTTCAAAGGTTGTAAAGTTTTTATCCCCTGGGCAGAAGCTGGAGAGGCACCCTCCACCAAACTCTGCAAAACATACCACACACACACACACACACTTCCCAAGGCTTCAGCAGCATATACACAAACTGGAACAATAGAGTATTAGCATGGGCCTGTGCAAGGATGACACGCAAACTTGTGAAGTATGCCACACTCAAGAAACAAATCCTCAAGGACCACGGGCTGAGGTTTATTGTGAAAACCTGTGGGTGGAGGATGGGCTAGGGCAGGCTCTAGGAGGCTGAGTCAGAGGCCTCTGAGCTGTCCTTGACATCCGTGCTCTCTGTGGTCTCGCTGACCTCGCTGAGGTCTTTGCTGTCCCCGCCACTATCCTCAGCAGCCAGGCCTTTCTCCTCACGACAGACCTCTCCTGAACTGGGAAGCGAATTGCCTTTGCTCTCCACCTTGTTCTCAATGGCACCCAGGACCACGTGCCTGCCCTTTTCTTTCAGCTCCAGATGTCGCCTCAGCTGCCACCAGGAGCCCAGGGAGAAGCAGGTAGAAAGAGAAAAGACATAAGTCTGTAGTCAACAGGGCAAGGGAAGCCAGGTTCAGTCACTATGGGAGGGGCATAATGAGAAGCCAGAGCAGGGCCAGAGCAGGAAGCCCAACCGGTGGGGAAGACCTTGCTTGAGTTCTGACTCTGCCCTTCTCTAGGCCTGTTTTCTCACCCGTAAAATGAGAGTGACTGTGCCTCCCTCAAACCAGCCACTGGGAAACCCCCAAGATAACAGTGCCCTTTGAAGAGCCCTGTCCTCTAAGGAGGCATGGCCAGGACCCCAACTTTCTCCACAGCCCAGTTTGGTTTTACCTCTGAGCAGGCAAGTCACAGGTATTCCCTGGTCATCCCATTCCCCCTCTGGAAAGTCTCCCTCTGCACTTCATATCCCTCCTACAGGCGTGTTTCCCAGAAAACAGAATCTTGGATGGATGGCCTCTTCTAGAGCCAGCCAAGGCCAAGGTCCCCACTTGACCACTTAGAAAATGAAGGTAAAAGAGGGGCTCCAACCCCCAGCAGTACAGCTGCAAGGACTGGCAACAAAAGTTGGTCTTGCTTCCAGCCTCCTCTGTCTCAGGTGTCCTGATAAGCCACCTTCCCCCAGCAGGACCCACCCCCCTTCACCTCCAGGACTGCTGCTGTGGCCAAGGTGGACTCTTACCTCATCAGCCATCTGGGTGAGGTCCCGCTTCATCGCATATGCATCTTCCCCATCTGCATAGTATTTGGGCTCCACTTCGCTGATCCTGGAGATAGTAAGAAAACCCAAACCTGGGGGCAAATTATCTTGGTCTCCTGGTATCATAGGCTAATGGATAGGTGTCATTTCCCCCTGAAGAATCCTTTTTGAGGCAGAAATCCCAGCAGAAAGGAACTCTTTTTCAGTAGCCCCATTTCCAACATGGCCTTCCTTGTGCTGTCTCCAGCAAAGCCCAGCAGCAGGCAGCACCCACTGCCTTGACATCATTCACTACAGTCCTGCCACTGCCGAGCCCAGTCCATCTACCAAGGTCTGTCTGTGGTTCCTCGTGAGGTTAAACCTGGGTTAGCCCTGTCCTTCCCTACCTGCTCTGCTCCCTGTCACTTACTGAGCACATAGCCAGTTCCTCTGCCTAGCAAGAACAATGGGAACTGGGGGCGAGGGGTGCTGTGGCCTCTGTGAGTACTCTTCCCGCACATTGTGGTCCCTGCCCAAGCAGCTTAGGGGTAGTGCCTACAATGGGAGGTGTGTATGCACACTCTGGTGGCCCTACCACTGGAAAGAAAGCTGCACGCATTGGCCTGACCCCAGTCTCACTTTCAAGTACTTTTTGCCACTGTCTACTGAACACGTCCAGGTTCTCTTGCCCATGTTGGGCACATGAAGATTCCCTCATCCTGAGCCAACCTGCCCTCATCCACCAGGATGCTCACAGTTCTAGGTCTCTTGTTGCTCTAGCTGGTGGCCCTTCCTTCCTGTGTCATCCTTCCTTCTCCTCTCAAAGATGGTTCCTAGTCACATGGAGTCCTGCTTCTTTGTCTCTGTTCACGCCTGGGGACCATATCTATCTACTCCCAAACTTGAACAAAGAAGCCTCACATGTTCTTTGCCACAGTGACCTTCACCAACCTTGGCCAGTAGTAAGCTATCCTTCCTCCATCAGCAAGACATGCCAGATCACCCCCCCCATCACAACATGCAGTAAACAGATATGAACAGGCAGGTGCTGTCTCCATGTCAGCAGCACAGAGTATGGAGAAGGACTCCTAGCAATGTCTGGAGTCCATAGCTGCCTGCCTCCCCCTCTTGGTCCCTCCCACATTGTGCCTGAAAGGCAGCTCAGTCCACTTCAACCAACTGGATGGGCTAGACCTGGGACCAGCCCCAGCCCCATAGAAAAATCTAGATCTACTTACTGAAAGTTGAGGGTGTTGGAATAGAGGTGCAGGGCGGCCCGGTTACTGCAGGGGAATAAGGCACTGCTGAACTTGGCCAGACAGGCCATGTCCAGGTCCTACCCCTCCCCCTGGCTCCCCCTTCCCACTGATCCTACTTCCCAGATTTCCTCCAAAAGGCAGAGCACCCTAGAACCTGCATCAAAATGTCGTCTCTTCTTCCCCCTCCCCCCATCCCTCAGCTTAGCTTCCACCTCTTCCTGACATGAAGGGAGACATATTTGGCATTGAAGTTCTCTATCATGGCTCGAGAGGCCTGATCCATCAGCTTCTGAGCCAGGCCAAGACGCCTGTGGGAACGTTTCACAGCCTGGTGAGAAGAGGGTGGGTGGGGGAGGGATCTTAGTAAGATCTTAATGTAAGGGCTACCCCAACTACCCCCTGCTTCCTTGGTGGGCCCCACTCACCAGTGAGGTGATATGTCCATGAGGCACATCATCTGGGTCCTCTTCCCTAGAGGAGAAAGGAAAGAGCTAGAAAGGAGCCTGGTGCAGGCACAGCCACCCCCAAGCACCTGTGCACAGTGGGTGTTCAAACTACTTGAGGCTGGTCTTCTAGCACTCCAAGATCCAGGCTGGTGAAGAGCAGCCAGTAGTGTTCCCTCTACCCCATATTGACTAGATATGTGCAGTGTCAACACAATATTGTACCATGATAAAAATATATAAATAAAGGGCTGACAAGCCACAAAAAAAGACAGGAAGGAACCTTAACTGCATATCACTAAGTGATAAAAACCCAGTCTGAAGAGTCTACAGACTGTATGATTTCAACTACATGACATTCTGGAAATGGCAAAACTGTGGAGCTGGTAAAAAGATTAGTGGCTGTCAGGAGTTAGTGGGGGGGGCGGGCAGGGGAGCGTTGCAGAGCACAGTAAAACAAGTCCTAGCCATATGTATAAGGCTGGGAGCTCAATGCACAGAAAAAACGGCAAGAATGTAAACTTTGGGCACTTAGTTAACAAAGTATCATTGTTGGTTCCTTATTTACAACAAATGTACCTAATGTAACATGTTAATAATAGAGGAAATGGAGAGTAAGGGATTTTATGGAAAATCTGTACTGATCTGCTAAATCTTCTCTAAATTTACTGACCTAAAAAGCAGCCTATTTTCTTTTTTAAAACCTACACACATGAGCATCCATGAGACATAGGGACTGTTGGCCTTCCCCTCCAAAGTTTGTCTCTCACAGTCCCAGCACTAGACTTCTCTTCCTCCTTGGTGACTCACATTTTGGCCAGGACATACCCCACAATCTTCCCATTCTCATCCTCAGCAATGTAAGAGAGCTGGTGACAGACAGGAAAAGGAAGTCAGTACACAACTTCATGTAGGAGCCCAAAGAACCCACAGCCCACCTCCTGCTATGTGCCTGACAGCTGGAAGTTGCTCATGTAGTTAGTTCTGTGACAGCTTTTGACCTTTGGGCCAAGTCGGACAGTTTTCACCACACCACAGAGTGTCCTGTCTTTGACCCACAAGAGAAGAGACAGAAGGTAGGAATCCTGTCCCCACCCTGTCCCTATTCTACGCTCCCTTCAGGCACCTCCTTTTCGTCTGCCCCTGCCCCCTCCAGCTGAGAACACCCCTACCTCAGCCGACCACAAAGCCCTCGGGGCTCTTATGGCCTTGCCCACTGGGGCTGCAATTTCCTCGGCCTAGGGTGTCCTACTCCCAAATTCAAACTCTTCCCACCTGGGGCCAGGAGAGGCCATGGTAGAAGTAGTATTTCATCTGGTAGTTCTCAGGCAGGCAGAGGAGGTTGCAGTGCTGCATATTCATCAGGTCCTCAGGCTGCAGGGGAGGACAGCGGGACGCGATCAGTTTAGGGCTGGGGTGACTAAGTAGGCCTCCGTCAGGTAAGAATCCAGCTCCCTGTCGGTGTTCTCGGCCTCCCCTCCACCGGGGCTGGGCAAGGCTGTGAATATCTGACTGTACAGGGCCTGGTCCACAGCCGCTGGTGCAAAACGCGTCAGTCTCAGGAAAGAGTGAGAGCCTGGAGGTTCCAGGAGCCCACCCTACCGGGTCCTGACATCACGCAAACAGGGGATTCACAGCCCTAAGCCCTGCGTCCCTGACCACCACTGCAGGCTGGTCCACCTTCACGGTTCCCACGGTTCCCGCGGCTGCCGGCGCGCAGGGCCACAGGGCCAGGTCCCTCGGGAGCATGCGCACGCGGCCACCCGGTCCAGCGCCCACGCGGCGCGGACAGACGCCCGCCTCGGCTCCTCACCCTCGCATTGCGGATGTTCATAACGGCGGCAGGGCTCGCGGGTCCCAGCGGGTCGTGAACGCGCAGTCAGCTGCCACCGCGCTCCGAAGCGATGCAGGGGAGGATGAGATGGGGCCGGGACCGGGACCGGGGCTGGGGCTGGAGCTGGGGAAGGGCTCGCGGGGGCGGCGGCGGAAGAGGCGGTGCGCTCCCGACCGGCCACCGGCCGGAAGTGCGCGGCTGCCGAACCCGCCCTCCTGGCCGCTAGGCCAATGTGTGGGGTGGTCCAGCGCGCAGGGTGGGCCAGTCCTCGGGGCGGGCTAGTGCGCGCACAAGCCAATGAACTGAACAGACCAAAGCGCAGGGCGGGAGTGTGGGTGGGGCGAGGCGCCGGCCCGGCGAGGCGGTACCTGCGGGATGCTGGATGCTGGCTAGACGCAGTGGCCGCCCCCTCCCGCGCACCCATAGACTCGCGCACACCGGCAGGTAGAACAGGCTCAGCTTTATTCCGCGCCTCAGCGGGCGGGGACAGCGGGCGGGGAGCAGGTGGGGGCGAAGGCCGAGGCAGGGCGGCTCAGCAGAGCGCCCAGCATCTCCTCGCACATGGCTAGGCACCGCGGCACGTGGAAGCAGCCTGTGGGGAAAGGCGGGTGGGTTAGGAGGGCAGGGGGAGTCGAGTCCACGAGCCCCAGCGGCCCCGCTGTCCCACACTCACCTTTGAAAGGACCCCCCTTAATGGTGAGGGCGACCTTTCCCTCTCGATTTAGATAGCCAAACCACTCCCCATACTCGGGATCTCGAAACTGGAATAACAATGAGACAATGACAGCTAGAGCCGGCAGAACCTGCCTGGATGCCACGGTCTGAGTGCTCGGAATGCTCATCGTACCCGCTGCACCGCTGCGGTGGGGTGGGTCGGAGCCCCGGTAGACCCCAGGTATCATGCCTCCAGAATTAGTGGTTTTAACCGCTACAAAGGCGTCCTGGACAAAGATGAAAGCCGGGGAGTGAAAGGCAGCAGGCCCCCTGTAACTGGCTAAAGAAGGGTCTGCAGGCGAGGCGCTGAAACTATGAGATGGAATAAAAAGAACCCTACTCTGGAACTACAGTCTACACTCCATAGCTTGATTGCAGTAGTAGTTACACAGGTTTATTATATTGTTATAACTCCTTGAACTGAATCCTTAAAGTTGATACATTTTAGTGTATGTGAATCGTACTTCTGGTCAACCCACTTAAAGAAACTTGAGCCCGTTGTGGTGATGCACACCCGTCATCCCAATGGCAGGCTGAGACAGGAGGATCCCGAGTTCAAACGCAGCCTCAGCAGTGGCGAGGCCCTAAGCAATTCAGGGAAACCCTGTGTCTAAATGAAATACAAAACAGGGCTGGGGATGTGGCTCAGTGGTTAAGTGCCCCTGAGTTCAATCCCCAGTACCAAAAAGGGAAAGAAACTTCATGGAGGCTTGACCTGACAGGAAACTGGTTAACAAGTAATTCCCTTGTTCCCTGATTCACAGGTCTGTGGTCCAGTAGATGACTATGCAATCCTACACAGAGATCAGACTCCTGTCCTTGTATGATGGGTTCCAAATGCATCTCATCCTTTTTCTTCCTCTGCCCCTGCCCAGTACTCCACTACTTTCCATACAGGAAACAGCATCTCAGCTAGCTAAGCTGACCCATTCCCCCACTCCTGTCCTGCCTGCACTTCATCCAGCATCTGTCTCAAGGAGGTTTGTCAGTTCCTTACATACTCTCCAGGATAGATATACTACAAGGCCCTAGCCTAGGTCCATTTCTTTTTCCTGATAAGTGGAGGCCCTTCTCAGAGGATCATAGAGCAAAACAATGACATTAAACTCTACTATCAAAATGTCCCTTTAGGAATTAGAGGGTATAGCTCAGTGCTTGAAGCACTTGACTGGTATGCAGAAGGCTCTGGGTTTGATTTCCATAACTGCAAGAGAAAAGTCCATTTAAATTGTGATCTATGAGTTCATGGCAGCTGGTCAACATGGTGCACACCTGCAATCCCAGCAACTCAGGACAGTGAGGCAAGAGGATCTCAAGTTCAAGGCCAGCCTCAACAACTTGGGAAGACCCTGTCTCAAAAAGAAAAGGCACTGGGGTTGTGGCTCAGCAAGAGAGCACTTGCCTAGAACACGCGAGGCCCTGGGTTCGATCCTCTGGGGGACCCCTGACTTGGTTTCCTTACTACTTCATGACTGACTTTTGTTTCTTTGTTTTGTTGCCTCACAGCTCTCAGTATTAAATATCTGTAGCTAGCCCAGACCTCTCCCTCTGAATTACAGACTCAGAAATCCAAACGCAGCTCCACCAGCCTCCTTGTCTCAAGGCTGAGCAGGTCGTTCATGGTCCTGCCAGGCTTCTTATCCAGGTTGAGCCCTGCCTAGACCCTCTTTCCTCATACACACCCTGCCCTGCTCTATCCTCCATAGTATCAGATCCCTGCCCCTGGAAACTTAGACACTCCCCATTCTGCTACCTGCCATCTCTGCCACCTACCAGGGGCTTTCAAGGGACAAAGGGGCAGCACTCACCTGGCGGAAGGTGTACTCAGCCACCTGATAGAAGAGGTGTAGCAAGGCAGGGTCCCCACTGTCACTATAACCCATGAGGAAGGCAATCATGGCCTCACTGTGTGGCCACCAGAGCTTCATATCCCACTCCAGCTAAAAGTAGAGCAGAGGCAGGTGGCTGAGAGCCCTGGTCACCTGCATCCCTCTCAGTAGGGCACTCATCACTCATCCTCTGGTCCCAGCTCAGTTTCCATCTGACACTTGGAGTTTAATTGTGAGATATCTCTGGGAGGTTCAGAATGGCCCCTCTGACAGGGACATACCCCAAGAGACCCCTTAAAAGGACAAGTGGAAGGACAGGCTCCCTTTTAGCCCTTGAATCAAAACCCTGTCCCTCTTGTCTAGGTGTCTTTAAGCCCCTTGGACACTGTTCCCACCCATGGTCAGCAAGCCACCCTCAGCAGTCAGAAGGCCACAGCACCAGGGAGCAATTCAAGAAAGCCTTAGAAAGGAGGCTAATCGTGTCCCTGGGAGCGCCAACCTGGGTAGGGCAGAGGTTGTCAGCATCCTGGAAGTAGAAGAGGCCTCCATGCTCAGGGTCCCACCCAGAGTGGAAAGACAACAACAGGAACTTCTCTATGACAAGAGCACGAAGTTCAGGATTGCCTTTCCTGAGGGCATGACGAAGCAGGAACCAGCCAGCTTCCAATGCGTGACCTGGGGAGGGGTGGAGTAAAGCAGCACCAGACCCTCCTCAGGCTTGGGGGGAGGTCAAGCCCCCCCTGGCACTTCCCTTCCTCCCTCCCTAACCCTTAGAGCCTTGTGTTCTGCCCCCAAGGGATAGTCTGCTTTTCAGCCTTTCAGGCCTGCCTAAACCCTGCAACCTGGCAACAAGCTCCCCTGACTTATGCTCCTGCTGTCGCCAATGTCCCAGCACCAGAAGACCAGTTCTCTCTCTGCTCCTCTGTAGAGGGTGGCAGAAGGCAACTCCCCTTACCTGAAGCCTCAAGCCTGAGGTCCCTTCCTCAGGCTCAGTCTATTCTTCCCCCTCACCTGGGTTCTGGTGTCTCCCCAAACAACCAGAGAGTTCTTTGCCATCCTCTGACACGTTCTCCAGCACAGCTTGTCCATCCCTCTGCAGGGGAAGGGGCAGGAGAACCAACTCTATCATCTAGCTCCCAGCCCCAAGTAACCCCTCCCTCCCACCAGCCTAGTCACCCACTTGATTCACCCCCATAGGCCTCCAGGTTCTAATCCTGGCCACAGGCCTGGGCCTCTTGAAGGGGAAGTGTAAAACATTGAAGGGGACTGACAGGGCAGGCATGGATGCCAGCAGAGGATGGGGTGGGACAAGGGTTAAGTCTGGGTTTCCATCTCAGGGGCTCTGGCTCCCTCCCTTCAGCCCTTGGCCACACCCAGTTCTCTGCCAAGTGACATGCTTGGGGTCTACCTTCCCAAGGACTCTGGGCTGCACTTCCCCTAATAAGCCTCCCCAGGCCTGACATTTGGAGTTTAATTGAGATATCTCTGGGAGGCTCAGAATGCCCCTCTAACTGGGATATACCCCACGAAACCCCTTAAAAGGACAAGTGGAAGGACAGGCTCCCTTTTAGCCCTTGAATCAAAACCCTGTCCCTCTTGTCTAGCTGTCTTTAAGGCAGAAGAATCGCCCCAAGTAGTGGGAGAGAGTGTGTCATACTGCCCCTCACACACACACCTGGACATGCTGCAGAATCCTCTGGGCACACCAGTCTCCCAGCTCTGCATATTTGCCTGCCAGCTCCTCATCTGCCTCCCCAAGCTGCTCTACCAGGTTGAGTAGCATCATGGGCACTGCCATGGACTCTGCAGCCGGAGTCCCTGGCAACTGGGGCCGACCAAGCCCCGATGAGTCCTCTCGAACCCAGTGGATGATCTGATCCATCATTTCCACTGCTTCATTCTGCAGAAAATGGAGGTGAGAAAAGGGAAGCCCAGGTGAAGACTGTATTGCCTCTGAGTCAGCTGTCCTGTCCCCCAGGAACCTGCAGGGTCCTGAGGATTCAGCCCCTTGGTGGGAAGGTTGTGTTCTCTTCTGCACTCCAAGGACACCTTCTACAGTTCTGCTTTAGTACTAGCCTAGGGGCCTGGGGAGGAGGTGAAGGACCCCTCCCAGCTGCACCCAGGGTGTGGATCAAGCCCTCTCTGCCCCAGGGCCCTGTGGTGATACAGGAGGTGGGGCTCGGAGGTGGGGCTCAGAGGTGAAGAAGACTTGGGCGGAGGGAAAAACCCTTAGATATGATGAAAATACATGCAACAATACAGGGCTGGGGCAGGCCCAGGGCAGGATAGGATTGCATGGGACACATATAGCAGAGTTCTAGGGCACCTCTTCAAGGTGCACCCTTAGATCCATCCTCCCACAGACCTGGTAACGCTCTTCCCCTGTCACCCTCCACAGTTCATTCATGGCCATGGTATAGAAACACTCGCTGAAGATGGTCCTCTGCACCTTGACAGGGAGGCCACTCTGAGTCAGCACAAAGGCACACTTCTTGTCAGGAGGTGCCACCCGGGCATAACGCAGCAAAAACTCGCCACCTGGTGGTTAGGGAGTTGGCAGGGGAGGACTCAGATGAGGACCTTCCCTAGATCCTTTACTGCTTGTAGAAGGCTCTAGTAATGCCCCCATGAGCCTTATTGAGTAAACATGGATGAGGCCCCTGGGGAGATGGGGATAAGAGGAGGCACCTGCTTTGGCTGAGTCCAGAAGTTCAGAACGGCGAAAGCGCTGGAACTTGCGGTACAAACGACAATACATCCATACCTGTGGGGGAACAGGGCAAGTAGGGAGTGGCTTGGGTGAGGGGGAGGCCAAGATTTTCCGATTGTGGGAAGAAGACTGTTGAAATGACAGGCCTGTGTGGACTATCAGGAGGGGCCCAGGGGCACAGTGTGAGCCATAAGGCTGGGAACACCCCTACCTGTCTCCCCTGCAGCCAGACATATTTGAGGTTGTCATACACCTGCCCATCTCGGCCCAGGCACGTGAAGAAGCCCCTGTGGGACACAAAGGGTTAGCGAGTGGGGAGGAATCTCACACCTCTACACACAGATGCAGGCCAGGCTGGGGCCAATGAATCTGTGAGTCGCATTTGAATGAGGTAGAGGCTTGGGAAGGGCAAACACCCTGCTGAGGACACCGGGAGGGCCACGCACCCATGCTCCTGGTCATGGGAATGCTCCATCCAGAAAGCCACTACTCGGTCCAGCTCCTGCCCCATACGCTCCTTCCAGGCTCGCAGAGTCTCCCTCTCCTTTTCCATGTCCTGAAGGGGCACTCAGGGGTTGAAGGCACAGCGACCCAGGAGGATTTCCCAATCCCCCTGGGTCTCAGTTTCCTCAGAGGACTTCAGTGGACCCCAGAGCTCCCTGACCCTTCCCCCCATAGAAGGGGAAGCTCAGACACAGCCTCAGGGCTTCCTCACCACTACCTCTGTGCTGAACTTCTGACCCCACCTCCGCTGGGGCCCTCTAGGACAGCACCTCCCCATCAGACCCATCACTAGCCTGTTGCACTCGGAGACCCCCGCTCATCACCCTCTCCTCCAGGAAGCCAGACGGAGCTGGTAGCGGTCCCGTGACTGTCACTCAGCTGACCGAGCTGCGCCCCACTCTCCCGCCCCTTCTCCAGGTTCCGCTGGGCCAGGGGGCGGGGCCTGAGGCGGGGGGGGGGCGGGGAGTAGCTCCGCCCCCGTGCTCAGCCCTGACCGACCCTTGGGCCTGCGATGGCTTCTGCTGGGCACCCTCTGCTGGAGATCTTCCTGGTGGGAAATGCTGCATGAGTTGGCAGGCCAGTCTGGGACAATGGAGAGGGAAGGAGTGGGGTGGTGGGACTGGGTCTGAATGGAGTGGTGGTCTTGGCAGGTGTGCGTGGCTAGGGTGCAGAAAGGAGAGGGGAAAACTGGAAATGCCCGAATCCAGAGGCCCTTCTGACCTGTGACCCCACAAGGTAGACAAGTCCTCTATTGAGTTAGTTCTCTAGCCTTCAGCAGTCAGCAATAGGCAACTATTGGTGCTTATTTCCCTCAAGAAATGCTGCTGGCAGGCTGGACGGTAACTGTGGAACAGAGCAGGCATCCGTCCAGCTTCCTGGGCCTGTCTTTCAGCCTGTTTGCATTGTTCAGTGACCTACCCCATCAGGTGCTCCAAGGAAAGCTGACTAAACTGTTCTTCACTCTCCCTGCCAATTGGCCAGCCTCATTGCTCAGTAGAATTATGTGGGGAGTGTGTGTGTGTGTGTGTTGGGGGAAGGGGGTTCCAGGAGCCAGAATGTCTGGGTTCCCTGGGCCCCTAGTGTGGTTGAGGGAGCTTAGACATTTTCTGGAAGGATGGATTGCAGTCCAGGAGCATACGTAGGTCTCTTTGCCTCATTGATGCAGCTCTGGGAGATGGCCAGCATGGAGAGAGGTTGCAGTCCTTGAGCATGACGCCGTACTGGGGCTCCTACTGCTCTGTGCTGGCCTTTGGTGTCATGGTGGTTGTTTCCTTCCAGGCTATAGCTACTTAGCTCCTGCCACAGGTTGATTCTCCCAACATCAGTTTCTCTTTGTGGTGCTTGGGAGTAAGCTTGGCCTTGTGGCCAGCAGGTGGCTATCTACTGCAGCTGTTCTATGTTCACATCTCAGCTTTAGATCATGCTTGGGGAACCCTGACTTTCTACCCAGGGTCTTGTGTCCACTTGTATCATATCAGTTCATGTCTTGCCTTTCTGTACATACTCTCTTCCTGCTCAGCCAAGGGCAGGCCTTGATATATGGAGGGTTCTAGATTTCTATGGGTGGTCTATGCCTTGACCGCTCCAGAGGTGGAGAACTGGAAGAACTTCTGTCCACAGCCCGGGAGCAGGGCAAGATGGGGCCGTGCTGCCTGTCCCTGCTGTCTCTTCCACAAAGCTGAAGAGTGGTGTGCTCAGACTCAATCCCAGTTTAAGACCAGCACCAAAGACACAATAGGTGTGGTCCTTGCCTTCTGGAGTGCAATGCAGGGCAGGGAAGGTGGAGGATGGGTGACCCCACATGTATGGGCTACAGGAGTGGGGTAAGAACCCTTGCAACCCTCCCAAGCTAAGCATTCACAAGTCCAACAATTACATAGGCCCCTCCCCTTCTGAGGCCAGCTCCACATAGATCCTTCACCCCAGCTAGCTGGTGCTGTCCCATCCCTGGGCATGGGTCCCACAGTTCTCCATCTGAATTGCTTTCCCACCCCTCTCCTGGGCCTCTGCCTGATGAAGCTGCTCTTCTGAGCTCCTCAAGGTGCACATGCTGGGCTCCAGATTCCACCTAAGGTAAGGAAGACAACCATGGCCTAGTGTCAAGACCAACAGGTTAGGTGGGTAGACATGATGTCCCATAATAGGAGATACTTTAGAACCCAATGGTATGAGCACCAGGGACAGAGCTTCCTGGTGGAGGTCCATTGCATTAGGCCTTCATTTTGTCACCAGCATGCACCAAATGCACATACCTGTGCACACAGGAGTGCCACAAGCCAAGAGATAGAGGCAAGTTTTGGTGCCCACCCAAGGATCTTTTGGTACCAGAGTGGGTGAGAGGAAAGTTGGCAGCAGAGGTGTCAGAGAGAAAGTAGAGAATGCTGAGGAATCATATCCTCCACAGCTCCTTTCCCAAGCACAAGCCCCAGGACCCGGGCCTGCAGCAGGGGCCTGCCCTACCACAGGCTTTGTCTCCTATTCGATTAACATTAAGCATCTATTTAGTCCATCTAATGCTAGATGTACTGCCAAACCCAGATGCCAGACTGTCACTTCTATAGTTTTTCCTCTTCCCCTTTGGGGATCTCACTTGTAAGAGGAAGCTGAAGAGGATTCATTCCTGCTTCATAGAGTGCCCACCATGTGCCAGACACATCTGTCCTGTCAGGGCTGACACTCTAGGAGGCCTTCTGGTGGTCCTGGCCTTCAGTGGGATGCACATAGGAGCTGCAGCTCAGCTCCTGCCCTGCGTCCCATCCAAGGGAGTTGGCTGCTGGTATCATGTTCTGGTGTCATCTTGTTAGGGAGAGAAGGTGATTTGGCCCCCAGACAAAAGGCATGGGTAGCAGTTGCCTATGGGCCCCTCAGACCTCACCCTGTATGGCAGCTATTATGCAACCTGCTGGTTACACCAACCTAGGATTGTTGTAAAAGGCAGCTCAGGACACAGTGGGGGGTCCTTGCTCTGCAACCTTCCAGTTTGGGAGAACTGAGGGAACAAGAGGCCCCCAGGTGGCTCAAGTGAGCCTTCGGGAGGCCCCAACTTCCCCCTCTTCCACAGGACATGGGAAACCTGGACACAGTGAAACACCAGATGGTTATTTCAAAAAAAGTCTTTTAATTGTTCAAAATAGCACAAAACGACATCGCACTATGGTAATATTGAGTCACAGGGGTTACTCTACAATAGATGAACGGGTGGTACTGTTCTCAGAAACAAGAGAAATCAAAGGGCGTTTGGGAGAAGGAACAGGGGTAAAACAGTGGGACCAAGCGAGTGGGCTCCAAGGTGACTAAACGTGACATTTTCCACAGCGAAATATACTATAATACAACAAACCAGAGGCCCCAGAGGGTGCAGGCCAGAGGTGGGAGGGGCTACCCTTTCCCCTCCCACATCTCCAGAGATGGCAGGACTGAAGATTGGCTGCTCATTTTAAATCCTTCCATGACCTGTTTGCAACCTTTGCTCATCACCTAAAGCCTGGGTGTGGGGCAGAAAAATCCAAACAGAGCTCTAACTCCCCAAGTCTGGCCCTTTGCAGGGAGGATCGACCTAGTCTGGGGATAAGGCTGCAAAATTCATGGAGCTGATGGCCAGTGTTGTTAGCTTCAGGCTTCCTCTGGGTGACAATGCACTCTCCTGCACTGGAGAAAGGCCTCTGAGGACACCTCATTCCCATTCTTTCCCTTCAGTTCAGGGTGTCAGTCTCTCAGACAGTAATGCTGGAGGTGGGCCCACTCTCAAGCTCCCTCAAGCCTGACCCTCTAGGTGTGAAGTGCTCACCCATGGGGAGTAAGGTTTGACAGCTCACCCTTCCTTTGACCTAGAGGCTTGGGGACAGGCAAAGAGGCAGAGGGCCGGGGCTAGCAATTGGAAAGTTGGGCTGGGTATTGAACACCAGTCCCATGTGGGAGATTCCACACCTATCCTGCCCCAACTGCCCCCAACTTTTCCTCCGGAAAGATCCCTGCCAAGGATTAGCCAAGGAGAAAAAAAGTTGAAAAAAAAAAAAAAAAAAAAAAGATAAACATTCTGTACACAGCTAACAACAAAAAGGGACAAAACCCCACACGCTAAGGCTAAAATTACAATAAAAATGTTAACTTCATCAATTTCAACTTAAAAAAAAAAAATACAACAAATGCAGCAGTTGGTGATGTGGCCCAAGCCTTAAGCCAGGCAGGGCCAAAGCCAGGCTTGCCAGGGACCACTCCATGCCCCATTGGGAGATTTCAGGATTTCACAGCCGCTGCTCAGGCTACCCAGGGGGTCCTCCTTTCCCCTCCTTCTATTTCCTTATTTTCTCTTTATAAAGGGGAAGGGGAGAAGTGGGAGCATGAAGGCCTCAGGGAAGATCTGTAAGCTTCTTGTGGGCTCGCTGGGCGAGATAGGGCTGGCTAAGCCTGAGGAAGGGATGGGAGGTGACTGGAAACACAAGGGTAACAAAATAAAATAGAACCAGACAGATAACCCAATTTGGGATGCCCAGGAAAGTCTCTCTGAGGAGGGACCCAGGGGGTACCTTTCCTTGGTTCCTCTACCCAACCACTACCCAGAACTTGGCTGCCCCCTCAGGCCAAGGGTAAAGAACCACACACGTGCAGGCTTTGAAGCGAGGGTGATGTCTACCTCCTTTTGAGTTTCAATTTCTTTCCCTCAAAGGCCTCTACAGCCTGGGGGCAGGTGCTGGAGGGAGGGGGGAAAGGAGGAGCGCTACTCTTCTGCTCCTGGCTCACTTATCACTTGCTGCTCTTTCAATCTGCCTTCTGCTTCCTCCCAACAGCAATGATAAAATGTGCTTTCTTTATTGTAAAAACAGACAGAAAGAGGGAGCATGAATGGTGACCAGTGGCTGGTGAGGGTGAAGTGCGAATGCCGGGCAGGCGGGCAGGTAGGGCAGCCCCTGATGGGTGGTTCCTGAAGCAGAGGGGGTCTGGAGAAGAATCCAGGTGCTGGTCAGCTTACTTTCACTGACCATCTGCCTTAGATTTCTTTGGAGCAGATTTCCTTGGAAAATGGAGTGGGGTGGGGGGAGAGAGACAGAGAGAGTGTTAGGCTCCAAGTTAGAGTCAGCAAGACCAGCAATATTGGACACCTGGTGGATCCAGTCCCAAGCCAACTGATGAGAGGCTGAATCTTACTATTTCCGCCCCCCCCACCTCAGAGTGTTCCTGAAAGGGACCTTCTGCTTACATTTCCGGAGAGGACATAGGCCGCTTGCTGGCCGGCTTGGTGCCTGAGCTGTCTTTACTGGTTTCTAAAAGGAACATGAGATGGTGAGCAGCCTGGCAAAGAGCACGGAATGCATTTGTGATTCACCCCTGAACAGCCCTGGCCACCTCTCTGCTGCCCCTCAGGGCCCAGAACTGCGTACACTCCCCTCAGATCTCCCTAAGACACAAGTCAGAGGCCCACTGGGCTTCAATCTTGCCTCTCTTGCTGCTTTCCCTGCCCTCAGAGGAGCAGAAATACTGCCCTCTGATGGCTGCCCACCCCACCCCACCCTTGCCCCCCACCCACAGGGCTCCAGACTCAGCTTGGGCTCTCTACTTTTGGGAGCATGCTGTTCTTGGACCTAGAAATCTTTGTCCCTCCCTACCATCCTACACCATTGTGCTCCCATGTTACAGAACTCCCAAGTCTAGCTTGAAGCTGGGGCCCCCTGCCCTACTCACTGCCTACCCCCACGGGAGCACTGTACACAGCATTAGCAGGAACAACTAGGGGAGGGCAGGACACACAGGATGAAGAGGGGACAACATCTGAGAAGAATCCTATAGTAGGTCAGTACCAACCTCCTGCTGTACCCAGCTTCCCCATAAGCTACCCCAAGAGCTCCACAAATGATACTTACCTTGCAACCACCTCACTTGTGTGGCTGGGCCATACCCCTTCTCATTGCGGGCAGCGATGCGGAAGATGATGGCGGGCTTGGTGGTGTAGTCAATGTGGGCATTGGAGAGGCTGGAGGACTGCACAAGGCAAGAGGGGCTGGGCCCGCAGTATACTCGCATAAAGGCCAGCTGGGCTGGGGTTGAGCTCTTGGGCTCGCCACCAGCCTGTGAGCTCTGGATGGCCAGGTACACAGAGTACTCGATGATCTTGCCGGAGGTCACAGAGGGCGGCTCCCAGGTGAGGTGAGCACCATCTGGACTCTAGAAGCCAGGACAGAAGGTCAAGCTTTGCCTTCTTCAGTCACTGAGGTCTCAGCCCACCCGGTCTGTCCCCAGAACAGGGGGCAAAGAAGCCTGCAGTACTGATTTCTCCTACCCCAAGAGCTTTTTTTCCTCCTAACACAATAGAGATATTCCACATCAGAGATCAAAGAACTTTAAAAAGAGATCTGCCCCAAAGTGGAAAGAATAAAAGGAACTGGGACTCAAAACAGCCTTCCTGAATCTACTACGTAATGTGTGACCTGTCACTTTGCCTCTTGATGTGTCAGTTTCTGCATCTAAGAAACAGAGCTACAGTAGCAAGAAGAGCCACACCTCCTGGGGATGTTTTTAGGATAAAAGACATATTGAAGAGCAGGCCTGGTGGCACATGCCTGTAATGCCAGCTACTCAGGAGGCTGAAGCAGCACAAGTTGTAGGCCAGCCTGGGCAACTTAGAGAGACCCTGTCTCAAAAATAAAAAAGGGCTAGGGATGTAGCTTAATGGTAGAGCCCTTGCACAGCATGCACAAGGCCTCAGGTTCAATCCCCAGTACTACAGGAAAAAAATAAAACATGGAGCAGTACAGAGAGCTTGACACAGAGTGCCTGCTCAAGGACACTAGCTGCCAGGCTACAGAGAAAGAAACTGAGGCTAGGGAATAGAAAGGAACTTTACCTTGTCACTCTGGCAATTGATGACACAGGACCAGAAGCCAGAGTCTTAGCATTCATTACCCACCAGGCAGCAGTCTCTGTCCACCAAGGGTGGGCCTGGCTACCATGCTCACATCTGTGTGCACCCCCACCCCCACCCCCACCACCTGGGTCCTCTGCATGGATGGGGAGCTCTGTGCCTGTGCACTCAGCCGAAATTTGCTCTGCTCCCAGCAGGCAAGGGACCAATGGTGGGGACAGGCCACCCCACAGGGAGACTCACTTTGCTGATTTTAATGGCACAAGGGGCCCCTGGGAAACCAGGCAGACATGTCTTAAAGGCTGAGATCTCGCTGAAGGGCCCCCGGCCACAAGCGTTGATACCAGCAACACGGAACTTATAGGCTGTGCCTGGCTGTAGCTCCTGCTTCTTCAGTTGGTTATAGTCAGGGACAGTGCCTGAGTCATCCTGGGGAAAGAAAATGTTAAAATCAGATGAAGAAAAGAAGAAAGTGGCATGAAGCTTGTTGTTAAGAAGTTGGCCCTGTGGGCTGTGGGTTAAGCTCAACGGCAGAGCATCTGCCTAGTATTCAAGGCCCTGGGTTCCATCCCAGCACCACAAAAATTAAAAAGGCAGCTAGGGGGTCAGCAGAGCAGATGTCCATCTTGGGAACACTATAGATGCATGAGAACTATGTGGTGAAGAGGAATGAGGTCACCAATGGCTGCCGCTATGTGGCAAGGAGGGATATGATGAGGTTGACTGAGGTCACGCACCATCAGGAAAGGACCAAAAGTTTTCACTTTCTTACTGCCTCAGGGGGAAGGGTCTCCACCTGGCCATCCTCAATGTTTACTGATCACTCAAGTAAACTCAATGTTTACTGATCACTCTTGTGAGCCTCAACTCAGGGCAGCAGAGCCAAATCTGCTTCTAAATACTTGCTTCACGGCCAGGATCCACTCACCCAAGGGTGCCAGCTCTTGGGGACACTTACATCTGATGGGACAGCATCATCAGGTGGCAGGAAATAGTGAGTCACCATCACATTGGTGCCCTTAATGACCCCCACATCAAACCACTGGTTCTCCTTCTTCACAGGGGCTTTGCTGGGTGGTGGTGGCAGGTCTGGCTTCTGGAAAACAAAAAGGGAGATGAAATCAGGTCCTCAGCCCTCAGGTTCTGAAGGCAGTGCTGATCCCTGTCCCCCAGGGTCCCATCACACCCAACTCACCACACCCAGGGACTCTATGCCATTGGCCACTTCAGTTAGGGTAGCTGCAGCCTGTAGCTTCGCTGGGCTAGCTACCACAACTGGCTGGGGGGCCACAAAGGTGTTGGACGGAGCCAGGCCTGGGAATAAAGAAGGTATCAACAGCAAAGGTTCTGGAAACCTGACTTCTCTGCAGGACCTGGACCTCCTGAAATGGCACCCTTATGCTACCCTCACCTCCCTGTCTCCCCCTGGCCACCTTCTACCCACGTACTCTAGCACCAACTTACCCCCCAAATTTCTTTCCCAATATAACTAAGCTCCCCAGGGGTAGGGCTCAAAGCCAAGGCAGGACCCTGCTTACTCTCAGTGGCTGTTGAAGGCAGCAGAGCCACAGTACTGGGGACAGCACCAGCCAGCTCATTGAGGCAGTTGCTTTCGATGGTTGGGTCATTGAGGCTGTCGGCTGGGGCTAGGGCCTCGGTAGGGAGGTGGTGCTGCTGCTGGGCCTGGGCCTGGGCCTCCTGCAGCTGCTGCTGCTGCTGCACCAAGGCAGCCAATTCCTGCTGTGTCAGCACAATAGGGATGGTGGTGGCCTGGCCCTCCTGGCCCTCGGCTGAAAGGTGACCCAGCTCTGCCTGTGTCACAGCTGCTGCCGCCTCGGATGTGTCCATGGGCTCCCCGGTGCCTGCTCCAAGGCCAAGAAAAATACTACTCAAAAGGAACGCCAACATGCTTGGCCCTATGGACAGGGATGCTGTCCCTAAGGTAAGAGCTCAAAGACCTGTTTCTCTGATGGCTTTTATCCCACCCATACCCCACTGTGGGTTGTACTCTGGCCACTGGACCCTGCCTCCTTCTCAGTTGTCAGCTCCAGCCTGCCTGGCCAACACAGGTCTCCCCACCACTGGCCTGCCCAGGGTCCACTATACCACTCTTGCAGAAAGTCAGCCTTCTCTCCTCAGCTGACCTACCACCACCTGTCACCTCAGCCCTCTATTCAGGGCTATCATTCCTCACGAGAAGTCTATTTTCTCTTGGGACTCCTGGTTAGCACCTACCCATGACAGCTTGCTGTGCGGCCTGGAGCACTGCCTGGATGGCCAGGGCCTGGGCCTCCTCGGTGGCTGCAGCCTGGGCAGCTGCTTCTGCAGCAGCAGTCACTGCAAGCTCCTCAGGGGTGAGCCCTGTTACCATGAGGGTGGTGGTGCCCGCCTGGGCCTCAGCCATCAGCTCTTGGGGAAGTGTTAACTGGTCTACTTCAGACTGTGTGGGCTGGGGTGGCTGGACCACCACAGTGGCCACTACCGCTGAGCTGGCAGGCTCCTGGCCTGAAGATGGGTCCCCTGTGCTGCTCAGATCCACGGCAGTCTGAAGCTCAGGGGTCTGGGAGGCTGACAGGACCTCGGTGGACTCCCCCATCAGGGGTGTGGAGGAAGACTGCAGGAGTTGCCGTGGCGGCAGCTGCTGGCGAGGTCCTGGTGAGACCTGGAGTTCCTCTGGGGGCTGCAGGATGTCAACAGCAGAGAAGGGCATGTCAGAAGTTTCTGTGTTGGCTATGGTCACTGTTATCGTGGCTGGGATGGGGACTTCGGAAGTCAGAGCCCCTGGGGTAGTCTCAGTCAGTGATGAAATCTTCTAGAAAGGGAGAGAAGCTCCCGTCAGAGGTGGGGAGGGAAGCCAGGACCCAGCAGTGAGGCTAAAAAGCAGGATAGCCTTCATCTTTCCCTTTGGGCCTATAGGGTCACTTGTGATGGGCCATCTTGACCCCATGCTAAATAGGAATGGGGACAGTGGGTCATCAACCAGCACAAAGGGTACAGTGAAAAGGGTAGACCCTTGAGACCCCCAGGTCAGATTGAATTAGTCTTCAGAGAGGCTTCCCAGTATATAGGCAAAAAAGCACTCAAATCCCCACCATCTCACTTTTATAGGCTACAGTGAAACCACAAGCGACTGGAAACAGCTACGGAGACAAAGCGCCCTGGAATGGCTGAGAACTGCCGGACAGCTGCCTCCTGCCCATCAAGTATGGAGGCTGCCCTTTTACGGTCTGGAAAAGGAACCAGGAACAGCACTGTGCCTGGTACAAGAGCGACATCTGGTGTCTGACTCTGGAACAGCACGGGTCAAAGGGTACAGTGGATAAGGGATCCCTTCTGGCTCTTACCGGCACGGAAGGGCCTGGAACAGGTGTGGACTGTGTCACGGTGGTCACTGCCCGTGGCAGCGTGGAGGACACGGTTGTTGTGATGGCACTGGAGCTGGCGATGTTCACACTGTCACCCTGGGCGCTCTCCACCTCTCCCTGATCACTGGCAGCTGGTGGGGGATCTGTGAAGGCACAGGCAGAATGGTTGGCTTCTGCTTGGCTTTACCATCACAGGCTTCTGCTGTCCTCAAGGGAGGACCAGAGAATGAGACAGTATCCTGGAGACCCCCCTATGTGTAACTTGACACATCAAAGATCTCTCTACCTCACCCCATTTGAAGATTGATTGCCACAGCATATTGGTCTCTGGACATAATTTTGTAACCTTTTTTCTCCTCTGAGCCTTGGGGTCTGGGGGATATGAACACAAGGACAAATGCCTTCACTCACCTTGATTTGAGCTCATGTTGGAGGTGACAGTGGTGGCTGTGTGTGTGGTGCCCGTCTCATGGGTCTCACAGGGGGGGTTGGAGCACACCCTCTGTGTTGGGAAAGGAGCCAGCAATGCAGCACCAGCCTGGGAGGTGATGGTGGGCACTGCTGCTGCCTCCAAGCTGGACTCCAGGGTCCTGTGGGATGGGGCAGCATCAGGGAGGAGAGCACCCACGCTGACTGACATAGTGGTGCCTGTGGAAGTGGTCTGGTGCGTCTCACAGGGTCGGCCAGCAGGGGGCTGCTGCCCACCCTCGGGCTGGCCTGCCCCTCCATTTGAGGTGGCAGTGGTGGCTGTGTGTGTGGTACCCGTCTCATGGGTCTCACAAGGCGGGTTGGAGCACACCCGCTGGGCGCTGCCTGCATTGGAGGTAGTGGCGGTGTTGGTGGTGCCTGTCTCGTGGGTCTCGCATGGCGGGTTGGAGCAGACTTGGGTCACTGTGGTTGAGGGGCACAGCAGAGCCTCCAGGGCCGTCACAGTTACAGTGGTGCTGGGTGAACTGGTTTGGAGGCTCTCGTATGCAGGTGTGGGGACCACACGAGCTGCACTGGGCTCCCCAGTACCTATGATGGAGCGTGCCATGGTGGGGGTGTTGGTTGTGTGTGTGTGATGCGTCTCCAACTGGCGCCCCAGGAGCACGTCCTTGTTGCTGGGGCCACTTGGCCCGACTTTACCACTCAGAGGGGCCAACTGCACAAAAGCAGGGTTGTGGACCCCAGCCTCCAGGGCCATGCTTGGCCTCAGCAGGGAGCCAGTTGAGCATGGGGCCCCAGTGGCCATCACAGTCATGGTGGTGCTGGTCGCACTGGTCTGGCGGGTTTGGCACTGGGGCTTGACAGAACCTTGGGCTCCCTCCAATGCCCCAGGAACCACACTGATCCGGACCACAGTGGGGGTGGTGGAGGCACGACGGGTATCTCGTTGCTGGCCAGCGCCAATGCTGGACATGGCCGTCGTGGCGGTGCTGGTGGTGCCCGTCTCATGGGTCTCACAGGGTGGGTTTGAGCAGCCATGCTGCCCAGCCATGTTGGAGGTGGCTGTGGTGGCAGTGTTGGTGGTTCCTGTCTCATGGGTCTCACAGGGTGGGTTCGAGCAGACGCGGACCACACTACCATTCTGCTGCCCCACAGCTGAGGTCACAAGAGAAGCAGCTGCCTCTTGCCTATCACAGACAAACTGCACTTGGGTGGGCTGGGGGTGTCCCCCAAGGTTGGCCACAACAGTGGTGGTGGCCGTGTTGGTAGTGCCCGTCTCGTGGGTCTCACAGGGTGGGTTGGAGCACACCAGTGTCACAGTGCCAGGCTGAACATCACCCTGGCCAGAGTCGGCAATGGTGACTGTGGCTGTGGGCTGCTCTGTAGTAGGTGAGGCCAGAATGGACACAGGGAGGTCGTGCACAGGCTGGGCCTCGACCCCACTAGGGGCTGTAATCAGAGTCACCTGGGTAGGCTGAGAGACAGGCTGGGGGAGATACAAAACCAAAAGAGTTAGTACCATGAGTTACATGACTTCCCATCTGTCTGTCTCTCCCATCATCCTACACTATCACCCATGCCAAATGGGACCACAAACTCTGCTCCTAACCAGCCCTTGCAAATCTGTCTCTCCTCTGATCCCAAGACGCTGACTTGATGAAATACCAGGGAAGAGTCACTGCTTTGCCTCAAGGGCAATTCAAACTAAGGAAGGGGTTGTGAGACAGGACCAGGACAGGAGAGGAGGCTAGAATAGAGTCCTTCTCAGGGAATGTAATCCCTTGATGATGTACAAAGGCCATCGAGAGATTCCTCACTACTTTTAGAAATCCAGCTTAAGAAAACGTATGGAGAGAAGACCAATACTACAGGCACATGAAGATGAACTCTATAACATTATAAGAGAGTAAGTATTGGCTCAAACAGGAGGCCTCACCACAACAGACTATGAACAGGACTACACATCAATAAGGAAATCACCCCACATGCTGGAAAAGCGCCAGGGCTGCACAACTTCTGGAAAAGGGCCTAGTCCTCCCATACTTTTCACCTGGGTCACTGCTGTGTGTGATGGCACATCCTTGGGCCCCACCCTACCTGCATGGTGATGGTGGGTGTGGTGAGCCCGCCAGCGGCCGTCAGTGTGGTCTGCGCAGCTGACACAGTAATGGCGGTGGGGTTAATCACCTGGCTCGAGAGGGTGGCGATGGTACCCAATGTGGTGATGGGCGTGGCCAGGGAGGCGCTGGTGCTGTGGCCCCCAGCTCCAGCAAGGCTTGTGGAAACAGTACCCGTCACCGTGCCTAGGGTTGTGACACCTAAAGGAAGGGAAGCAGAGATAAAGTGTAGCCTGCTGCTACCACTGCCTTTACAGTAGCATCTCTCCATGGATGGGGCTAAGGGACCAGGAGCTCTGTGCAGCTACTGAAGACCTGCCATCCTCCCCCAGCCGGACTATGGGGAGGTGGCCACAGGAAGCCTGTAGGGATGGAGCCCAGCCATTGTTGAGGCCCTAGCCTGTGGGCTACACACCTGTGGTACCCTTCACAACCAATGTGGTGACGGCTGGCTTGACGGCAGAGACGGTGACAGGGGTGACCAGGCGAACGCCCCCCATGGGCACGGTGCGGAGGATGGTGCCTGGCTGTCCAGGGGCCCCCTTTAGCACCACCTAGAACACCAGAGCAAAGCGCCACCAACATCACTCCCAGGCTGGCTGGATTGTGTTGCCCTTCCCAGACCTGTCAGGAGGACATGTGTGCCCTGCTGGGGTGGACTACACTAGAGACCAGGGTGAAGAGAGGGTCTTGTGTACCTTACCTGTGTCACTCCTTGCTGCCCATGGCCAGTGGCAATCTTGGGGACAGCAGTGATGATTTTAGCAGGTGCTCCAGTTCCTGAAGTCATAACCTTGGTGGTAATAATGGTGATGGGGGACTTGATGCCAGGACTACTAGTCACACCTGCATAGGAGACACGGGGATGGGGGTGGACACGACATGCACATGACTGAGTTCTGTGAAGACATCCCATATCCCATCTTCCTTGCGACCCCTTTTAATGCAGTCCCCTCTGCAGCCCCAGAGATAAAAGAACAACCAATCAGAATCAGATGCCTGCCAGCTCTCTACAAATCTCAAAAACCAAAAAAGCAAAAGGATGCAGGAAAGGGGAAACCAAAATCAGGGTCCACAGTGTAACTGCACCCTCCCCACCTTCTTCTTCCTGCTTCTGCCTCATGACAGGTACTTGTCAGCAAGGACCTTCAGGAACCTGTGTCAGGGATGCCCCTACCTGTTGCGCCTGCCTGGGTAATGATGGCGGACATGGGGATGGTCTTGATAATGGTGGTCGTGCCAGGTTTGGTAGTGCTGGGGGAGACACTGCTGATGCCCAGGATGGTGGGCTTGGTCCCTGCTCCACTGGCCTGCGTGGTGGTGATGATGGTGGTAGGTTTTCCATCTGCTGAGGTCACCAACTTCAGGATTGTCCCTGCTGGCAGGGGTCCTTTGGTCTGAAATGGGAAGCAAGTATGAATGGGTACCACTATAGGGAAAGAACGTTTGCTTTGGCTATTCTCCAACGGCAGTCCAAGTAGACCAGGAAATGTTCTGCAGGTGATAGGACTGAACAGCAGGACTCTATAAGCAACACATGCTCCTGAAATCTTCCATGATCAGAGACACTTGAGTTATCCTCATGGCACAGCACCTGTTCTTGCCTATGAGGCTCTGAGTCTAGGGATCATTTTCAGTAAACACTAAGAGCTCACCTGGATGATCTGAGTTACAGGACCCGTAGATGCCTGGCCTGTGACTGCTGAAGTCTGAACTGGTTTGGTCTGGACCACTGACATCACTTTGCCCAGATTGGAAATCTAAAAAGGAAAGGATGGAGCAGGGAGTGATCCAGAAACCAAATAAGGGCATGACCTGGACTGGGATTCTATTGGAAGTGGACCAGGGGCAACAAGTCACCCCTGGCAGCCACCTTAGCCTGGCAGCTGTCACATGCAGCCAGGTGGTGCCCGTCACTCACCAAAGCACTGCCTCCTGGGACGGAGATGGGGCTCTTCACAAGGGTGATGGTCTTGGTGACCCCACCTACAACTGTGGTCACCACCTGGGCTTGCTGGGCCACGGTCACGGTCCCTGACTTGTGCACCGTGATAATAGGGCGGGTAGATGTGTTAGCGGCAGAGGAGACAGATGTCCCCACTTGGGCAGCTGCAGTCTTCAGCATACGAGTAGCAGGATTGCTCACCTTGAGGGACAAAGATGTCTGTTGAGCAGGGTAGAGACTGAGCTGCCATTTGGAATGCCCATGGCTCTACCTCTGATGCTCACCACACTTCATCCCCAGAACAAAATAGAGAGGTTTACTTTTCCTTTTAATGATGCTAGGGAGCAGCCTGAATGACCACATGTCTAATCCTAAGGCTGCAATACCCCAAAAAGTAACTGCTTATGCTACAGCCCACACCAGTACCAATTATGGACCAATGGCCTCAAGGGTTGGTCAAAAGCCCAGAAGAAGTGACTGCTATTTTATAAGATGACAGTGACCAGAAACGCCTGGCCCTGTGGTTGCTGGCTTATAACCAAGTCCAGAAGACAGATGCTCACCATGACAGGAGAGGAGGCCACCTTCACAGTGGCTGGGAGGGTGGTCGTGCCAGGTGTCACAGCCACAGTCTTGACGATGGTGGTGCCCGCTGGGACACTCAGCACTGTAGGCGCTGAAGAAGGAGGGATTTTCTGGGTGGCGGCAGCAGCAGCTGCCAATGCGGCCATTCCACTCATCTGCGGACTGCTACCAATCACCTGTGGCAGGCACAGGGCACGTAAGCCATGTGGCACCACCTGCCTCCCTGGAACCTGCCAAGGGACTCAGCAGCATCCCTTAGCTTTTCCTACTGCTGGCCCCTCTCTCCTAGCCCCAAATAAGAAAGAGCGCCACCAAAAAGCAAGCACAGAAACCCCTGTGGCAGGAATTTGCAAGGCACTCTGGATCCTTAAAAAAAAAAAAAAAAAAAGACAACAGAGTCAGTGCTACTGCACATGCTAACATGCACAAGGCCCCGGCCGGGTTCAATTGCCTACAGAGTCAGATACACCTCACTTCTTATGGGCCTGGGTCAGACCCAGCTGGCCACATTCTCCCTCAAGCTACAGGACAAGGAAGTCCACGTTTAAAATGCCCTGAGGATCACAAAGCAAGTTAGGTTCTTTTGAAGCATTAACTTATTAATTCTCAATCCTGCCAGAAATCTCACCACCAGCATTTTACATACAAGAAAGGCATATGATATATGGTACAGGAGCCAGCTGGGATCCAAACCCATCAGAGCTCTATTTATTCTACTTGGTCACCAGAAAGTCCCGCTCCCATTCCCTTAGCCCTGCCCAGTGACAACTCCTCACCGTCCCCTGGGCACTCTGTGTGGGCACAACCATTCGCACACCGGCAGGCAAGGAGGTCACAGTGACAGGGGCTTTCCCAGCCTGGCTGGCAGGCCGCATTGTGACCAATGGGGTTCCTGTTGTAGCCTGAGGACCAGTCACTTTGAGAACAGCAGGGACACCTGATGAGAGAAGGTGTTGGCCATCAGCAAGTCACCTTCCACACAATGTCCCAGGCCCTCTGTATTTCAGTACATAGACCTGAACTACTCCTAGACCGGTCTGTGGTCTGCGGTTTGCTTTGTGTGTGGATCTTCTATGCCTTCTGGCAAGTTCTCTGCAAGCAGGATGGAGCTTTCTCCTCCCCCTCATCCTCTTGCAATAAACCCAAAGTCAATGGCTACTGGGCTGTTATTTAACAACCCTCATAAATCAGGGCAGTGGCTCCTACTTAGGCACTGAATGTCCCTAGGGATATGCCCCTGACCCCGCAGCTTACCTTGAGTCCTGGCTGCAGTGGGCACAGAAATAGAGCTGCCTGGCACTGTCGGCAAGACCTGGATGGTGGTGGTGGTCGGGGGCGCGGCGGCAGTCTGGGGCAGGAGCGTGATGCCTACTTGGGTCAGCGGCTGCACAGCAGGTGCGGCTGCTGCTGGGGCAGGGCTCTTGGGAGGGTTGGCAGGCACAGATGGGACTGGATTGGGTGTGGGGGAGGTGGCAGTAGCAGCCGTGGCAGGAATGTCATATTTCTGGAGCTGCAGAAGGTAACTGTCGGCTGTTGCCACTGCCCCCCAGCTCACCTCCAGGGAGTTGGTGTTGGCTCGTACCAGTTGTACTCGGGCCGGGGGTGGTGGCTTTTCTGTAAGAGAACACAGCTTCTAAGATGAGAGGAGCGGGAAGCTTTAGGAGTGGGATTGGTGCCGACCCGGAAGAATGGTGCCTTACCTGTCTCCAAGTACCAGAGGTCCTTGCAGCAGACCTGGTTGTTCCAGGCCTTCCGGTAGCCATCACGCCCACTCCAAATATACAGGCGGGTGTTGATGGCAACTGCACAGTGACCAGCTCGAGCACGAGGAATGTTGTCCTCCAGTGTGTCCATCAGGATGGTCTCCCAGGCCATGGTATCTAGGGGTTGGCAGGTGCCGGAGGTTAACAGGGAGGGTAGAGGAAACCCACCCTTTCCCAATTCCCAGCTGCCCCTTGTCTTTTTATTGTTAGAGATGGGGAATAAAAACCAGAAAATTGTCAATGCACTAAATTAAGAGCAAGCAAACTCCATACACCAAAAGCACCATTAAAAAAATATGATGCTGGGTGCAGTGGTGCACACCTATAATCCTAGTTATTCAGGAGGCCAAGACAAGAAGACATTCCAAGTTCAAGGCCAGCCTGGGCAACATAGCAAGACCCTGTCTCAAAAAAATAAAAAGGGCTAGGAATATAACTCAATGGCAGAGAATACCTGGGTTCAATCCCCAGTAGAGAAAGAGAGAAAGAGAGAATTGCTAGAAAACTATAAGTGAAGGTTTTGAACATCAAATAACACGTGTGCCAGAGAGAGACAGAGACAAGGGAGATCACGGTTTATAAGAAAAATTAAATAGAAAGGCCTTAAAACAAAAATGTACCCTTCAGTCAACATAAACCACACAGTACCTGGCAGTTTGAGTTCTGTGCCCACTGCAACTGGGGCTCAGGGTGAACTGATGCCTAGGGGTGGCCAGTGGGGAATTCCTGCCACCCAGCAGGCTGGCAGAGTCTGTATGCTGACGGCCAGGTTCCAGGAACTTGAGCACCACTGGGGTTATCTATACTGATATAGCCAGAGTGGTGTGGCAACATCTGATGGCAACTTTACCTCTAGACATTTTTTTTTTTCCTTTGAGATGGGGTCTCACTATGTTGCCCAGGCTCAAGCCACTCTCCTGCCTCAGCTCTGGAGTAGCTGGGACTACAGGCACCACATACGCCTGGCTACCTACCTCTAGGTGTTAATTACTCTTTGAGTGCACTTGCATTTGGGTGAAAATGGTGAAAGGATACTCATAGGAGCAGCATCACAAGTTTTGGCGTTATAATAACAATTCAGAAGAATGAAGCTGCTTACTGTGAGGGGACGTAGAATGATCTCCAAAATGAAAAGTGCCAGTGCAGCCCTGTGTACAGCAGGCTACAGACCTACAGTTACTGCCTTTGTGTGTAGAAGAGTCCCTGTAGCGGGGGCACAAGAAACCACCCATGTGGCTGCCTGAGATGTGGGGAGGCTCTGCACCAAATACACTTTCAGATGTCAGACGATGTATGTGATGAGACTATTGAAATAATAAGAGAGAAGAGCACTGCTTTGGAGCACTCCACCCAGTGCGTACTTCTGGTGGTTTCTAAAAGGAGCCATGGGCCCAGCCTCACTCCCCGCACACCCCACACAGCTCTCAGGGCTGAGGAGGGTTAGCCTCTCCCAGGCCACTCCGAGCCCGAGGAGGCCATACCCAGGTTGAGACAAGCCAGCGTGTTGGTACACTTCCACTCCTTCTCGTGTGTGGCCACTTTGACATCATCCATGACGAGAGGCACCCAGCCACCAAACACATACATTCTGAGAGGAGGGAGGGAAAAGCAGGAGAGGATTGTAGAGGAGGTGCCAAGCTAGAGGCCACCTCTTCTACTCTGGAAGTTCCAAACATACTCAGTCTTCTAGATCTCCCCAGGAGTCTCCCAGGGCGCACAAAGCCTTTAGATAGCCCTCTCCTACCTGGTGGCTCAGTTCTCACAAGAACTGCGTCACCTCTCCAGCAAGAAACCACTGTTTTGCTCATCTAAGACTCACCTTAATTTCCATCGTCCCTAGATTCCCCTTAGGACCTTGGCATTCAAAAAGATAGCTACTTGTGGGGAGGATCGGCACCTTTGATGGGATAGAGCCTCACAGGCCCAAGAAGGGTCTCAGGCTGCGTTTTGTGGGCAGGACCCTCCATACTGAATTTATCTTCTCTGGATCCCCCAGGGTTGTAAGGGAAAAACGGGGCTACTCAATGCCAACCCAGCCAAGAAGCAGCCTCCTTGGGCCTTAGGGACTGTCACAACAAAACTGACCAGGAAAGAGGAAAGTAGCCACTCACTTGTTTCCTATGGTAGTTGCAGAGTGAAGACTGCGAGGAAGGGGTGCCACCCCACTGAGACTGGGCTTATTCCATGTTAGCGTCTCTGCAAAGATGAAAGAGAGAGGATTATCTATACTGGACCAGACACAGAGGATATTCCCTGGACTTGGGCATGGCAGGTGTGACCTAGTACAAGAACTGCATCCCTGACCTTACTATATATAGCTCACAGAAGGCCCTCTGATTGTTACCCTAACAACCAGATTCTAGTATTGTCAAAGTGATTCTGATGACCCCTGCAAGATAGTTTCTTTCAAAAAGTATTGAGCATCTCCCACGAGGAAGCAATGCTTCTAGAGCTGGGAAAGGAAGGCTGAACTCCCCCTTCAGCCACTCTCACTTCCTACCCTTCATGGAACACGCCATCATACCACCTTAATGCTCTACAGACCGTGTTTTGGTCTATGCTGATGTTTCTCTCACACTGAACCGTTTGAGTGCTGAATCTGATCTATGGGGCAACACAACCAATACCTACTCTCCCATTGGCAGACCTTCCAGAAATCTGTATTTGGCAATCTTTTCCTAAACACCCCTGATGCCACCACCTGGCTACCAGACTAAGTATCCCCCAAAAAGCTTAACAGTCTGTGGACATCCAATTTTACCACAACAGCCAGACTAGGCTGCATTAGTCACATATAGACTAACGACTCCTAAGTCAACAAGCACTAATGCTACCCAAATCAAGAGTAATTCCAATAGAGAAAAACCTCAATCTCCTTTCTTATTCTCCTATAAGCTAGCTAACAAACTCATCAGACTAAGCCTTACCTTCTTAAAAACAATATCACCAACACAGGACAAAGATACCGGCTCACAAACCTAGGGACTATCAAGTGTCCTTATGACAGGGTGAAGGTAAAGAGCTAAAGAGCACACCACCTCCCTGTGAGCCCCACCTCCCTGTATGATGATGGCAGCCCAGACCAAGTCTATTACAGCAGCAAGGGCTTCTTTTTTTTTTTTTTTGAGAGAGAGAGAGAGAGAGAGAATCTTTTAACATTTATTTTTCGGTGGGCACAACATCTTTATTTATTTATTTTTTAATGTGGTACTGAGGATCGAACCCAGCGCGCCCCGTGCATGCCAGGCGAGCGTGTTACCGCTTGAGCCACATCCCCAGCCCAGCAAGGGCTTCTTACCAATATCCAGGGTCCAGAGATCTCCTAGCCTGCAGCCACTCATCCCTCCATAGATCACCAATTTGGATTTCTTATTGTCTTTTTCTGTGTAGACCACAGCAGTATGTGACTCTCGAGGTGGAGGCAAGACTCCGTAAGTGATGGGGATATCCCAGGCTACCACTCCAGAGCCTGGCCGTAATTCCAGGATATATAAGTCATTCAGGTACCTGATGAAGAAAGATCAGTTAGTGAGCCTCAATTCCACATGCTAGAGGCCTCACTGGGTACGTATCAGTGAGCAGCAGACTCTTGGGAACATAAAGGGGGCAAAGTCTGTGTGAACTCCAAGTTGTTCTTTTACCCTTGCCCTTGAGGAAGGTGCTGTCAAAAGCTTCTGAAGGTAAGCCTAATTGGAATAGCAGGACAGGGTGTGAGGCCATGTGGCCTAATCGAGTTCAGACCCAGCAGCAGGCCCCTCCAGGCTGCTGAGCTCACAAAGCTGAGCATTATACAAGGGCCTCCTAGAGCAAGAAGGGGGTGTTGGCCTGGGACTACCTCCAGACAGAAAGGCCCTTGGCCACAGGCCTTGGAAAATTCCCATCAGGAAACTTGTAGGCAGTGAAGGATGAGAGGGAAAGCACCAATTCTAAACCGAGTCTGAGGTACAGGGACCGGCCCAAGGCAAAGCAGGCTTCCACCTCCTCCCATGAGGCCTACTCATAGTTTCAGATTTCAGAGTAGCAGAGTTCCTCAGAGAACATTCAGTGCCAATCTCTCATTTGACAACCCAGCGCAGAAAAGGCACAATACTGCAGTGGGCTTAGCCGGCCTATCTGACTTTAGGATTCCAGAGAGCCCTCTATCTAGGCAAGCAGACCCACCCTGGTGGAGTTCTATAGAAAAAACAAGTGTTTTTACCTTGGAATGTTGTTCTTGGGGTCCTCGCTATCGTTGGCCAGACCCCCAAATAGGTAGCATTTGTTGCCCACAAGGGAGAAGCTGTGCCCAAGCCGAGGACATGGAGGGGGCCCGTTTTTGGGCGTTTTTGCTTTGAGTCTCTTCCACTCCCACCGGCTTGCCTGCAAAAACAAGACTTGGAGAATAACTCCTGGGATAAGAGGCCTCAAGTAGGGAATCTGGGGCAATTTATGGTGTAAAGAAGAAAAGATCTCTTCCACCATCTCGCTCATCATAAGCCCCCAAGCCACCAATGTAAAGGAGCATATAAGAGGTCATATGGAGACTAGAAGGCAGTGTGAAAACGCAGGTCTGTGAAGAAGGAAGGTCCCAGGGGCTCTATACCATTACCTGGAGCTCGTAGAGATCGTTGCTATATTTCCCGTACTCTACCATCCCACCAAACACCAGCAGGCGAGTACCATCACATACGAAGCCATAGGCAGCGCACCCCGGAGGGATGTCCCCTCTCACAGCCGGGATGAACCACTGGTTGGTTGCTGAAGAACAAAAGAAGTAGAAGTCAAAACACCCAGAAGCTTCTAGAATCTGAGCCCTATTCCTCATATCCCCCAAGTCCCCCAACCTTCACGTATAGTCAGAGAAAGGAGAGGCTGAGCCAGGATGCTATCCCTTGGGAGCCCTATCACCCTGCACCTCCAGTCACTCTGGCCAGGCCATCTGCCAGAGCCTGGGACTTTAGATTACTACACAACTGCCTGTGACCATCCTGCTTCTCATCAAGGTCATCTTGGCAAGCAGGAAGTCACTGCCCAAGACAATCCATCAGCTTCTGGGAATCTGGGCACTGACTTTTCCCCATCACTAGCAGGATCATCACAATAAACTTCTCTACTCAAATGTCCTCTCTAAGCCCCACGCTTCTCCCAGAAGCCTACATTTCTCTCCCTGCACCACAGGGTCAAGACAGCCAGAACCCATGGCTGTCTCTTTGCAATAAAACAGCAACTGCTGCAGGCCTATGCCTCCCGTCTGTGCAGGCAGGCGAGGGAGGCCACAAACCAGCCTCAGCTAGCCGGCAGGGGAGAGATGGGGGCAAGAATTGGTCTCTGCTGACCTCCAGGGCCTTGCTGTCTGCTCTGACTTCCCTGCTGTTCTCGTCTCCTAGGTGATGGTCCACAGGCTCAGTGGCAGCGCCAGTACCCCTCCCCCACAACCACGCCTACGCCTATGCTGCTCCAGAACATTCTCAAGCCAGAGGTGGCAACCGCAGCAGAGCTTCTATGACAGAAGCTTCTCAAAAGCCCTTCACACTTCTAGCTGGGGGTGGGGTGGGGAGGCTACCAAGAAAGAGGGCAAATCAAATCCCATGCACTGCTTGGATCTCCAGCGCATAACAGAGTCTTGAGTGGAAATGTGCTTTTTCCTAGACTGCCTGGTTTGTCTGGCTCCTCAATTCAGGCTCCCATGTCCCCTACATCTGTGGTGTTAGGACTTCTGAGAAAGTGCTGGGGAGCCAGGCACAGTGGCACATGCCTGTAATCCCAATGACTCAGGAGGCTAGGGCAGGAGGATCACAAATTTGAAGCCAGCCTCAACAATTTAGTAAGACCCTTCTTCAAAATAAAACAAAAGAGCTGGGGATATAGCTCAGACATTAAGTACCCCTGGGATCAATCCCCAATACTGGGGGCAGGGAGAGAGCAATGGGGGAAATATCCTTCTACTATGACTTATTAACCAAAAGAGGCTGTCCCTCAGAGAATATATCAATCTCTCTCAAACGCCAAACTGAGGAATAGTTGTAAATCTGATTATGCGCCCCAGTCAGTCAGATCTCAGTTCCAGGGAATCATCTGGACAAAGGCTGAGTAAAGACTGTTCCCTAGGCAGAGTGTGGTGGTTCAGGCCTATGCCTCCCCTCCGTGCAGGTGGTGGTGGTGCATGCCCGTAATCCCAGTGAGTTGGGAAGCTGGGGCAGAAGGATCACAAGTTCAAAGCCAGCCTCAACAATTTAGTGAGACCCTGTCTGAAAAAAATTAAATTTAAAAAGGCTGGGGATGTGGCTCAGTGGTAAAGAACCCCTGGATTCAATTCCCAGTACCAAAAAATAAAATAAAAAAGGACAGAAAAAAAGAAAAATGGTGTGGTCTCCGTTAAGAGCTGACTTGGCGGGGGTCGGGTGGGGAGTTGGTCAGGATATTCCTGTGGGGAAAAGTGAGAGGCTTCTGAGGTCCAGTCCAGGCTGCTCATTGCTTCTCAGCCTGACCGTTCATATTGGGATACCATAACAGAATAACAAATATACATTTAATGGGGATGAAAAGTGTTGTGAGATTAGGGAAGAGGAGGAACAGTAGTTTTTTTCTTTACTCAAATATATTTAAGGAAAGGGGGCTGGTCATGGTCATTTATACAACTGCCACTACATCCTGGATAACCCACAATGTGCCCCAAGACTCCACAGGCAGCACACCGTTGTGCCCTGGGACACGCCTGAGGGAGCAGGGCCTCCCCAGACCCCACAAATGCCACAGGTGGATTGGAACAGCTTCCAGCTCCTCGGCTGTTCAGCTGAGTCACTGGGACTCCAGGCTGCTAGCACTATGGTCTCTGTCATCTTCCTGTAAGACAGGTGCAATGTTTTATCAGCTCTCTGCCTCCTTCTCATTTCCAGTACAAATGCAAACCAAGAAAAGCAGGAGCTTTCAACGCCCAGGCAAATCAATGCTGCACAAATCGAGAGAGACAGCCTCCCAAATCCAGGCAAGAAGTTCCTTCCATCCAAGTTATCAGGGTAAAAGTCAACAGAAGCCTCTGAGGCCACCTCAGACCATCCACCTCTCTCGGTTGATAAAGGGACAAGGCCCAGAAGAAGTGACTCACCTGAGGTCACAGAGTAAACAAAGAGACAAGAACCTGTCTGACTGAATCTGATCTATTTGTGTCTACCTGAGGATCTCATGTAGAGGCAGCCACTGGCTACCCCCCTCACCAGAGCACCCTTGTGCAGAAACAAGTAGCTACAGAAGCATGGACCAAGGTTTGGGATGAAAGCTAATGGCTAAAAGGACCAGCCCACAGCTTTCCCATCACACTCTGGTCAGACACAATTGACCAAGTGAGAAGGGCTCTGTGATGCCCCAGGGTCTCTGGATCACCAGCTCCTTCTAAGTGACCCAAGATGTGATCTTGTTCTAGAACATTCCAGGCAAGGCAGGACCCCTCCCCAACTCCCTCGGAGAGAGTATGTCAGGGAGTGCAGTTCCTGGTAGAGACAGAACGCAGGCTTTCTTCATTTAACCCATAAGTCCCATTCCACCCACTGAAAGAACACAAGCAAGTAAGCTCTTCTCTCCATCTTTTAAACCAGACAGCTGCTCTCGGCCATCCCTCAATCACCTGGGGGTATCATGTAACCCAATCCTTTGGCCCTTTGGTTTGGATATGCCCTGGCATGTCATTGCCCTCCAGGCTCGCTCTCACCAGACAGGGGAATTTGGGGAAAGGAGGCCACCCTCCTGCAGGATCTGATGTGATATGAAACACTCTCCCCTCTTCTCAGCTAAGACTGAAGCCCAGCTTCTATTTGCTCTCCCATCCCTCTTGGTGAGTTTGCCAACTCCATCTGTAGTTGTTGATGCCACCATCTAGAGACTGACACCCATGCATCAGGGCAGAAAGTGAAGTTAAAGGAATCGTCTTCCTTTTTGTTCAATCTGTCACATCAGAGCATTTCCGTTGTGGCAGGCCCTGTGCTAGGAGGCAGAGAGGAACCACATCCTCTATTTCCCATCTTATAGGAAGGCTGTGCACCCTCTTCCAGCAATGGGAAGAGTTGAGAAGCAAGCCCAACTCTTAAGAGCAAAGCAAGGGTGATGGAGGGCACAAATGGAAACGAGGGGACATCTGAGTCAGACCTTGAAGGGTGAACAGGATTTCCTGGCAAATGAAAGTAGCAAGGCCAATCAGGAAGTGACTGCAAGAGCCTGGTAACAAGTGAGGAGGGTCTGGAATGGAAGGGCAACAGATGTGTTACCAGCTGGAATAAGTGACCAATTAGGTACAGGGACAAAAGAAAAGGGGGGCATTCCTAAGATGGTGGCCCACAGCCCATTGAAAGGTGGCAGAACAGTCAAGAGTGAAGGTCGTGCTCCTGCCCAATTCCACCACTAGCTAGGGGGGTGACCCTGGACTTGTCACTTCCCCTCTTGGACCCCAATTTCCTCATCTACAGAAACAAGGAAGTCTCATTAGATATTTTTTTTAATATTTTATTTTTAGTTATAGATGGACACAACATCTTTATTTTTTACTTTTGTCTGGTGCTGAGGATCGAACCCAGTGCCTCATGCATGGTAGGCGAACGCTCTACTTCTGAGCCACAACCCCAGCCCCTCATTAGATATTTTCTAAAGTTTCTTCAGCTGTACTATGTCACTAAAGCACTACTGAGGTAAAAGTAGCCTGTGCAAGCACTTGCTATCATATCTCTCCTCATCAGGGCACCCCCAACCTGGCAGACTCTAAATCCTTTGGCTCAGAGCCTCTGGGTAATCTGCTTTGCCTCATGAAAATAAAATCCCCTGAGGAGTACTCCTGTAATCCCAGCAGCTTAGGAGGCTGAGGCAGGAGGATCTGAAGTTCAAGGCCAGCCTTAGCAATTCAGGGAGACCTTGTCTCAAAATGAAATTAAAAAATAAAAAGGGCTGGGGATGTGGCTCAGTGGTTAAGCACTCTAGGTTCAATTCCTGGTACCAGTCAAAACAAAACCAAACAAAATCCCAAAGACAAGGACGATAGCTACTTTAAGACCTCCCAAAGGCCAGTCAGGTGTCCCTCAGCCACTGTGGTTAACTGCCACCAAAGAACCAAAGAGGAAAGCCACGCACTTTCTCTCACATGTACACAGATACCTACCTTCAAGTGCACACACTCCACCCCATGCCCGTCACCCCAGGTCACTGAGCTGACCAAGACACTGGAAACTGACCAAGGCAGTGAAAAGCCCATACACACACCATGAAATGACAAGGATTGATTCCAGTCTGGCCTGCTCTCCACAGGAGCAAGTCTGTTTGAGGGCTGATCCTGTGCAAGGAAAAGTGCAGAGGCAGAGACATGTGAATGTGCCTTGACCTCAACTGAAACAAAAGGAAACAAAACCAAGGTAAGCAGGAAAGGGAGTTGTGGGGGCTGATGGGTAGCCAGAACTCTGGGGCACCAAGTGCTAGGTACTGCCCTGGGCCATAAGAATAATGGATACACCGGGCTGAGGAAGAGCGCTGGGCCTGCTAGTTGCTCTTGAGAAGTTGCCTATCCAATTGACCCTGAAAGTTTCCAAATTGCTTCCCGGGAGGATTCCAGGACTCTGCTCTAAGCAGCCCTTTGGAAGGCTGACTACATTCTAACAGCCTACCTATTCGTGCAGCTTGATAAGGAATTAATGCCAAAGTGGTCAATTCATTTTAATAAATTAAGGAACTTGCAGAGGCCCCAAGGAAGCCAAGGCAGAGGCCTGCAGTGGACTTTGGAGCTGACTGTAATTAGGCCCCTGCCCTACTTTCTAAAATTGCATTTCCCTGCCAGGGAGCCTACTCCAGGCCTCAGAAGAAAGTCAGTCCGAGGAGTCAAGAAGGTGCTGTTCATGGCGAGGACATCTCTAAAAACAGCTCTTCCACCTGAGAAGTTGTATCCCTGCCCTTGGCCTTAGCTTACTGGGCTAATTCCTGCCACCACAGCTGCCCAGACTGGCATAAGCACCACAGACCCCCCCTTCTGCAGAGCCCAAGAGAAAGGCCCTGCTCTCTGGAGGCAACAGGTGCTGAGAAACAAGGAATGCAAAGGATCACCAGCAACCCACCAGCCTTTCAAAGTCAAGCTGGTAGGGGCCAATAATGTTAGAGGTGTTGAGGCCTGTCTGTGTTCTTAGTAATGGTGGCCACAGAGGTGGATAGGGGGATCCCAGCCCCCAGTCAGAAGCCCCGTGCCAAGCCTCACTCCCCACGTCACTCCTTCTACACACTGCCAGCTTCCTACCCTCAGAGCAAGGAGGTGATGGGGGCCAACCAAAGAAACAGCACACTGGCTGTGCCTTGTAGCCCATCCTTGAAGTTGACAGGAAGTTCTGGGATCACCAGAGCCTGGGGAGTATGGACCCCAGTGAAGGGGAGGAGTGGGCAGACTCAGCACTGCAAGATGCACCTCCCGCTGCTGTTGGAGGCACTTCCTGAAGGCCACTGCAGCTGCAGGGGCTCTCTCCTCCAGCTCTCATCTGGGACTGCATCCACAAACCTGCAAGACGGCTCACCTTTCCTTCAGGGCAAGACGATGGCTAGGAGCAGTCAGTGGGCAAGTTGGGCCCACCCTTGTGCTAGGTGTGCATAAACGGGCCAAGAGGCTTCCACAGGGGAAGGATGCGACAAAGCTGTGGTGGAAAGCAGCAGGCTTTCCGCCCCAGAGACCAGGCAAGGAAGGCTTCCAGGCAAGGGACAACATGTGGCTCCCACGAGGGAGGGGGCAGAGGCCACGGGTGCATCAGTCATGCCTGCAGATAAAGGCGCCTCTCAACTAACAAGGTTTTGGGGGAGACAGAGGGAGGGGCATAATCACTGCCTCGATCTCACAGAAGAGGGGAGGCACAGGGCTACCTAGTGAGGGAAAATGGATCCACCTCATCAACTGCAGGGCACCAGTTTAGGAAAAGAGGCTATTTGCGGAGAATAAAATACTGCAGAACTAAAAGCCAAAAAGGGGAGGTGACACAGCCACGGTTCTATTGGTCCCCAAGGCCCCAGCGGCATTACCCAGGAGGCGGTGTCCAGCACAGCTCGCAACCCCCCCCCCCCACCGCTGGATTAGGCTCCTGAAACTCTGCCCCTCAAGAGCGCTTCCATCCAGCTCTCCAGAGACAGAACGGATCCATAATCCAAAAATTGTCATTTCTCCTGAATGGGTATAGACATTAGGGATGAGGAAGAGCGGAGCGACCAAGAGACGGGGGAGGACTCTGGCTGCGCCAAGGGGACACCTCCGCCCGCCATCCAGCCGGCGGGGGTAAGGGCGTACGTCTGAAGTCACCATCGGTGGCGACACCATCTCCCCCTCACCAGTTGACTACAGGGTTTCTCCCAAGTAACGAAAAAGCAACCCTCAAACGCAGGAAAGTCCGGGGGTGTAAGAACAGGGGGAAGACGAGGGAAACGAAGAGAAGGCAGGTAGTGCAAAAGAGAGAAGAAAGCACATCAGCGAAGGAGACGGAAAGATGGGACGAATAGAAGAGATAAGAGGGAAAGGAAGACGGAGGAGGGAAGGGAGGAGGGGAAAAAATGGGGAGGGAGGGAAGAGGATGGTGAGGGAGGAGATGAGGGAGGAAAGAGGAGGGAGAGGAGATGGAGGGAAAGATTCGAAGACCCAGCGGGCTTTGCACTCACCCGTGTTGTACACGTGCAGTTCGTCCACTATCCCTTCGTTGCCGCCACCAAACACCACGATGAGCTCCTTGATGGCCACGGCGCGGTGGCCGTGGCGGGGTCGGGGCACCGGACCCGACCAGCCCACCACTCGCTTCCAGCGGGGTTGCAGAAGCACCGCTGGCGAGTTGGCGGGCGACACGGCCGAAGCCATAGTTCCAAGAAAGGGTGCGGTGGGAAGAAATCACCAAGCGGGAAGGGAACCCCTCAATTCCTCTCACACACCCCCCCTTTCGCCTAAGGCAGCTCTCACGGAGAAGCGGTTCCTCACACAGCGGTGGACGACTCCATGGAGGCCGCCATCTTAACTACCCTCCTTCCCTTTGGCTCTTCCCCTTCTTCTCGCTCGCCCCGTCTCCCCAAGAGCTTCCCGAAACTGTCAACTACCTAAGCCCGAGAAGCTGGTGGCCGTCGAGTTCCGCCGCCCTGACTATTTGTTCGGGTGCTCCCGGTTACAAGCTCGGGCGGGAGGCCCTGGGAGCCGCCATCTTGAGCCGCCTCTCTCTCCTCCCTTCCTCAGTCGTAGCCCTCCCCCGCCGGAAATGGCGGAGCCCCGGCCCGGTTCCCACACCCCCAAGTCCCCAACACTGGCCGGCTTCCGGGGCGGGTGGAAAGGAGCCACAAGCGCCGCGGTCGTCTCAGCCCCGCCGGCGCTCAGACCACAATTGTGGGAGCCGCCATCTTGAGACTGTCCCGCTTCCCCGCCTAGCACTTAGTACAGCTGCCGCTCCCGAAACACCCCCGAATCTCCTAAGGAATGGAGTCACGCCGGAGGCCAGTGGAACCAGCTCGAACTCTCCGGGACGGCTCCGAGGCCCGCACCGTACGGCTCGTGAGGTCTCGCACCTCTCTGTTGAGTCCGCCTCCGCTGCTCAGGCTGCGCCCGCCGCCCTGGGAGCCGCCATCTTGAGACTAGCTCCCCCTTCCCCCCTATTCTCTTCCTCCTTGGTCAGTTCTTCTACTGCAGACCAAACGCAAAGCAGCGTCCAATCCTCGCTTCCCTCCTTATGACTCCTTCCCACAGGAGCCGCTTCAAAGAGCCAGAGTTAGGCCCCGAAGTGGCAACTGTACGGCAGGAGGAGCGGTAACGGCAGGGCGCTCATGCCTCCTCCCTGGGAGCCGCCATCTTGTGTAAAGAAGTAACAACTAAACATGGCGGCGGCGGTCGGGCGAGGGGGTGGAGTCTGGCGACGTCACCATTCCCCCGCCCTCACACGGCTTCGCCTCTGGGCTCAAGCCTCTTAAAGGATCCCTGCGCTGCCCTGCGGCGGGAAGTGGGGATTGGTGCCGCTGTGCATTCGGCTAGGGCTCTAGCCTCGCTTGGGTTAGGTGCAGACTCATCCCACCCCACGGCTCCCCGTGAGCACGCCTCCACGCCTCCGCCCTGGGAGCCGCCATCTTGCCACTTCCCCTAGCCCGGCTGTCCCCGGGCATCAATAGCGACTCTCAGCACAAAACAAAGATGGCGGAGGCATCTGGAGATGCCCGGATGAGAATGGTAACTCCCTCAGACTCGCTGGGCCCCGCCCCTCTTGGGAACTGTCTCCCGGGTCGCAGAAGGGACAAGTGCCCGAGGAGTTGCCTTAGACATGCAGGGGGAGGGTCGTGAAGAGAAACCAGCGCAGTGGTGCCTCTAACCGAGGAACAACCATTTTCCCGCCCCGCACTGTCGTAGGAGGCGGCTCGAGACCGGCCACCGCGGGAGCCGACGGGGCGGGGCAAGAGTGGGCGGTTACACGGCTGAGAGCCCGGCGCCCAGGGGCGGAGCCGCCGCCAGCTCCCAGGCTCCCAGGCCCGTCAGCTCCGCCCCCGGGCGCCACCACCTCCTCCCGCGCCCAAGCGAAGAGCCGAGCAGCGCGCCCGGGGGCGCCGTGCGTCGGGCCGCCCCCACCGTTCCTCCTTTGCCCCGCCAGCCACAGGGTGGGCAAACGGGCTGGCTGCGTCCGAACCAGGCGGGCGTGAATTGCCTGCGTCATTCGCGTCACCTCACGTCACCCCGCCCCGCCTGCTTCCCAGGGCTCTGAGCCCCGCCCTTTGCGCAGGCGCGCGGCAGCTTTCGGGTCCGCCCTTTTTCGAGATTTGAATTTCCCCCAGCGAAGCGAGGGACGCAAAATACCCGGATGGTGTTTGCTGGTCTTTTCGCGCCAATACCGTAAACTCTCACAACAACTTTGAGAGCTGGGTACCGACATCGCCCGCCCGCTCCAGATTTCCCAGGAGGCTCCCTGGGGGCTTCAGCGTCATCATACTCATTGCCTCTTGCAGGCTCTAACGCAAGGGTCCTGAACCCTGGTGTCCTAAACTTTGGAGCCAGACACATGATTTCTTCACTTTAGCATATCGTCATTTTATCTTCTTTTTAATATTCTTTTTAAATTTATTTTAGTTGTTCATAGACCTTTATTTCATTCATATATTCATATATGGTGCTGAGGATTGAACTCAGTGCCCCACATATGCTAGGCAAGTGCTCTACCACTGAGCCACAACCCCAGCCCCTTCATTTTCTTATTTTCACTAACCTGTAGTAGAAATTTGACATTTTCCGAAATTACAGATACAGGCAGCAGTGCAGAGTAGCAGCCTTATCTGTGACTTGAAGGAAATTGCGCATCATTTCAGATCCTATAGCCGTTTTGTAGAGGTCCAGAAGTTAAGTAATTTCAAGATTTATCAACAGACTAACTCTGAAGTTACTATATTAGCTTCTGGTAGATCTTGTAATTTAATGTGCTAGTAAAGAAGCACCTATATTACCATATCACACTTTTTCCAAAATATTGTAATGATCCTCTTTTGACAAATAATTTGGCAGTTATATTATAGTTTATGCAGTTGAAAGCACTCATTTAAGAAACTCCAAGGTATAATCCATTTATATGATGTGTCAATATGCATTCTATTGTCATGTATAACTAATTAGAACAAATTATATATATGAATGAAAGTCCAAAGATGCCAGGCACAGTGACTCACACCTGTAATCCCAGCAACTCAGGAGACTGAGGCAGGAGGATTGCAAGTTTAAAACCAGCCTCAGCAATTTAGCGAGGCCCTAAGGAACTCAGCAAGACCGTATCCCAAAATAAAATGCTTTTTTTTTTTTTTAAAAAAAAAAAAAAAAGGGCTGGGACTGTGGCATGACAGTAACCAAAGGAAAAAAAAAGTTCAAAGAGCCAGAGCTGTACCCCTTGTTATGCTCGAATTCGGGACTCCCCAAAAGACCACCAGAGACCCAGATCGATGTAAGCAGCAAAGAGGTGCACGCACACAGCAACTGGTGACGCTGAGAGGCCCCAAACCCAGGGTTTGCAGCAGTTTTATACATTCTTTGGAGAGAGCAGGGACTTCACATACATCATAGGCTCTTTTAGCAAATCATCACACACTGCGGGAAAATCAAATAACAACTCTAAAACATGATTAGCACATTCACTGGCGGGAACAAGTTGGGTAGGGGTGATTGGTCAGTACAAAGGGGGTATTCGTTTGAACTGATTGGTTTAAGCCAAGAGGGGTGTACGTGCTGAACTACATGGTTTCCCAACACCATAAACTACTGGGAGGGTCATCTGGCATCCCAGGTATTTCCCTGTCTCATGCTGATTGGTGGCTGCTAGGGGGCTGCTATGGGTCCCCACCTAGCCTGACTGAGTCAGGGACCTGGTGCTGCAGACCTCTCCTGTTATTTGTAGATAAACCACTTAGCAGGGTGGGAATGTGCCTAGGAGTGCTCTGTGGGTCTTTCCAAGGACAAAGGCCATGTCCCTTCCTTGGGCAGGCTTTGCTCTGAGGTAGAGGCTGGTTTCTCACCCTGTAATCCCAGCAACTCTGGAAGCTGAAGAAGGAGGACCACAAGTTTGAGGCCAGCCTCAGCAATTTAGTAAGACCCTGACTCAAAACAAAAAATAACAAAAGGACTGGGGATGTAGCTCAGTGGTAGTCTATCCTTGGGTTTAATCCCCAGTTCTCACCCCCTAACCGCCCCCCCCCCTGAAAAAAAGAGAAAGTCTAAAGAAGCCTATGGCACAGCAAAAGAGAAAAGCCCACACTTAAGTGACTTTGTTACCAACTGTTCTCTATGACATTGGGCAATTTGCCTCACCTCTCTGGTTTCAATCCCTTCCCTAGTAAAATAAAGAAGTTTGAGCTGTTGAACCAAGGGCCTTCCCTAAATTCAGCATGTTTCTCTTCCAAATTCAGGAACCACTATAGTTGTTCTGTGCTGCTTAGGCTTCTCAAGTTGTCCTGCAGGGTGTTTTAGATTATATCCCCTTATCTGCAGAAAGATAGCAAGCAGTGTCTTGGGAGCACAACAAATAGTTTTTGGAAATGCAAGCAATGAAACAGTAGTGGCTTCTTTATCTTGTTTTCTTTGCTTGGAGATGGCATCAGCTGCTGCTTAAGTGCATACAGCCACAGAAGCAGGAGGGTCTATGGATCACATGTTTTATGGAAGAAAACCTTTGGCTGGGAGGTTGTCACACTTTGCAGGTATTTCCAAAAGACCCCTGGCCCAGGGCCAGGGATGTAGTTCAGTAGTAGAGTGCTTGCCTGGAATGCATGAGGCCCTGGGTTCAAACCCCAGCACCATACACACAAAAGAAAGATACCAAAAACCTAAGGTCCGAATGCTGTTGAGCCTTCAGCCTTCTTCTGCCAGTTGCCAGGGGAAACTATGATGAGCTGTGTATGGTAGAACAAGGCCATGCACTTCAGGGTTATACCATAAAGTAACCAGCCTGGTTTTCCTGCAGAGCTTGGGCAGTTGGTGTGATTACATGTCACTTTCGGCTTGGACTCAGGTGGACTCCACCCGTATACGAAGAAAGAAGAGTTGCTTTCCACACCCTTCCTGGATTTCCTTCGTTATTAAATTGACAGTATTCTACTCCTGTCCCCAGCCTGCCACCTGGCTTGTTGAAAGACAGGAAAATCTAACTAGTTCATGCATCATGGGGCCCCAGATGGGTGCAGGGAGGGACCCAGAGACACCAGGCAGCTCCTCTGCTAGTGTCCCAAGAGTGGAATGGGGGAAGTGCCAAGGAGGAAATTGGCCAGGTGCAGAGGGCACAGGGCTTCCAGACCTAAAAAGTCTTGTTCTGGCTGGAAGACAGAGCTGACCCTGAGGGACTTGCAGGACTAGATGCAGATGGCACTTTAAGTCTGGCCTAGAGGTTGGGACATGATTGTGGGGAGCCAGTCACTGAAGGGTATTAAGCAGGGACAGACATGATCCAATCCAGGAGTACTTGAGGATGATGTGTACAGGCCACTGTGTACAGATCATGTTAGCAGTGGCTTGGGGGTCAGAAGTCCAGAATAGGTGGCCTTCAGACCTGGAGTCTCCTAGGCTGGAGAGGAGGGAGCAGGATGAGTCTGGGATACCCCACACTGAGATGGGAAGCTTGTGTGATGAAAGAGGCAGATTCAAGCTAATGGCTTCAGTTCCCTGGTGGGAGTTTGAAAGGGCAGTGGGACATGGGACACCCCATGCCGGACCTGGTAGTCCTCCTTAGCATCAGATTCCCAAGGGAAGAAAGCTCAGCATCCGCATGGGCCCCCAGGTCCTATTGTAGAAATGAAAGAGCAAATAGGGCTAGTAAGAAAGAGCAAAGCTTTGTACTTTAATATAACTGAATAAAACTGAGCAGGTTTGGGACAGAAGCACCAGAGGAAGAGCAAAGTGTTTGAGCCTTGCTTCACTATTTTGGGTATCTTTGCCTCAACTGCAGGGAGGAAGATGGATATTGTACCTCAAAAATATATGCTACTGCTGGGTGGTGCACACCTGTAATCTCAGCAACTTGGGAGGCTGAGGCAGGAGTATTGCAAATTCAAGGCCATACTCAGCAACTTAGACTCTAATCAACTTAGCAAGACGCTATCTCAAAATAAATAACAACAACAACAACAACTGGGGATGTACCTCAGTGGTAAAGTGCCCCTGAGTTCAATCCCCAGTACCAAGCCCTCCCCAAATACATTGTACTAAGTGATCTACAAATACAAGAACTCATTTTGGCACTGGAAGTGTAGCCCAATGACAGAGTGCTTACCTAGCATGCATGAGGCCCCAGGTTCCATCCCCAGCACAAAAACAACACAAAACAAAAACTCACTTCATCTACACAACCACCATGCAGGGAAGGTACTTTCCCACTTGTCCACTTCACAGGTGAGCAAACTGAGACTCAGAATGCTTCTGACCCAAGGTCACATGGCTAGTGTGTGAAGGTGCCAGGGCTAGAAGGCAGACAGTCTGGCATAGGTACCAGGAACTTGAGGCCCTGTCTTGTCTCTCCTTTGTGTCTGCTTTCTTGGCTCTGAGTCATGCTCAGAGCATTGGGACCTCTTCTCCCTACAATATTAGTCCATTTCTTTTGACTAGGCTAACTCACACTACAGCTGCTCCAAAGCACTTGTCAGCCAGTGACAGTTAAGTTTTTCCTGGCTCCATCACTGCAAGGAATTGGAAGATTTTGTCATAGGTGAAGGAAACAAGGTGATTTGCAGTGTAGCATTTCAGTAGGGGCAGGAGGGAAACCCCTCGTCTTCCTCTAGCTCTGTGCCCTAGAATTTAGAACTTGGACAGCATCTGATGGTCTCTAATTCATCTAGGTGTTTGGTTAACAAGGCTTTTGGGCTGACCTGGAAACTTCCACATTTATAACCCTACTGAGCGGGGAAAGCCTGTCCTGAGTTGTAACAGCAGATATAGGAAAGGAAGTCTCCAAATGGGGTGGCTTTAAGGGAACTAGGACATGAGCGGGGATTTTTATAGTATGCAGATGAAAGAAGAGCAGCATAGGAACCAGGAGAGAGAGGCACAAAGCCCTGGGCAATAGAGGCTTCTAGAGGCTGAGGGCAAGGTGAATATAGCATGAGTACTGTTTCACTTTTATTTATTTATTTCTGATGAAAACCATTGGTGGCTCCCGAGGCTGAGAATTGGGAAGATGGAGGCTCTTTTTTTTTTTTTTTGGAATTTTTTTCTACCTACACTCTTTTTGTAACCACAAGGAAAAAAGGCAAAACAGTCCTCTGCTTTGTGCCAACCAATCAGCAGGACTCCTGCCCTCCTCCAGCCTGCTCCTGCCACTCTGGGGCAAGGTAGCAGCATCAGCATCAGAAATCAGGGGGACTTTTTCCTGCTGGCTCAGCTGGGAAGCCAAGTAGTAAACAAGGCTGTTTACTTAGATTTTGAAATGAAGGTGAAAACTGCAGCGTAGGTCACGTTGAAAGTTCTAGAGGAAGCCAGAGTTGAGGCAGGCCCTGTTCCATGAGGCTGTGGCCAGCCACCTGTGCATGGCCACCCACCTGCAGGTGTTTCATATGTGTCTCTTCATGCTGGTGGGCTACAAACACTATGCTAAAGCAGCACCGGGAGCACTTAGTTGTCTTTGCCAGCTTGGCCCTGGTCTACAGCTCTGTTCAGTGGCTGCAGCTCTGGATGCAGACACATCCCATCACAGTCTTGAACAGTGGCTCCCTTCGCCCATTTTTGCATGCATGGGGGCTTGGGGCCTTTTCCTAGATAGGGCCTAGAAACTGGTTATTGTTCTGTTCAGTTATGGCCTTGCCCTACTGTGCCTATTGGGGCTTGAGGTGGCACTGCATGCTCACATGGTGGCTGCGGTGGGTCAGGCCCTGCACGCCCACAGGTGTTATGGTAGTGCTTCCTCAGCCACCTGTCAGGGCTTTATGGTCCTCAAGCTGTGTGACCATCAGTTTGTGTAGTTGGCGTCCCTTCCAAGCTCATAGGCCACATTTTTTGTGTGTACTGGGGAGTGAATCCAGGGGTGCTTAACCCCTGAAACACATCCCCAGCCCTATTTTGTATTTTATTTAGAGACAGGGTCTCACTGAGTTGCTTAGAGCCTTGCTTTTGCTGAGGCTGGTTTTGAACTCTCGATCCTCCTGCCTCAGCCTCCCAAGCCACTGGGATTACAGGCTTGTGCCACCACAGCTGGCTCAAGGTGTGTGATAATCCAAGGTCCATGATGTGCACCAGTTCCACTTCGCATTTTGTTTCTGACAAGTTTAAACTCTGGCTCAGGGAGTGCCCTGAGGAAAAGCTGACTAAAACCAATGAGCTCCCAGCACTGAAATAGACTATTTGATGACATTCTCTTATCAGTGTGAGATATCCTGGGTGTGGCAACATGTGAAGGTTTCATAGAAGACTGTCCTTCCCTGAAAAGCTTTGGGCTTCAATAATTAGGAGTGAAGCCAGGCCTGCTAGTGCCATCTGTAATCCCAGCAATTCAGGAGGCTGAGGGAGGAGTATGGCAAGTTTGAGGCCAGCGTGGGAAACTTAGTGAGACCCTGTCTCAAAATAAAAAGTTGAAAAGAAAAACAATGACTGGGGACCTAGCTCAGTGGTAAAGTGTTATGAGTTCAATTCCTAGAGCCAACTGAACAAACAAACAATTTAGGAGTAGCATGTTATGCTTTCTGCAATTTAAAGAGAAAGTGGAGTTCTATGTGCATGAAATGTAGGGATTCATCAGACTGTTCTTGTAACTTTTTTGTAGTTTGGAAAATGTCAGGGAGGAAATGACCAAAGAGTTCCACGATGTTGGAGGTTGGAGAGAATGGTTGTCTGTAGCATCTTTGGGGTGTTGGCTATAGATGCAGGCTGGCAACAGCTGAGCCAGCCAATGAGTAGGGCAACCAGCAAGTGTCTCTACACATGACTCGGCTTACACATACCCTACACATACCCAACAGATTCATGAGAAATCATGTAATTCCCCAAGATTCTTGACTTGGGCCAGGTGCTGTGGCACACACTTGTAATCCCGGTGGCTCAAGAGGCTGAGGCAGAAGGATTATACGTTCAAAGCCAGGGCTGGGGATGTGGCTCAAGCGGTAGCATGCTTGCCTGGCATGCATGCGGCCCGGGTTCGATCCTCAACACCACAAACAAACAAAAGATGTTGTGTCCGCCGAAAACTAAAAAAAATAAATATTAAAAAAAAATAAGTTCAAAGCCAGCCTCCGCAATTTAGTGAGGCCCTGTTTCTAAATAAAATTAAAATAATAGCTGGGTATGGTGGGCATGCCTGTAACCCCAGCAGCTCAGGAGGCTGAGGTAGGAGGATGGGGAGTTTAAAGCCAGTCTCAACAACTTAGTGGGGCGCTAAGCAACTCAGTGAGACCTTGTCTCTAAATAAAATACAAAACTGGGCTGGGGATGTGACTTAGTGCATGACTGCTCCTGAGTTCAATCCCAAGTACCCCCCCCAAATTATATTAAATTGAAAGAATAAAAAGGGCTGGGAATATGGCTCAGTGGATAAGTGCCCCCTTGGTTCAAGGGGTATGAAAAAAAATGACTGGTATGAAAAAAAAATGCCTGACTTGATGTTCATGTTAGTTGTTGGCAGGTCATGTGAAAGCCATGTCACCTCAGATCCTTTGTGGAATAAGGCAGTGCATGCTTAGGTGAAGAAACAGAAGTGTCAAAAGTTGAATTCTCCATAGAGAGGTTTGTCCACAGTGTGTCTTAGTTGTCTTTAGAGAGTAGGGTTACCAAAGATTCATGGGTCTGTCATCATTGGGGAGACTCAGAGTGTACTGATGATGACAGTTTTTGAACCCAAAGCCAAGGAATCAGATCCTCTGGTTTATAGGCCTAAATCTTGTAGTTTAAGATTTTCTTGTTCACAGGTAGACAATAATGTAGGCTCATCTGAGTGGCCATCCACAAATTAAATAGATTAGTGGTCAGCTACAAAGGCAAGACCAAAGGAGAGATGACACCTTGTTCTCGTCCAATGACCTCTGAGGACAGGCTGCCCCAGTACCTTTCAGTGTCCTCAAGGCCCTCTCACCAGAGCCTTGTATGCTTATTGTCCTGTGACTATTGCTTTGATTACTGAGATGCTTTTGAAACCTCTCAAGTAGGTGGCAGGCTGATGCGTGTCAATTAAACCTTGTAAAACCCTATGGAAATTCCAGTGCCTCAGGCAACCTTTGTCCCTCTCTCAATGTCTAGGGTAGGTGGTGGGCCCTGGTCCAAGGGTTGTGGCCTAGAGGCAAGATACACCAGTGGTGGATACCAGGGGTAGCATCTGCTTGGGAAACAGCTTTGTTCTATTTGAAGTTAGGTCTCAAAAGCTCCATCTGCCCTGGAAGAGGAAGAAGTCCCGGTTATCTCCAGAGAGCTGCCCTTACCTCAGTAACTGGTGGGACAGGTGAGAAGTGAGAACCTGGCTCTTAATCAGGGATCCCAGCCACCCCCATCCACCCCTTCCTTTTGTTGTTTCTTTGCCAATGGTCCATGAATACCATTAAGGTATTCATTCCATACCTTTGAGCTAAAAGCACCAGTAACTATTTTAGTTTTTCTTTTTACCAATACCTATGCAATAACCCTGAGAGACTTCTGGTTTTCATTTTGCTCCTGTGTCAGGCACGGTCCCCACAGGAAACAGGTGTCACACTCAAGATTTGGGTGATTCACAATGGTTTCATGGAGAAATACTTTGAGGGGGAAATCCCAGGGGGGCCTTTACTCCTCTGGAACCCTAGGGCAGTGGACTCCATACAAAGTAGGGATGGGCAATGGGAAGCTCAACTCTTCTCTTGTTGAGTCTCCCATTCAGGGTTGTCGGGTTACACCCAGGCTCCATGAATAATGTTTTAGCACAAATGCATCCCAAATGTTGCCCCAGGACCTGTGTAAGGTTGAGCAGAGGGTGAAGAAGGCCTGGAACCTTCTCTTTCCACCCCATTTTCTGATCAGTGTTTCTCAAAGTGGGGGCAGGTTTAGCCATGCAGTTTCTTGTGTCCCTTCCTGCCCAGATAAACCCCACTTCTGGGCCTGAGACCTCAGTGTCTCATTCCTGGACTGCAGCTATCAGATGCTCATTACCCCTGAGATGCTACAGGAAGGGGACTCCTGGCTGCATTCCCTCAGCCTCTGCTCTTCAGTCCTTTGGTATGCAGCACCTCCATGGGGGTTCAGTCTTGTTGCTGGATCTGTTGTTTTTACTGTTTTGTTTTGTTTTTTTGGGGGGGAGATACCTCGGATTGAACTCAGGAGCTCTTGACCACTGAGCCTCATCCGTAGCCCTATTTTGTATTTTATTTAGAGACAGGGTCTCACTGAATTCCTTAGGGCCTCACCATTGCTGAGGCTGGCTTTGAACTCATGATCCTCCTGTCTCAGCCTCCCGAGTCACTGGGATTACAGGTGTGTACCACTGCACCCAGCATTGGTAGATTTTTCTGGTGGTCATTTTGGGGGAATATATAGTCAACAACCCCAATTTGGAACATGGGGCTCCCTTCTCCTTTTTTTGGGGGGGGGTACCAGGGATTGAACTCAGGGGCACTCGACCACTGAGCCACATCCCAGCCCTATTTTGTATTTTATTTAGAGACAGGGTGTCACTGAGTTGCTTAGCACCTCACCATTCTGAGGCTGGCTTTGAACTCGTAGTCCTTCTGCCTCAGTCTCCTGGGCTGCTGGGATTACAGGAGTGCACCACCATGCATAGCCCATGTATACTTCTATAGCTTTCTGCATCCCAGTTTTCCCTTTGCTCTGTTCTTCATCTTGGTCTTGGTGCTTCATGAGACCCCTGCACAGCTGGTGAGCCAATGGTTGCCAGATGGGGCCTCCCCCAACCTTTGACCTAACGGTTTAGAGCTTCCTAAGCCAGGAGGGATCTCAGAAACCATCTGTGTGGGGCCCCTCACTTCACAGAATAAGAAACTGAAACCAGAGAGGTTCCACTTGGCTGAAAGTCACAACCCTGAGGATCAGAAGCCCAGGCAGCCTGCCTCTAGTGTCAAAGCTCTCTCCTTGAAGAAGTGCTTTCTGGTACCATGACTGGGCATTTTCTCCACAGAAAAAAATGTTTGTTTTCGCTGTAATTGTGTTGATAATAAAAGCTCATTGGAAGGAAAAGAAATAAACAACATACAGAAGAATGTAAACATCACCCACAACAACCTAAGAAGTCTGTCAGGATTGTGGTGGCCCTGACTTCACAAGTGTCTCTTCACACGCAGCCATAGTGGGTTCAGTAGTACACACGTATACTGCTTGATCTAGCCACATTTACTGTTGTCACTTTCCCTCTTCCCCAACCTGGGTCTTACGTGTACCCTCATGCCCTTCAGTTCATATGGAACATACAGAGGTCAATTATCACCAACCCATAAAACCCACAGACACCCATGCAGTTGCTCGCAGCCCTGCTCTGCCTTAATGACAGGCTGTGGTCCTTGCTTAATGCTGGAGGCTGCATGCTTCTGCCTCTGTGTCCTGAAGCACAGCTTCCTCGATTCAGTTTGGCAGTTTGGGGAGGAGGGATTGCAAAGCTGAAGAGCACTTGTAGTTAGCTGTGTACAGTGGCGCACACCTGTCATCCCAGCAGCTCAGGACACTGAGGCAGGAGGATTGAAAGTTGGAGAACAGCCTAAGCAACTTAGCAATGTCCTGTGGTTAAGCACCCTGAGTTCAGTCCCCAGAACCAAAATAATAATAATAATAATAAATGAGAAGAGCTGGTAATACAGCTCAGTGGTAGTGCACTTGCCTAGAATGTACAAGGACCTGGGTTCCATCCTCAATACCAAAGGAAAAAAAAAAGAGTTTGTATTTTTAATCCATGGATTACTTTTCCCACTGACAGTCATGATTCACATTTCTACCAGCAACTTAAGAATCTTCCCCAAAGCTAAAGGTTGGCACTCATTTTCATGCTGTGCCAATGTGGCACGGGGAAATCTCATTGTGACTTTAATTCAGCACCTTTCTCTTTTCTCACTCTCACACATTCACATGACTAATGCATGTGCATGTGTCTGTTGCAAGTTTGAGTTTGTTCTGTAAATTGCTTGTTTATATCCTTTTCCCATTTGGGGGCTGTCTTTCTCATCAATTTGCAGGAGCTTCTTTTATATTATAGGTATTAAGTCATCATCTGTCATATGGATGACAAACGTATTTTCTTAATGTATTGTTTGTCATTTGACTTTGTGGGCATCTGAGAACAAAATGGCTGAACATTTATATATTCATATATGTTTGTCTTTTTGTTTACAGGTTTTGGACTTCTGGTCTTGCTTGAAAACAGTTTTCTGGGTGGCTAGATGATACCTGTGTACACATGAGCTGGGTTTGTTAAATCAACATATCCCATAGCTGCTTCAGATTTTTCACTACAAAATTTTCATTATGAAATTATTCTAAGGGCCACGAGAGTAACTCAGTGGTACAGCATGTGCTTAGTATGCACAAGGCCCTGGGTTTGATGCCGAGTACCACCAAAAAAGTAATCTAAAATAATAATTATTCCAAAATTATTATCAAAGGTCAAATTTGTATTTCTAAAAAAGGCAAGTGCCACTCTCATCTCATGATCATGTTTCATGGAGGAAAGGAAATGCCAGCACTGTATATGAGATATTTCAATGTAGCCTGGGAGAACAAAGGAGAGGTTGTCTTGGCTTTTAAAATGAGGCAACTCCAGGCAAACAGGATGGCACACGCCTTCAATCTCAGCAACTTAGGAGGCTGAGACAGGAGGACTGCAAGTTGTAGGCTAGCCTCAGCAACTGAGTGAACCCTATCTCAAAATAAAAAGTAAAAAACCGGGGATGAAGCTCAGTGGTATAGCAACCCTGGGTTCAATCCCCATGACCACAAAACACACACAAAGAGGCATATCCAACAGGTAAAGCATTTCTTTCCCCCCTTGAAGACGTGGGGAGCACATCTACACTTTCAGAATGGAAGTTTGGGGTCCTAGGTGTTGTCAGCCTTGTTTTATTTTCGTGCTGACAGAATGCTGTACTTTGCTAACTGACCAGGTGGCCAGTGAGTACCTTTGTCCAGTGTGTGGCCATCTTATCCCCAGAGCTGGGTTTCTTTGACACTGGTGGCAGGCCAGGTCCTTTTAACCTTTCTCATGTTTTTCTGGTCCTTTCTTCCGTTGCCACCTTTCACTTTGATCTTTGCTCTGCTTCTCTTCAGAACACTTGCTCACTGATTTCTGGCAGATTTACTTCTTCCTCTTTTTTCTCTGCCTCGTCTGACTTCTACTGACTGGGGCCTCAGCCAGGGTGTCTGTACTGCTACCATGGCAGCTAGCTCAGGTCTCTTTCCTTGAAAGACAGGAAACTTAACAGATTCAGCTGGGGTCCAGCCCTGCCCTCCTGCCCCAGAGGCAAACCACCATCCAGCATGTGTGGCTCCTTTCCTTCCTGTGGTATATGCACAAGTAGTGTTGTCACCTTCTCTACATGCAACACACTGTCCAGAGTCTTGTCAAACCCATTAAAGGACTGGATCAATAGCAGATTTTCCCAGTGTCCCAGGGCTGTGGGGTAGTTTCCCATCTGCTATTGCTCACAACAGCTCCGCTTGGGCACATTCCCATGCATGCCTCTTGGTACTTACATGCTTCCCAATGTGCTGAAATTAGTGCCCCTGAGTTCCTGCTGCACCATAGCCTCACCAGCCTTGGTGTGGTCACAGGGTTTACTATGTGCTGATCTGCTCAGGATAACCTACATTTCCCTTTTGATCTTGTTTGCCTTTCCCAACTTAAAATTGAGGTTGCCTCAGAAAACTAAAAATACTCAGATGCATTGGTCATGCCTGTAATTCCAATGACTCTGGAGGCTGAGGCAGGAGGATTGAAAGTTCAAGGTTAGACTGGGCAACTTAGTGAGTCCCTGTCTCAAAATAGAAAATAAAAAGAGCTGGGAATGTGATAAAGTGAACCTGGGTTCAATGCTCAGTACAACACACAAAAAAATTATTTTTAAATTAAAATTAGACTTACCATTTGATCCAATATTCCTACTTCTGGATACATCCACAAAAGACTTGGGAGCAGCTACCACCACAGCAGCATCATTCACTATAGCCAAGAGATAGTCACGGCCCAATGTCTATCAATAGAAAATGCAAAAATGCAGCCTCGCCACATGATGGAATGTTATTCAACCTTAAAAAGGAATAAAATTCAGGCTGCGAATGTAGGTCAGTGGTAAAGTGCTTGTCTAGCATGTACAGAATCCTGGGTTCCATCCCTAGCAATGCGCACGCACACACACGCACGCACACACACACACACACACAGAGGAAATTCTGACACACAACATGAATGAGCCTTGAGGACATGATGTTTAGAGAAAGAAGCCAGGTGCCAAAGGACAATTACTGCATGGTTCCACTCATAGGAGGTTCCTAGAGTAATGACATCCATAGAGACAGAGACTAGAATGCTGGGTGACAGGGGCTAGAAGGAGGAAAGCAAGGACTTAGCATTTAATGGGCACAAAGTTTCATTCAGATTTGCAAGATGAAAAGCTTCTACAGATGGATGGTGGTGACAGTTGCACAACACTGTACATAGCCGCTGAACTGTACACTTAAAAATGGTTAAGATGGGGCTGGGGATACAGCTCAATTAGTAGAGCTTGTCTCGCATGCATAAGGTCCTGGATTCAATCCCCAGCACCACATACATAAAAAAATGGTTAAGATGGCCAGCTGCAGTGGCACACACCTGTAATGCCAGCAGCTTGGGAGGCTGAGGCAGGAGGATTACAAATTCAAAGCCAGCCTCAGTGACCACGAGGCGCTAAGCAACTCAGTGAGATCCTGTCTCTAAATAAAATACAAAATAGGGCTGGGGATGTAGCTCAGTGGTTGAGTGCCCCTGAATTCACACCCCAGTACCAAAAAAAGAAAAGAAAAAAAAAGGTTAAGATGACTTATGCCAGCCAAGAGCTGTGGTGCACACGTATAATCCCAGCAGTGCTGGGAGCCATTAGCCAAGTAGGTATGACAATTTCCTTGCCAGCGTACCCCCATGTTGCTTAGTGGAAGGTGACCTTGCTCAAGGACCAGGACGGATCCATGTTTAGGGTGTTCCCGAGTTTAGGGTGTTCCCGGTTTAAGGTTATTCCTGCTGGGAATAGGGCGTATCCTGCTGCCTGAGTTCCCCTTGAGTTCTCACGGGATTCAGAATATATTTGGGAGACAGAAGCCCAGTGGAGGTGTGGATTTGGGCAGAGAACGTGGATTTCCCCAGAACGTGTTTGTAGAAGGCCGGTGTGAGATCGGGAATAAAGAATTGCTGTTTGAATCTACAAAGCTGTGAGTGGCTTTGTGAGTGATTTGTGAGTGATTTGTGCCCAGTCAGACTGCAGCACAGCAGCTCAGGAGGATGAGGCAGGAGGATCATGAGTTCAAAGCCAGCCTCAACAACTTAGTGAGGTCCTAAGCAAGTCAGTGAGACCCTGTCTCTAAATAAAATATTAAAAAGGGTTAGGGATCTGGCTCAGTGGTTAAAGATGCCTGGGTTGAATCCCAGGTATCCATTAAAAAAAAAAAAAGACACATGCCTAAAATTCCATCCACTTGGGAGGTTGAGGGATGCCTATTGCAAATTTGAGGCTGGCCTCAGTTACTTAGCGAAACCCTCAGCAATTTAGCAAGATTCTGTCTCAAAATAAAACATTGAAAAGGCTGGGATATGGCTCAGTGGTTGAGTACCCCTGGGTTCAATCTCCACCACTGCAACTGATTAATCATCAATAGGTTAAGATGGTGAATTTTCTGTTATGTGTATGTAAGCGCAATATTTGTCAGTGCTGCGGATGGAAGTCAGGATCTTGTGCATAATAAGCACATGTTCTACCTCTGAACTATACCCCCAGCCCCATTAACTACAAGATTTTTTTTAAAAATTGAGGTTGGTCCCAGCTGTTCACTGTGAGGTCTTGGGTGTCTATATTTCCTCTCTCATAAGGTGTAGGCTGGTAGTGAGGCCTGGGTAACAGGCTGAGGCTGGGCAATACTAAGTTTGCCACAGATTCATCCTGCAAGGAAGAGCCATTGCAGTCTCACAGCTGTATTACAGATAAGGGGACATGAGTCCCACTGACATTAGCTGACAGTTACTGAAGACTTATATATAAGAGGAAAATGAGTTTAGAGAAGCTGAATAACCTTCAAGTTCATGGACATAGGAAGTGGCCAAAGTGGAGCTTGGGATTTCCTTTGTTCACTCTTGTCTGTAACTGTATTCCAGGGAGCCCTCGCTGTGAGAACTTTGGATCCAAATTTCATTTAAAAAATGTGTGTGTGTGTGTGTGTGTGTGTGTGTGTGTGTGTTTTAATAGGATTGAACCCAGGGTTATTCTCCTGCTGAGCCACATCCTCAGTCCTTATTTTATTTTGAGAGATGGTTTTGTTAAGTTGCCCAGGCTGGCCTACAACTTGGGATCATCCTGCTTCAGCTTCCTGAGTAGCTGGGATTCCAGGTGTGCATGATCATGTCTGGCTCTAGCATCACAATAAAACAAACAAACAAGCAAACAGTCAATAATGTCTGATCTTCCTCACTCTTATCACCAGAACTCCTTTCTTCTTGTAAAACTGAAACTGCATCCACATTAAACCCTAAGTTCTCAGTTCCCACTCCCTCGAGCCCCTAAATTACTTTAAGATGTATCACAGGTCGAGCATGGATACAGGGACCTGTGGACGTGACTTAGCAATAGCATGTCTGCCCAGCATGTGTGAGGTCCTGGGTTCCATCTCCAGCACCAATAAATAAACAAATATAAAAATACCTAAGAGTGGGGACACAGGGAAGACTCAGTATCCTTGCATTTCAGCTTTAGCAGGGAATTCCCTACCCTTGACTGGCATGCTGTGCGGAAAAAATATTTGCCAATTGAAACACTTCACCTTGGAAATTCAGATGGGCTTCTTTCCAGATTGTTCCAAACAGTTAGAGGAGCTGATTCTGTGGCACTCCTAATGAACTGGAACATGTGGGGATCCTGAGTTGGCTCCACTGGGGGGCTTCTGCCAGGACAGACACAACAAATGACAGCAGTAGCTCCTTGAGGAGGTCTGATGGGGAACTGTCAGAGATTAGAGGTTGTCAGATTGGATCAAAAGCAACAATCTTCAAGCAAATGCTGTGGAATAGAGACACACCTAAGACATATGCCCTTGGAAAGATTCCATGAGAAAGAATGAGAAAAAAGATCCAACAGTCACCTAGTTACCATAGAAGGCTAGCACAGCTATATTGACACCAGTTAGAACAGAGTATGGTATAAAACAAATCATTTTAGGAATAATGTTAAAATAGATCCCAAATAGTTCAAGCAAAAGTTGACAGACCTTTAGGGAGAAACAGAAAAATCTAGCACCGTAGAGGGAGGTTTCTGTCTACAGGGTTCCCTCCAAGGTAACTGCTCCATGAAGAAACAGAAAATGTGAGCACCACATAACTAAAGGCACACTCCCTGCTTGGGTACAAAACACATTCCTCCACATCCATCACCAAAATCTGAGCAGTAAGGTGAGACAGACGATATAGCAGACAGAGCACAAAGCAAGTCAGCACACTCTCCAAGTGCTATGAATGAAAATGAAAACATATTGAGAATTTAAAAAGACTCAGAAGTACATTGATACATTAATAGTACATTAAGAATCAAAATAAGTACATGATACAGGTAACTCTATTGTTTTAAAGAGAGTAAAGAAAACTTTCCAGATGTGTTTTATGAAGCTGGAATGACCTTTCCCCAAAAGAATGTTAAAGCCACAAAGACAGTCTCCTTTATACCGTGTTGGGGGCAGAACCCAGGGCCTCACACTTGCCAAGCCAAGTGCACTACTGATGTGCCAAACCCCTAGCCGCAAGACAGTCTTGCTCCAGGAGTCCAGAACTGTGTCTGGCACACAGTCAGCAGTCTTAGGTAACTTATAGGATGAATGAATAAATCTGCTTTCCAAACTCAACAAGCATAATACAAACGTGCACAAAAACAAAAAGCTACGGAGGACCAGTATCACTTATACACACTGGTGCACACTTTTGAAATCAAAACATCAGCTAATGTAATGTAAAGGGGATTAAGAATTGAATATACCGCCATGAAATGGAGGACAGTTCAAGAATGCAGATATGTTAGCTGGGTGTGGTGGTGCACACCTGTAATCCCAGCAGCTCAGGAGACTGAGGCAGGAGGATCGTGAGTTTCAAAGCCAACCTTGGCAAAAGTGAAATGCTAAGCAATTCAGTAAGACCCTATCTCTAAAAAAAATACAAAATAATGTTGAGCTGGTTTCATGTGAACAATGGAAATGGGGTTCCCCTAGGTGGAATAGGTTGGCTGAGAAATAAATTCTAGGAAAAATAGAACGACAAAAAAACTACAGGACACAGAAAGTAATCTCACAAGCAGGGGTGGATGGGCAAGCCAATCAGACGGATAGAACTTCTAGACTCTGGCAAAATGGAGCCTGCTCTTGCTTTATTTATATTGGGGATCATGAAAGGCTTTCCATAGAATGTCGTTCACCAAGAAAGGTTAAAGGTGAGCTGTCCAGTTCCTAATGGATTACACCCATCTCCAGAGCTACTATGAGGGATCTTCCTAGCAGAGCAGAGATAAAGATCATGTGCACTGGGCAATATGTTGCCGCAGGAGAGCCACAGATAGTTCACAATGCCAAACCTAAATTTCCCTGGCTTCCATACCGACAGAAGCTCCTCATGTAATTCACAGCTGGCTTTCTGCAGGCTGGGGATGTGGCTCAGTGATGGAGTGCCCCTGAGTTCAATCCCTGGTACCAAAAAAAAAAGAATGCAGATATGTTGCCATTAGAAAATCACAATAGTAATGTCTCAAAGGAGGAAAACATAACATAAGTAGACATCAAAAAGTATTTCAAGCTGGGCAAGGTGGCCCATGCCAGTGATCCAAATCATTCGGGAGGCTGAGACAGGAGGATGGTAAGTTATAAGGTCACTCTCACCAATTTAGTGAGGCCCTATCTCAAAAAAAATAAATAAATAAATAAAAATGGGGGGCTGGGGTTGTGGCTCAGTGGTAGAATGCTCACATAGCATGTGGGTGGCTCTGGGTTCAATCTTCACCACAACATAAAAATAAGTAAATAAAGGTATTGTGCCCAACTACAACTAGAAAATAAACATTAAAAAACAACAACAACAAAAAAGAGCTGAGTATAGTGGCACAAGCCGGTAATCCCAGTGGCTCAAGAGGCTAAGGCAGGAGGATCAAAGCCAGCCTCAGCAACAGTGAGGCCCTAAGCAACTCAGTGAGACCCTGTCTCTAAATAAAATACAAAATAGGGCTGAGGATGTGGCTCAGTGGTCGAGTGCCCCTGAGTTCAATCCCCAGTACCAAAAAATAAACAAACAAACAAATAAATAAAATGGCTGGGAATGAAATTCTATCACAGAGCATTCTTCCCCTTGCTGTACAGAAGCTTTTAAGTGTGTAAAATGGTAAATTTTACATGTATATTTTAGCACAAAAAATAAGATAAAGAAGAAAAAAAAGGCGTTTGATCAATTTTAATTCTCGGGCTGGGGATGTGGCTCAAGCGGTAGCACGCTCACCTGGCATGCGTGCGGCCCGGGTTCGATCCTCAGCACCACATACAAACAAAGATGTTGTGTCCGCCAAAAATTAAAAAATAAATATTGAAATAAAAACCTGCTTTAAAAAACAAACAAACAAATAAATAAATAAATAAATGGAAATTTGTAATATATATATAAAAAAATCTCTCTCTCTCTCTCTCTCTCTCTCTCTGGTACCGGGGATTGAACCCAGGGACACTTAAACACTGAGCCACATCCTCAGCCTTTCTTTTTTTCAATGTTCATTTTTCAGTTGTAGTTGGACACAGTATCTTTTATTTATTTATTTATTTTTATGTGGTGCTGAGGTTCGAACCCAGGGCATTGCACATGGTAGGCAAGCACTCTACCACTGAGCCACAACCCCAGTCTCCCAGCCCTTTTTTATAGTTTAAAAAAATTTTTTTTGTAGTTGCAGATGGACAGAATACCTTTATTTTTTATATGTGGTGCCAAGGATTGAACCCAGTACCTCATGCATGCTAGGCAAGTGTTCTGCCACTGAGCTACAACCCCAGCCCTCAAAAGAATTCTTTTTTTTTTTTTTTTTTTTTGTGGTGCTGGGGATTGAACCCAGGGCTTTGTGCATGTGAGACAAGCAGTCTCCCAACTGAGCTACATCCCCAGCCCTTCTTTATAGTTTTTATTTAGAGATGGGGCCTCAGTAAGTTGCTGAGGCTGGCTTTGAACTTAGGATCCTCTCGCCTCAGCCTCCTGAGCCACAGGGATTACAGGCATGCACCACCATCCCTGGCTAAACTTCAATTCTTTTTTCATGAGGGTGGGTACCAGGGATTGAACTCAGGGTCACTCAACCACTAAGCCTCATCCCCAGCCATATTTTGCATTTTATTTATTTATTTATTTATTTTTAAATTTTGAGACAAGGTCTCATTAAGTTGCCCAGGCTGGTCTCAAACTTGCCATCCTTCTGCCTCAGCCTCCTGCGTACCTGGGATTGAGACTCAATCCCCCTATATCATCGAGCCTGACTCCATCACATTTCAGGTCACCTGTATTTACTCAGTCTCTTGCTGGTTTCTAAACCCGATGGCATATGTTTTCATATGTTTACCTGGTGTCTCATGCAAAGCACTCCTGCCTGGAAGTCTACCTTCCTCGGGCTCCACTTCTCCCTGGCCCCGCACTCCACCCCAGCTCCTGTTACCTGGGCATCTTAGGCAGAGATTCTATGACTCTCAGCAAGACCTCTAAAGCTCAGCCACCTTAAGGACAAACAGTAGACAGAAGAACCCAAAGCTCAGCAGCTTTCAGATGAGGCAGGAACAGAAGATTCCAGCTTGTCACCTGGGCAGCAGCATGGGAGCTGGTGCTGTTGGTAGAGTCAGGTCTGCTTGATCGCACCTCTGAGCAGTTCCCAAAGAGAGGTAGCTGTCCCCCAGAGTTTTTTTCTTTCATTATTGGGCATTCCCAAGGCCTCGTGCATGCTAGGAAAGTGCTCTTCCTCTGAGCCACATCCCAGCCCAAAACAGGGAAGTTTTTGACTTAGAATGTGAGCTACTGGACTCAGAACTGACTTCTACTAATCAACTCATTGTATTAACATGACTACTATTCCAGGAAATTCTTGTCTAGGAAGAGGAAGTTGCAAATATCTATTGTTTATTTTGGGAACTTCCTGACAATCTATTCATCTAAGCATTATTCCACTAGCCCTCATCAGGGTAACAGCTTCCTGCTCCAAACAACAGATTGCTCAGCTGGGCCTTTCAAGTTTACCTGCAAAGGGGCTGGGGATGTGGCTCAAGTGGTAACACGCTTGCCTGGCATGCGCAGGGCACTGGGTTCAATCCTCAGCACCACATAAAAATAAAATAAAGATGCTGTGTCCACCGAAAACTGAAAAACAAATATTTAAAAAAATTATTTCTCTCTCTCTCTCTCTTCTCTAAAAAAAAAAAAAAAAGAAAAAAAAAAGTTTACCTGCAAAGCACTCACTATGCTGTATCCATTTTTCTTTGGGAAGTTTCCCTTAATCCCATTCAGATCCACTCACTGAAAGACCCTAAAACCTTATTTAAGTCATGCACTGTTAACCTCACCCTCTCAGAAGCTTCTAAGGCTCTTGCCAGGTAAAGGTCTCCCTAACTGCAGGTGACCAAGACCTTGACTTTGCTGGATCAACAGGTGACCTTGGTGGGAGTCAAAGGTATTCTATTGTTCTCCTCTAGGGATCTTAGTTGTGAAATAGGAATCCAGTATCATTTCCTAGTTCAACAATGCTGGGATCTAACATGATTTCCTGTCCCCATGATAAACAATTCTGGAACCGGGGACACTTTCCCCTTCCTATGACAAACAATACTGGGAACTAGCAAAGGTGAATTCACTTGTGGCGCCAGGAAATCCTTGCTCCTGGAAGATGAAACTGTGACCAACCATAACAGATCTTGCTTTGCAGTCTAGCCACAGTGTCTGCCAATCTAGAGCGATTGTGTCATAAACTCCACCTGACCACACGCTCCCTCCCACCTACAACCCCACCCCATCCCTAAGGCTTTGGGCATTTCTTTGCCTAGGTTCTTCAGTGGCAACAGTGCAGGGAGTATAATAAACTCAGTTTTGCCTCCTCGGTAGATTTTTTTTTTTTTTGGTACCAGGGATTGAACTCGGGAGCACTTGACCTCTGAGCCACATCCCCAGCCCTATTTTGTATTTTATTTAGAGACAGGGTCTCACTGAGTTGCTTAGCACTTTCTGGTTACTGAGGCTGGCTTTGAACTCCAGATCCTCCTGTCTCAGCCTCCCAAGCCCTGGGATTGCAGGCATGTGTCTCCAAGCCGGGCATCGGTAGATTTTTCTATTTGGGTAATCTACAGTCAACAATCACTATTTGGAAAATGGGACTCCCTTCTCCTTTTTGGGGGGTAGGGTACCTAGAGTCAGGGTCTCACTGAATTGTTTACCACTTCACTAAGTTGCTGAGGCTGGCTTTGAACTCACAATCTTCCTGCCTTAGCCTCCCAAACTGCTGGGATTATATGTGTGTGCCACCATGCCTGGCTCTTCTTGGTAGCTTCAAACCTCTGTGCCCAAGTGACCTTCCTGTATCAGCTTACTAAGTACCTGGGATTACAGGCATGCATTGATGTTGTTTTGCAGAAAATATTTATATTTTTGTGCTGCAGTGCATGCTAAACACATGCTCTACTACTAAGATGTAGCACAGTAGAAAATATTTAAACAGTGAAAGATGAACTCATACTAGAAGAAAAATGTGAATGGAATTTTAAACTATCTTGAAAGCTGGGTGTGGTAGTATATGTAATCCCAGTGACTTGGGAAGTTGAGGCAGGAGGATGGCAAGTTCAAGGCCATCCTCAGCAAGTTACAAGATTCTAAGTAACTTAGTGAGATCCTGTCTCTAAATAAAATATAAAAAGGACTGGGTTTCCATCCCCCCAGTTCCCCATCCCCCAAACAAAAACCATGCAAGGACATGGGTTTGTGATAAAAAAAAAAAAATCACTAATAAAGAAATTGGAACCATCTGAACTGATCCTCTGGAGGATAAGTGAAATAATAAAGAACAGTCTTGATTTGTGTCAGTAGACAAATCTGGTAAGGTGCAGAATCATGAGATATTAAACCAGGAATTGGAAGATGAGAAGAAGAGTTCTCCTTACTTTGAACACTTCTGTATTGTTTGGCTTTTTCTCTTAAATGAGTATGTATTTTCAAAAGGAAAGGTGTGTGTGTGTGTGTGTGTGTGTGTGTGTGTGTATTTTTTAATAGGCTCTAAAAATATTCGGGATTGCAGAAAAAAGATTTCAACAGGGTGACTGGGATGGGAGTCTCTTCTGATATGAGGCTGGCTTCTCTCTGGCTTGCTGGCTGCCTTGCTCAATGGTTGCCTTAGAAACAGGCTCAGAGGGGGAGTCAGTTATTCTGGGCAGCCATTAAGGCAGTGACTCAGCAGAAAACCCAACTCAAGAGGGAGGCCTCCATTCACTGTTTCGCTTGCTGACTTTCATTCTCTCCTAGAAAGACAACAACAAGACCACATTTCCAATCTGATATTTGCAATCTTGATGAGAGGATAAAAAATGAAGGTGGTATAAAGAAGTCACCTTCTCTTCCAGTTTGTCACCAGTGAGATCATGGGTCCCTTTCCCTCTGCCCGATTGATTGTCCTTTGGCTCTGCTTAATATGCAGCCTCCACTTACGCAGCTTTATTCTAGACCTGCCTGCTGACAGGGTAAAACAAGCTTCCTTTCATGACGATTTGCTCAATGTTGCTACAGCAACTTGTGGCCTATAGACCACAAGCATGGCTCTTGCAAATTTTTAGAAACCAAACCAAATATCACTAGAGTTGTAGCTGAGTAGGATTCACAAATTCAATTGAGAGAAAAGTGAGGGAACATAAGTTTGATTTGATTTCATTCTTGCATGCTGTGGCCAGATCTGTCTTGGAGGCTAAGCCAAAGGGAAAATTCAACATCTGAGATGAGAAAGACAAAACAAAATGTTTTTATGAAGTGATCCTTGCTCCATGTTCATGTCAACCCACATAGGAGTCGAACACATGCCACCACTGCCTTCCACCAGAGAGACTAGTGCCCAGGGCGCTGGCAATGTGGAGAGAGAGGTTAATGGGAAACATATAAAATTTGGAAGAAGCCAGGCACACTGTTGCATGCCTCTCATACCAGTGACTCAGGAGGCTGAGGCAGCAGGATCAAAAGTTTGAGGAGGTGGGTACAAGGGATTGAACCCAGGGGCACTTTATCACTGAACTATATCTCCAGCCATTTTTTCTTTCTTTCTTCCTTTTTTTTTTTTTTTTTTTTGGTACCCAGGATTGAACCCAGGGTCCCTTAACCACTGAGCCACACCCCCAGCCCTTTTTAATATTTTATTTAGAGACAGAGTCTCACTGAGTTGCTTAGAGACTCACTAACTTGCTGAGTCTGGATTTAAAATTGAGGTCCTCCTGCCACAGCCTCCTGAACCACTGGGATTACAGGTGTGTACCACTACACTCAGGAGGATCACAAGTTTGAGACCAGCCACAGCAACTTTGTGAGACCCTGTGTCAAAATAAAAAATAAAAAGGATTGAGGATGTGGCAATGGTAAAATGCCCCTGCTTTCAATTTCCAGTACCCCCACCCCCCCAAAAAAAATGGATAAAGACAAGAATATTGGTCATTTGGTATTTATTCCATTTCCCCAAGGAAATGGGAAGAATCATAACTTCTATAGACTTGTTTTTTATTTTCTTTTTTGTTGCTGGGGATCAAACTCACGATCTTGCACATGCTAAGCACATGCTCTATCACTGGGCTACACCCCAGTTTGGAGACTTGTAATTCCAGTCATGATAAACTAGTTTATGTCAGACTAACTCATTCAAAAGAGCTGGCCAAAAATTTTACATACAAATATTTGAATCAGGCACTAGAGAGCAGCCAACATAGGCATGCTTATTTCCCCAAAGACAGAGTGAATAGCTTATTTTTTCCTACAAATATTTTTGCAAAATTATTGGCTGAGAATTTCAAACCTGACAAAAACAAGACAAAACACCACAGCAAACCAGATTCAAGGTTTACAACCATGAAGGTGGATAAATACAAAGAAAGCCATACTTAGTCGCATTAAAATTAAACTGCTAAAATCAAAGACAAAGAATTATTAAAAGCTGCAGTGTCTCACACCTGTAATCCCAGCAGCTCAGAGAGGCTGAGGCAGGAGGATTGCAAGTTCAAAGCCAGTCTCAGCAAGTTAGCAAGGTCCTAAGCAACTCAGTGAGACCCTGTCTCTAAATAAAAATTAAAAAAAAAGAATTGTGGGACTGGGGTTGTGGCTCAGTGGCAGAGCTCTTGCCTAGCATGTGTGAGGCACTGGGTTCAATCCTAAGCACCACATAAAAATAAATAAAATAAAGGTTCATTGGCAACTAAAAAAAAAAAAAAAAGAATTGTGTATGTTCAGTGGTAGAGTGCCCTAGGTTCAACCCCTAGTATGGGGTGGTAGGAAGCAGACAGAGGGAAAAAAAGACTAACTTTTGAATAGAAGTTAATGGATGGTGATTGAATGATAACTATATGCTGCAAAACTGCCAATCTAGAATTCTATATCTAGCAAAATTTTCTTTAAAAATGAAGGCAAAATGAATAAATTTTTGGATAATGGTTGAGGCAATAGGTCTGTCTGATATAATGCTAGCTTTTCTGTACAATAAGATATATAACAGGTAGTTCTTCAAACCAAAAGAAAATGATACTATATATCATTTAGTGTGAAGCTCAAAAGAAGCTCAATGCTGGGAGGATCACTTGAGCCCAGGAATTGGAGACCAGCCTGGGCAACACAATGAGATCCCATCTCAAAAAACAATAACAAGGGCTGGGGATGTGGCTCAAGCGGTAGCGCACTTGCCTGGCATGCGTGAGGCCCGGGTTCGATCCTCAGACCACATACAAACAAACATGTTGTGTCTGCTGAAAACTAAAAAGTAAATATTAAAATTCTCTATAAAAAATTTTAAAACCAAATAACACCCTCCTCTACAATAACCCCACACCTACTGGGATGGGTATAATAAAAAAGATGGATAATAACTGCTGGTGAGGACATGGAAAATCAGAACACACTCACTGCTTGTGGAAATGGAAAATGGTGCTGCCACTTGGGAGACAGTTTGAAAGATCCTCAAAATGTTACCTGTGGGATGAGGCTATAGCTTAGTGGTAAAGCACATGCTTAGCATGTGTGAGGTCTTGGGTTCCAGTCCAGCACTACCAAAATATACAAACAAGCTGATGTGTAATCCTGGCTATTCAGGAGCCTGAAGTACGAGGATCACAAGTACAAGGCCAGCCTGGGCAATTTAGTGAGGCCCTGTCTCAAAATTTTAAAAAGGGTGTGGATAGGGGTATGGCTTAGTGGTGGAACAGCAGTGAGGCCCTGGGTGCAATCTCCAGTGGCACAGACATACACACACAGATGGCTATTATGTTATGAATTTTTTACCAGAATACAAAAATGATACACACACAATAAGATGTAAGTGGATAAACACACAAACATGGTCAGGCTGGATTGCAGGGGGAAACCAAACCAAAACAAAACAATATGCTGCTTCAAAGAGTCACATTTTATTAAAAAAAACCAGCTTTATTGAGGTATAACTGGCATAAAATCAACTGCATGTATTCAAGTGTACAGCTTGAAAATTTTACCTGACACACCATCACAGTAATCAAGGGATTGCACATGTTCACCTCATGCCTCCATCACCCTTTCCTTTGCCCCATCCCCTCCCACCTATCTACTTCCAGGTACCCACTAATCAGCTTTCTGTCACTAAGATAAGATGGCACTCCTGAGAACGTTATAGATGGGGAATCACACACTTGTCTGCCTTATTTCATGCAGCAGTTATCTGAGTTCAATAGTTCATCCCTTGGCTGGGGTTGTAGCTCAGTGGTAGAGCACTTACCTACCATGTGTGAGGCACTGGGTTCAATCCTCAGCACCACATACGAATAAATAAATAAAATTTATTTATATATGCTGGACTGGAACCCAAGACCTCACACATGCTAAGCATGTGCTTTACCACTAAGCTATAGCCTTATCCCACAGGTAACATTGCCGCAGTCTGGCTGGGCACAATTCAGGAGCCACTTGTCAAAAGAAACGAACTTTATTTTTAGAACCACACACCAAACCACACAGCTCCTCAGGATAAAAACTTCAGAGCCCAACTGCCACCACCGGCTTCCCACAAGCCTCTCAACCTCCCCCACTCCTCCTGCTCTTGAGGCCCATTGGCTGGGTTGTGTGGGCGGAGCCAAGAAAAGTCCCCCAATGAGCAGCTCCGTGGACTGAAAGGTTGGGGAAACAGCCCAATGAGCATCACCGCAGAGGAGCCAATCAGTTGGCAGCTAGAAGTATGCTGGGGCCGCTGTGAGCCAATCATCAGCTGGTAGCTGGAAGTTTGCTGGGGCCCCTTCGGCTGTGGCTCTCAACATAAGATTTTGAGGATCTTTCAACAACTAAAAATATTTTTAAAAAACCAGTTCATCTCTGCTAGTTATGGAAGCATATGCTAGGAATCCCAGCAACTCCGGAGGCTGGGGCAAGAGGATGGCAAATTGGAGGCCAGCCTTAGCAACTTAGCAAGACATTGCCTCAAAATTAAAAAAAATAAAAAGGGCTAGAGATGTGGCTCAGTGGTTAAGTGCCTCTTGGTTCAATCCCTGGTTCCAAAGGGTAAAATATCATCCCTTTTTGTTGTATATTCAATTTATTTATCTATTTACTTGGTCATGTGGGTTGTTTCCACTGTTTGGCCATTGTGAATAAAGCTGCTATGACCATTCAGGTATAAGCCAATATGTAGATGCAATTCTCTTGGGTGAATATCTAGGAGTAGAATTGTTGCATACCATGTGTGTCTAATATTTTAAGACACTGCACATTGCACCATTTTACATCTCCTCAACAGCATAAGAGGGTTCCAAATGCTCTCCAATTTCTATGAAAATACAAAGAGCCTAAGACAACCTTGAAGAACAAATCAGAGGCCTCATCATTAACAGAAATCACAACTTACTAGTCAACAGAACAACGAAAGCATGAACAGAAAAGAGGACAAATTGGACTTCATTAAAATTAAGAAGTGTTCATCAAAACTCATTGTTGGCTGTAAGGAAAAGAGACCCTAATTAAACAACGAGCAAAATATTTATATATTTTAACAGAAAAGCCAAAAAGCAAACAAATTGACACTCAACATCATTAGTCATTGGGGAAATGCAAATTGAAACCACAGTGAGTCAAATTAGAACTAACCATACCAAGAGTTTATGAAGATGTGGAGCAACTGGAACCGTCATGTGCTGCTGGAGATGTGTAGATTGGTACAGCAGCTCTGGAAAATGTTGGGCAGGATATACCAAAGTTGGCCCAGCAAATCTACTCCCAGGGATATATACCTATGTGCTTTCTATTTTTATTTAATTTTTTTACAGTACTGGAGATGGAACCCTAGACAAGCACTCACCATTGAGCTACAACACTACACCCAGTTTTGTGTATGTGCTGCTGTGCCACATCAAGTCAATCTAGCCAAGCTGAAACTCCATTTTCCAGAATTCCCTTCCCCATGTGGCTCCTGGTTAGGTTGGGCCATAGGTAACATTTTATGCTGTCAAAGCTTGTGGAGGGCCACCTGCAGCTCCCCCAGCTCTCACTGGATCTTGTGCGTCAGATGTCTCGAAATGCTACACCAACAAAGAGAAATAATGAATGTGTGCATCAAGACATGCACAGAAATGCTCACAGCAGCTTTATTTATACGAGCCTCAAACATTCATTCACTGGAATGCTACCCAGGAATGAAAAACCATGAACTACTTCTACTTACAATATCAAGGCTGGGTTCAAAACACTACGTGATGAAAGAAGCCAGACGCGGGAGTCCAAAATGCATGATCCCATTCATATGGAATACAAGAAAATGTGAAACTAAGGGCTGGGAATGAGGCTCACTGCTACAATGCCTGCCTAGCATGTGTGAGACCCTGGGTTCCATCCCCAGCACTGCAAAAACAAACAAACAAACGTGAAACTGATATTTTTTTTGGGGGGGGGGATTATCGGGCATTGGACCCAGGGCCTCACACATGCGAGGCAGGCACTGTAGTACTGAGCTATAACTCTCAGCCCTTTAAAAAAAATAATGATTTTTATTTGTACTAAATTATGGCTCAAATACACAATAATTAAAACATATATTATAATGGAAACTATAACTCACACATTATACATATTGAAACATAAATTGTTGAGTATTAATTTTCTTTTTCCTACTTCACTGCTTATTTGATTTAGAAATGGAAAATTACTCCTTTTCTTCCGTACCAAGATGGCTCTGTCTAGTTGTATATTTTACCTTGGCTCAGCATTAAATACTTTAGAGGGGAGTTTTATTTAGTTTAATTTAGAAAACAGCTATTCACAACTATAAGTACATATGGATAGTATAAAATCTTTGCACAATATTTTTTATGAGTGTTTTTTAAAAATATTTTTTAGATATTGATGAACCTTTATTTTATTCATTTATTTATATGTGGTACTGAGGATCGAACCCAATGCCTCATACATGCTAAGCAAGTGCTCTACCACTGAGCCACAACTTCAGCCCCTGTACAATATTTTTAACATTAAGAAAACAACTGCACAGAGATATTTGAAAAATTGTAGCATTCTAGAAATTCCATTTAGTTTAGCAATTCAGAAATTTCCATCTGAAGGTCTTTGTTCACATTTAAATTGAGGGCTATGGTTGTAGCTCAGCGGCAGAGTGCTTACCTTGCATGCGCATGTGTCAGGCCCTGGGTTTGATACTCAGCACCACATAGAAATAAAAAAATAAAAATAAAGATATTGTGTCTATGGGCTGGGGATATAGCTCAGTTGGTAGAGTGCTTGCCTTGCATGCACAAGGCCCTGGGTTCAATCCCCAGCACCACAAAAAAATCATCTAAAGATATTGTGTCTATCTACAACTAAAAAATTTTAAAAAATAAATTAACTGAGAGAGCTTATTTTACTAAAATTGAATGGCACCTGGGTATAGTGGCACATGCCTATAAACTCAGTAGCTCAGGAGGCTAAGGCAGGAGGATCTTGAGTACAAAGCCAGCCTCAGCAATGGTGAGGCCCTAAGCAACTCAGTGAGACCCTGTCTCTAAATAAAATACAAAATAGGGCTGGGATGTGGCTCAGTGGTCAGGTGCCCCTCAGTTCAATCCCTAGTATCCAAAAACAAAAACCAAAAAGAAAAAAACTTGAACGGCAGCTCATATTTTAGGGGTACCGAAGATTGAAACCAGGGGCGCTTACTCACTGAGCCACATCCCCAGAGCTTTTTTTTTTTTTTTTTTTTTTTGAGACAAGTTCTTGCTAAGTTGCTGAGGCTGGTCTCAAACTTGCAATCCTCCTGCCTCAGGCTCCCAAGTTGCTGGGATTATAGGCATGTGCTACCATACTGGGCCATGGCTCATTTTTTTTTTTTAAAGACAGAGAGAGAGAGAGAGAGAGAGAGAGAAATTTTTAATTTTTAATATTTATTTTTTAGTTTTTGGTGGACACAACATCTTTATTTTTATGTGGTGCTGAGGATTGAACCCAGGCCGCACGCATGCCAGGCGAGCGCATTACGGATTGAGCCACATGCCCAGCCCCCATGGCTCATTTTTATAAACCTTAAAATCAGAGAATATTTTCTGGAATTCTGTCTCAACTTCAGTATTTTGGGGAGAGTAGTTCAAGACTTAATTATTACTTCTAGAAACCATTTCTATCAGGGGAACGTAAAGCAATATTTCTTTGTCAAAGGAGTTTCCCAGGGCTGGGGTTGTGGTTCAGTGGTAGAGCACTTGCCTAGCATGGGTGAGGCACTGGGTTCAAACCCCAGCACCACATAAAAAATAAAATAAAGATATCGTGTGCACCTATAACTAAAAAAAAATAAATATTAAAAAGAGTTTCCCCAAAACATCTTTTTTACTTAAAATGGTACATTAAATCATTTGTAACTATTTGAGAATGTCCTCTCACAATATAGAGATGAATTTTAACAACAACCAAAAAGGCCATGACTTAACATCCCTTAAACTCTTTTGAGCTGAAGCAAGGAGTTTTTCCAAGATGGCATAAACAAATCGATCTCTTTCAACCTTTGGTTTTTGTATGTTCGGGCTGAATTACATCGACTCATATTCCATATTTACCCAGTCATCTGCAAGGGACTAGGGCTTACACACCTGCTGTGGAAGAAGCACTTGGTACTTCAAAATCTGATCCAGTCTCGGCATCAGCTGTTGTAATGGCAGGAAATGCTGCTCCTTTCTGTGCTATAATAAGCTGCTTTCTAATTTCTAGAGTCACATAGCCTGTACCATTAAAAACTGTCACTTATGGTCTTCCAAACACTGGAAGAGAGTCTTTCAGTGGAAGAAATTAAGTACTCTGCTACATTGTTTATCACAAAATATCAGAAAGCCCTGTGACTTTGATCAGTTCCAATTCAGTGTTGTGAAACATATTACCCTCCCTGACATTACACTGGATTATATGAACTTTATTTCTAGTTTGAGAAGAAATGTATTCTGTAGAAGCTCTCAAAACATCAATCTTCCCAGCAAGGACCAAGGGCCAAGACAAGGTCTCACAAAGTTGGAGGCTATCCCTAAACTTGCAATCCTTCTGCCTCAGCGTCCCTAGTAGCTGGGATTACAGGTGTGCCCCACAGCATCAGGCTAATCTATGTGCTTGTAGCAAAGATAATGGTTATCTCACATGAGGGATTATTTTAGTCTGTTTTCTGTTGCTATAACAGAATACTTGAGAATGGGTGATTTATAAAGAAAAGAAGTTTATTTTGGCTCACAGTTCTGAAGGCTGGAAGTCCACAAGTATGGTGCCAGTGTCAGGCAAGGAACTCAAGCTGTTTTATTTCATGGTGGAAAAACAAAAGGGTCACATGGTGAATGAAAGAGGAAGCAAAAGAGAGCCAAGGAAACCAAATTTGATTTCATAATTTATTCTCATAATAACTAGGCTCTTCTCATGAGAACTAACTCATTCCCTCAAGAATGGAATTAATCCCTTTAAATACTCTTTTTTTTTTTTTTTTTTTTTTTGGAGCTGGGGTTGGGGATCAAACCCAGGTCCTTACATGTGCTAGATAAGAACTCTGCCATTGACCTCCATCCCCAGTTCTTTGTATTTTTTAAAAAATATTTATTTCTTAGTTGTAGTTGGACACAATATCTTTATTCCATTCATTTATTTTTATGTGGTGCTGAGGATCGAACCCAGGGTCCCGCAAATGCTAGGCAAGCACTTTACTGCTGAGCCACAACCTCAGCACCCCCAGCTCTTTGTATTTCGACGCATGTTCTCACTGTTGCCCAGGCTGGCCTTGAACTTGTCATTTTCCTGCGTCTGCCTCCTGAGTTGCTGTGATCACAGGCATGCACCACCACAGTGCCTGGCTAAAGTTACATTCTGTCATTCAAGTTTATAGTGGCAGTGAGACATCAAAGAGGATTATGTCCAGCATGTCTGGAAACATGGGCCAAAAGGCCAGAGAATTAACCACTGGAGATGTAATTTGGGAATGATCAATATAAAAATGGTCTTTAGAGGTTTGAGAATGAGTGAGGAATTAGCATAGGTAGCAAATATAGCCCAAGCACCTGGAGGGACAGGTACTTTATAGAGGTTGGGTAGAGGAGAGCCACCAAAGCACACTGAGAAAGAACAGGAGAGTTCAATATCAGACATATCACAAGAAGAGAGCAGAGAGGAGATGAACACTCATGTTGAATGTTGCTGACATAAGATAGTCAAGCTGGGCACAGTGGTGTACACCAGTGATCACAGCTACTCGGGAGGCTGAACTAGGAGGTTCTCATGTTTGAGGCCAGCCTGGGAAACTCACCGAGACCCTGTCTTAAAATTAATTAAAAGTAAAAACTGCTAGGGATGTAGCTCAGTGGTAGAGTGCCCCTGGGTTCAATCTCCAGCACTACAAAATACATACATACATGAAGACAAGAAATGGACAAACTGCATCTGGCGACATGAAGATCACTGGTATCATGGTCAAACATGAATTTGGTAGAGTGGTAAGGGTAGGAGCTATATTAGAAGGAGTAAGAGGGAATGGGAAGAAGTGAGAAAACAGAATTATTTTCAGAAGTTTGGCTATAAAGAGGAACAGAGAATTGGGGTTGTGGTTGGAGGTGGGTGTTTGGTCAAAGGAGTTTTTCTTTCTTCTTCAGGAATGGAAGCTATCATACATGTTAGATGAAAATAGATTCAGGAGTGAGGCAGAAACAGATCATATAGGAGAAAGATGCAGTGACCTTAGGAGTGAAGAAGTTCTCAGGAAAGAGGAGGAACTTACTATTCTGGCCATGACAAAATAATTGATACCAGTTGTAAACAAGTAAAAAAAAAAAAGCTGGGCATAATATTTTAAACAACAATTTTCAGATATCAGACAACAGATAGCACAGGACTATGATAAGAAGGAAACTCTGGGTTTCTAGCTAGAGGCACTTTCCAGACCACGGTACAGGAAGGGGGTTCCTGGCAGAACAGGGAGTCTTACTGATTCATTAACACTAACAAGCCAGTAGTGTAGAAAGGAGAAAACCAGAAACACTTGATAAACTGCTAAGGAACAGAGGAAAGAAGTAACAAGGAATGGATGGGACAAACACAAAATAATAAGTTGAAAAACTTTAAGCCCAACTTTTAAATGTAAATGGATTAAACAGACCAATGAAAAGGCAGACATTATCAGACTTTTTTAAGAAGTAATATTGAGCCAGGCTCAGTAGTACACACCTATAATCCCAGAGGATCAGGAGGCTGAGGAAGAAGGATCGCAATTCAAGGCCAGCCTTAGCAATTTAGCAAGGCCCTAAGCAACTTAGCAAGAACTTGTCTCAAAATAAAAAATATAAGGGTTGGGGTTGTGGCTCAGTGGCAGAGCAGTTGCCTAGCATGTGTGAGGCACTGGGTATCATTCTCAGCACCACATATCAATAAATAAAATAAACATCCATTGGCATTTAAAAAAAATCTTAAAGAATAAAAATGGGGCTGGGGATGTGGCTCAGTGGTTAAACACCCCTGCATTCAATCCCCAGGACCAAAAACCAAACAAACAACCCCCCCCAAAACAAACAAACAAACACAAATAAACAAAAAAAGAAAATGGAAAAAGTTTATACCATGAAAAAAACTAAGCATAAGAAAGTTGAACTATGGGGCTGGGATTGTGGCTCAGCGGTAGAGTACTTCCCTAGCATGTGCGAGGCCCTGGGTTTGATCCTCTGCACCACATAAAAATAAATAAAATAAATAAAGATTATTGTGTTTTTCTACAACTAAAAAAACATTTAAAAAGAGAAAGCTGAACTACCTTTCTTTATATGTTTATACTGAAGAAAGCAGACTTCAGAAGGCATATTACCAGAAATCAAGAGAGCATTTCATAATAATAAAAGGGTCAATTTATCAAAAACATGTGACAATTACAAATGCTTATACACTCAATAAAAGAATTTCAAAATACATGAAGCAAAATCTGGTAGAACTGAAGGAAGAAAGATGAATACACATATATAGAACATTCTACCTGACTGCAGAATATATACTTTTAAAAAATATACATGGAATATTCACCCAATTGAACTACATGTTAGGCCACAAAACAAGTCTCAATAAAATAGAATAAATTCTCTGCCTCAATGGATTAAATTAGCAACAAACAGCAAAATGATAATCTGAAAAATCTCCAAATATAGTTGGCCCTCTGTATCCATGGGTCCAGATCCATGGATTCAACCAACCATGGATGGAAAATATTCAAATAATTGCATCTGTACAGAATGCACAGAATTTTTGTCATTATTCCATAAACAATAAGGTATAACTATTTACACAGCATTTACATTGATAAGTTATTATAAGTAATTTAGAGATGATTTCAAGGATGTATATGGATTCCATGCAAATATTGTGCCACTTAATGCAAGGAACTTGGAAACAAGGATCTTGGAAACAACTCCCTGCAGATACCAAGGGACAACTGTATTAGAAAATTAACACATTTCTAAGTAAGTCACTGATTAAAGGAGAAATTAGAAAACAGTATGAACTGAATGCTTACAAAAATATGACATCCAAATGTATTGAATGTAGCTAAAGCTGTGCTAAAATGGAAATATATAAGACAGGCATGGTGGTGCACACCTGAAGTCCCAGAGGCTTGGGAGACAGAGGCAGTAAGATCGCAAGTCTGAGCCAGCCTTGGCAATTTAGTGAGGCCCTAAACAACTTAGTGAGACTGTGACTTAAAATAATAAATAAAAAGGGCTGAGGATGTGGCTTAGTGGTAAATTGCTCCCAGGTCCAATCCTCAGCACCCCCACCGCCACCGCCCTATACAAGAAAGAAAGCAGATATGGTGGTGCATGCCTGTGTCCCAGTTACTTGGGAGTTGAGGCAGGAGGATCACTTGAGCCCAGGAGTTTGAGCCCAGCTTGGGCAGTATACTAAGAACCCCCTCAATGCAAAAGAAGAAGGAAGAAGGAAGGAGGAGGGGGAGGAGAAGAAGGAAGAGACTTAAAATTAGTGACTTAAATGCAATATTTTAGGAAGCTGGAAAAAGATGAGCAAATTATATCTAAAATAAGCAAAAGAAAGGAACTGTTCAAGAGTGAAAATCCAGGGCTGGGGATATAGCTCAGTTGGTAGAGTGCTTGCCTTGCATGCACAAGGCCCTGGGTTCAATCCCCAGCACACATACACACACACACAAAGAATAAGAATCAACAAAATAGAAAGTGGATGAATAATACAGAAAAATCAACAAAACACCAAAAATCAGGTCTTTGAGATTATCAATAAATTGATAAGCCTTTATTTAGGTTGATCAAGAAAAAAGGAAGCTGAGTGCAGTGGTGTGCACTCTGTAGTCCCAGAGACTGGGGAGGCTGAGAGAAAAGGAGTGCTTGAGGTCAGAAAAAAAAAACCAGACACATTACCAATCCAATATATAGAATGATGGGGGTCACTACAGATCCTACACAGTTAAAGGATGAAAAAAGGGTATTAATACTATGGTTTTTAAAATAAAGTCATAGTAACTTTATGTTAAATTAAATGAAATGGACAAATTCCTTAACAGACACAAATGATCAAAACTGACACTAGAAGAACCAGAAATTCTGAATGGCCTAATATGTAATTAAAGAAACAGAATTTGTAATGAAAAGCTTTCCTGAAGCTTTCCTAGAGGTATATCTCAGTGATAGAGCCTAGCAGGCATAAGACCCTGGGTTCTATCCCCAGCACTAGAAAGAAACTAAAACAGCCAAAATGACAGCAACAAAAACCTCAAAACAAAACAAAAGACATTTCCACAACAACAACTTCAGGTGCAACTGGCTTCACTTATGAATCTATCAAACATTTAAAGATGGGGCTGGGGATGTGGCTCAAGCGGTAGCGCGCTCGCCTGGCATGCGTGCGGCCCGGGTTCAATCCTCAGCACCACATACAAAGAAAGATGTTGTATCCGCCGATAACTAAAAAATAAATATTAAAAATTCTCTCTCTCTCTCTCCTCTCTCACTCTCTTTAAAAAAAAACATTTAAAGAATAAATAACATTAAATATGTATAAGAACACAAGAGAATTATCTCAGCTACTCTAGAGGCTGAGGCAGGAGGATTGCAAGTTCAAGGCCAGCCTGGGCTACTTGGTGAGACCCTGTCTCAAAAAATAAAAGCTGGGGGTCTAGCTCAGTGGTAAAGCACTTGCCTAGCATGCACAAGGCCTGGGTTCTATCCCCAGCACACAAAACAAAATGGGAGAGAATGATTTCCAGTTTATTCTATGAGGCCCTGAGAGGAAAACCAGAAAAAAAGATATTACTAGACATGAAGACCAATAGCTTTTATGAACATAGATACAGAGTTTTCAACGATCATTTATAATAAGAAAATTCTCAAATATCTAGGACAAAATGATAAAATTCATCTATGCCAGTCCTATGGCTACCATCATAATTAGTGGTGAAAAACAACACTTAGCATCTAAGACTGAAAACAAGACAAGGATGTCCACTTTTACCCTTTGTATTCAACATTTGACTAGAGGCCCTAGCCAGTGTACTAAGTCAAGAAAAAGAACTGAGGTATATAGATTGTAAAGGAAGAAGTAAAACTGTCTTTACTTGCCGATTAAATGGTTGTACATATAGATTCTCCCAAGGTATTTATCCCCAAAGTACTAGAACTGGTAAGTGAATTTAACTAGAGTCGGAATATATGACCCATATATAAAACTCAACTGTATTTATATTATCAATGAACAACTAGTAAATGAAATGAAGGTACTACTTACGATGAAATAACAAACCATGAACTAGCCAGGTGCAGTGGTGCACACCTGCAATCCCTGCGGCTTGGGAGGCTGAGGCAGGGGGATCATGAATTCAAAGCCAGCCTCAGCAACTTAGCAAGGTGCTAAGCAACTTAGTGAGACCCTGTCTCTAAATAAAATACAAAATAGGGCTGGGGATGTGGCTCAGTGTCCTTGAATTCAATCCCCAGTACCCGCTCAGAAAAATCATGAACTATGTGAGGAAAAACTTAATGAGGTTAAAGTATGAAGGTGCAGCACTGTGGACCTATTCCCAATCTGAGCCTGGCTACCTGGGAGTAGAAACAAGAGCCTCCACAGGATGAGCAGCCTGGAGTTTGGGCTGGAAACTCAAGAACCCTGAGACGTGACGTGCTAGAAAGCTCAAGGCTTTCAGAGCAAGAAATTGTACAAATATAGCCAGGTATTGAAAGGTAAGTTTTTATTATGCAAGGACAACTTGGACTTCACCAATGCCTAGCTTTATGGGGGCATGTAGTGTGACTCATGATTGTGAACACAAAATCACTGTAAGCCTGTGCTACAGCCCTGGGCTACTTTTGAAGAGGACATTTAGTTGCACAAAACCTGACTTGCTTTTAAAAATGTGAGTCACATTTTCTTTTTCCCCAAAATATTGCTCTTCCCTTTCTGCCTCATGCCCAACTTCCTGCTTACTTGGGGCTTTTGTCTGGGTGACACAGGGCTTAGCCTTGCCAGACCTTGGTTAGTAGCCTCTGCCACGATCAGTGCCTGGGCCTGAGGCTGACACTTTGGTCTCTGGAGTCTGACTGGGCTTGGAGCCCATCTGCGGTGCCTAGGAGTGGTCTGGCTAGCAGGTGGTCACATTAGGCTAGCTCATGGCTCTCCAGATCAGCATGCAGACACGAGCCCAAGGCAGGGGGCACTGCTGGATTCTCTGGGATTTTAGAACTCTCTTGCCTCTACTAGTGGACTGAACCACAAGATAGCCATACTTTCCTTTCCAAATTACAAGTGACTGGGAGGGCCCCAGGCCTCACCGGCTCTGTTGTGTAGAATGGCTGCTTTTCCTCAGAATTTTAGGAAAGTCCAGAGATGGGTTAAGGGCTGCTGCAGATGCCCTGCCTAGCTCAAGGGAGCCAGCTCCCAATGCACCAGCAGTCCCACTTGACTTTGGCCACTAGCCTGTTCAGCTGGCAGCCTTTAAATATGCACCAGCCCACCCCTTAGATGATATCTGCTTGCCTCGCCCCCAAGTGATGGACTGAAGGAAGGCTTCCGAGATGTTTTGTCCTATCAATGGCTTCCAGCAGCCCTCCTGGCTCTGCCTCTGCCCACACCCCCTGAGCTGCAGGGGCCACCACCCATTCTTCCCTGCCACGACAGGTCCCCACCCCTGCTGCCTATAGGCTGCTGAGAGGGTCATGTGCAATGAGAACTTCCAACCATGAGAACTTTGACTTCTGAGTCGGGGGATCTGCCCAGGTGGACAAATCAGCTCTGAAATTCGTCACTCTCTTCAGGTCCCTGTCTGTTTTCATGTTCCAGGTCCAAGCCTAGGAAGAGGAAAAACTACTTAGCAAACAGGGGCAGGCTCCCTGTCTGCTTGAAGCCCTGGCTTGAAGGCTGGGCCATGCTTCCTTCTCAGCTCCTGGGGCACTCTCTGGAATCAATTGAGGGCTTTTATTTCTAAGCAGCTCTTCAAATAGTCCCTGGAGTGGAAAATTCCTGCTGGGGCTTCATATTTTCTTATAGCAAGGGGAACTGGCATCCTCAGGTTAAGGGAAGGTACTGTCTGTCCTCAGGTGGTGGGGGACCTGGGCCACCAACTTCCTATGGGAGACATGGGGGACAGGCTAGGCTGCTAGCCACCATTAGAAGGAGTGGCCTGCCTGGCCAGCCCACACCCTTGGTGAGTGGAGGCCTTGTCCGTGCAGTCAGAACAAATGCTCTGCTGTTCAGAGTTGGCATGGGGAAGTGCTTCTGTGTACCCTGGAGGTTGGTCATCCAGCTGCAACATGTGGGTAGGGTTGGGAGGGGACTCCCCTGGGGGCTGGATCCTTGGGAAGCTGAGTTGGAAGTGTCCCCAGGTACCTGGGACAGAGCTTGATGACAGCAGCTGCAGGCTGTCCAGGACCCCATCCTCATACAGGGCCAGCTTCTGCACCATTTTCTGTCGGGCTGGGTTGATGATGATCTGCGGTGGCTCGGACGACGATGACGACGATAAGGCAGAGTTGCCCAGGGGTGATCCTGGGGCAGAGATAGCACCCTCTTAGCTGTCCTTAGCAACTCTTAGTGACACTCTAGCCTCACAAGTCTTCCCAGCACCAAGTCTAGCACCCTGCCTCACCAGCCTCAGGACAGAATTCCTTAGCAAACTCTGAAGCCAGGGCTGATGGGACTGTGCCATGGACCCAGCTCTCAGGATAGGCAAAGAGCCCAAACAGCCTTCCTTGTTTTTGGCTTGTAGGAGTGGGGCGGAAAGGGACCTCTGGCTTTCTCTCATCTACAGGGCATGACCAGGGGAGGGAAAGCATGACAGCAACAAACCATTCTCCATGCCCCTGTGGCCTTGAGCTTGCTAAGGACATAGTGAACTGAACTACTTGGCCCCAATTCTTTCCTCTTCTGATGGCCTGGGTGGGGAATATGGGGGATACTGCCAAAGCAGGCATCTGGTCCCTCTTCTGAACACCCCAGCTACCTTCCATGCATGTGGGCCGAAGGCCTGGGCCACTCCCCCAGCTTGACTCTCCAGCGGTGTGCCCCTGAGTACAGCCAGCCTCTTTGAGGGGTGCTGGGCCTGAGGGGCAGCTTGGGGACAAGTGCCAGGAGTGCAGGGCAGCAGAGAGGCTGGATACACTCTCGTCGCTCTCCACAGGCTGGTTGGGGCTTTTCAGGAGCTGCTGGGCAGCCTGGGCTGGGGCTTGTGAGGGCATTGCCAGGGGCTGCCATGGGATACCCCCACTCTGGACACTGCCAGTGGTAGACACATAGGAGTTCTCCTGTGGGGAAGGAGGGCTAGGGTTGACAGCTTCTGGTTCCCAAGTAGGCCCTGCCACTGCTTCCTGCAGCTTCTCCAGCCTCTTGTACACCTATGTGGAGAGAAAGACTCTTAGGACATGCAGAGCCAACCTCCTGGTCAAAGCACATGCCTGCCCTAGGTCATCTAGCACCTACTCTGGGGCTTAGATTGCTGTGGCAGGCCACATACAGCTGCTCTGGGAGCTGCAGGAACCACCAACCCAGCACATCCGACAGCTGGAAAAGCTCTGCCCCTTGCTCCTTTGTTCCTGTCACAAGGAGTGCTGAGAGTCATGGCCACCAAGGCCAAGGACTCTTATTTTTCTTTTTTGCAGTATCCCTAAGCTACACCCTCAGCCTGTTTTATTTTGAGATGGGATCTCACCAAGTTGCTGAGGTCAGCCTCAAACTTGGGATCCTTCTGCCTCAGCCTCCCAAGAACTCTATTTTCAACTGTCACCAGAGGGAAGAGGAGAGAGTACCAAGGAGGGAAGAAAAAAAGGCAGATGCAGTGGCACAGTGTCTCCAGTACGGGACATGGTAAGACTCCTTTCCTTTTATCAGAGACAAGGAATCAAAGCCCCATCCGCAAAGCAGGTCTGCAGAGTTCTTTGGTTCAGTGGATCACTGCTCCAAGTAGAACCAAAGTGCAAGCAAGGGACGTTGGGAGACTTGTCTGTAGAAACAGACCCAGCAGGCACTGTGTTTAGCTTGCTATCCAGTAGGGCTGGCCACCCTCCCCACAGGCAGCTGGATTTCCCAGGGCTACCTGGGTCATGGGGGGTCTCTTCTTGGCCCGCCGGTGCAGGCAGCAGCAAGCCACCTGACCCAGGGCCAGGCCCAGCTGGGGCAGGCACGGCCCAGGTCTGGGGTCCAGGTGCTTCTTATAAATCTGGGCAGCGATGGGAGCAGCCCAGGTATCTGTGGCTGCACCTCCTTGGAGAGTGGTCTGGGTGCTTTTCAGGGCCACTCCGGCCTCTTCAGCCTCATCTTCAATCAGGTCTTTCTGTGGGACAGATACAGTGAGCATGGCTTCTGGGTGGCCAGAACTTCAGCTGGATTCCCCACACTCGTGCACTCAATAGTGTGGTCTTCTTTCTCCAGATTTATTGAACATGCACTGTGTGTCCAGTGCTGCCCCAGGCTCTAGGGATACAATGACAAACAGAACACCCTGGGCCCTACTACACCGAGCCAATTTCTTGACAGGGGAAGACAGACACTAACAAACCTACTGGCTTGTTAGCAAAGCCCATGAGGCCTGAGCAAGAGGTAAAGGAAGGAGAGGTCCAATCTGGTTCACCAGCTTGGCTGGGCTGAGTCCCTGTTGAGAGCCACAATGGATAGAAAGCCCCTACACAGCAGAAGTTTGTAAAAGGAAAAGAGCAAACAGTGGCCAAGCAAGTTCTGGGCCCAGGAATTGTCTGAATGCTGCCTGTATGTTAAGTCTTCTTTGCATACTGGGAAACTGAGGCTCAGCAAGGAGCAGGAATTTGCTTCAAGGCCCGGGTCTCGTGCCTCTCAGCCCCGACACAGTACTCAGTGGGACAGGCAGGAGTGCGGGTGGAGCACTGACCTGCAACTTGTCGGGTAGGGCCTAGGGAAAGGCTTCCTAGTCTGCCCAATTCTCTACCACTGCATTTTCCAGGCCCCTGCCTTCTCTGAGTTCCACTACAGCTCTGGTCCCACAGCACCAAGACTGTCCTCATTCCTGTCCCCAGCCCAGATGGGGTCTATCAGGGCCCACAGAATCTACAGAAGAGACAGGTTTCTCCTTGCAAAGTAAAGGAAGCTGTTCAGGGCCCTGCCCACTTTTAAAGATGAGTCAGCAGCAGCAGCAGCATGCTGGATCATTCACCCTCTGGGGCTGCACCTGTTGATTGCCAGGAGCAGTACCTCCCTCCCTTTCTGCCTTCCCTCAGGAGGCTCACCAGATACTTGGTCCTGGCTCCATGTGTCCTCACAGCCCTCTGGCCAGCCAGGGTCTCCAGCACTACCTAGAGGGCAGGGTGGAGAGTGTTGCCCCACACCGTGGCAGGGAGGTGCTGTGTGCAGAGGAGGCCTCTGGGGTGGGCATGGATCAGGGTTGACAGGGGTGTGGCTCTGGGGTAGGCAGAGGAGGACTGGCTCCCGGCAGGGACAGAGCCAGGTGTTATGGTACCACAGTGTAAGCAATTTGGAGGGCCTGCCTGAGGTAAAAGGATGCAAAATTAAGCCAGGCGTGGTGGTATACACCTGTATCCCAGCTACTTTGGAGGCTGAGGAAGGAGGATTGCCAATTTGAGGCCAGACTCAGCAACTTAGACCCTGTCTCAAAATAAAATGCAAAGGGCTGGGGCATAGCTCAGCAGTAGAGGGCGTGCCTAGCATGCAGCAGGCCCTGGGTCTAATCCTCAGTACCAGAAAAAAAAAAAAAAAGAAAAAAAAAAAAAAGAATACAAAATTACAAACACAAAATCAGGTACAGGGGAAGGAAGGAGACTGTAAGGCAAGGAGTGCTCTGGAGCTGAGGCTTTCTTTGCTCTTTACCTGGATGACCTTTGGCCTTCACACACAATACTCCAGGCCCTCCTACCTTTAGCTACTGGTGGCTTTTCCTTTCCCCCCCAGGCCAGTACACAAGCTAGCAGCTCACCACCCCAAAGCTGAAGGTGTCAGTGTCCACGGCCAGCCGGCCCGTCTTGATGTATTCCTCAGGCAGGTAAGCCAGGGTGCCCCGCACAGTGTGTGTCCGGGCCACAGCACTGCTCTGGCCAGGGTTGGTCCCTGCAAAGCGGCTGAAACGGGCCAGGCCAAAGTCTCCCAGCTTGGGCATCAGTCTCTCATCCAGAAGGACATTAGAACTTGAGGAGGAAAGAGAGGCATCAGCCCAGGCTTGGCCCTGGCCTACTCTGTCCTCCACACCCAAGTGGCCCTGATGAAACTGGACTGGAGGCTGTCAGTCTGGTGCCTTGCCCATGTATGGTGGCTAGCACTGCCTTGTGTGTCCCAGTTGCCTGCTGAGTCCCAGGGTGTCCTTATAACAACTTGGCTTCTGCTCATCAGTGGGGCCCATTGGTGTCCTCATTTCCAAACTTGTGCCATGCAGGGATCCTCAATGACCTGGAACCCCCAGCTGTGAGGTCCCAGGCTGAGCCCATCCCTATATCAGCAGAACTAGGCAAGCTGCCTCTCCCTGGGACACTAGGCAGGGCTCCACAATAAGCAGGGGATAGTGCTTCCCTGACCAAAGGTTCAGTCTCTGCAGCTCTCTCAGGGCCCTCCTCACCTCATATTTTTTAATATTTTTTTAGTTGTTGATAGACCTTTATTTTATTTATTTGTTTGCTTATTTACTTATTTATAAGTGGTGCTGAGAATTGAACCCAGTGCCTCACACATACTAGGCAAGCGCTCTACCACTATGCCACACCCCAGCCCCCTCCTCACCTCTTGATGTCTCCGTGGATTAGGCTGGGGCTGTCCTGATGTAAAAACTGAATGGCCCGGGCTGTGCCCAGAAGGATGTCTAGTCGCTGAGTCCAGGAGAGAGGAGGGCAGGCTTCAGCCTGGGGTGACAAAAGGAGCAAAGATGGGGTCTTGAGGGAGGCTGGTGGCAGTTGTTCCTTGACCCCAACCCTCTACCCACTTGTCACTGTGTGGCCTGGAAGAAGCCAGCCATTCCATTATCTGAGTCTCAGTTTCCCCTTCTGGAAAACAAGGAGCAAAACATCCATGATTTAGTTCACGAATGGGAGGAGAAGCAGCTCCTCTAAGACTCTGCAAGGCACAGTGAGCTGGGAGAGTGGGGGTGTTTCTAGGATTCACAACACACTGTGTGGGACATAGATTTCTGAAGTTTATTCCTTTGTCCTTGGGTGATCACCACCCACCGAACTGGCACCAGTCAGCGGGTTCCAGAGCGTCCATCACTTTGTAGAATCGGCACATGACCCAGGGCGGAACCTCATACAAGGTTCCCCACCCACCCCCAACACAGCCTGAGCGAGAAGGCCAGGAACCTCTTGCCTTGTGTGCGCTTGGCTCTTGTGCCTCATGAGCATGTCACTCAGGCAGGGCCAAGCCTCTGGGCAGCCTGTGCACATGGATCCCCTTTCCTCAAAGGCTATGCTGATAAAATCTTCCAGCTGCTGTGCTTGCATGGAGCAGAAGCTTGAGCCAATAATCCCCCTTTTAGAATAGTAGCCAGGAAGAGGGCACAGGAAAGAGTTCTGCAGAAAGCAGTGATCCACCTTGGGCCAAACCTTGAGCTAGGTGCTATGGAGGAGCTGATAGCCCAGGCCCTATGCTGGTCCTGTCCAGGTGCAAGAATGTTGTGAGTCCCAGCAAATGTGGTAGGTGAGGTGAGCCTACCTGGAAGTGGAGACGGTCTTCTAGGGAGCCATTGGGTAGGAACCCGTAGACAAGGCAGTAGAAGCCACTCTCAGCACAGTAGCCAGCAAAGTCCACAATATTTGGGTGACGAAACCTGTTTGAAAAGGTAAAGCCTGAGCCCTCTGGTTTTCCAGGCTCCACCACTTCCCATCTGGCCAGACTGGGTGGGCAGCCCTTGTTGCACCCTCACTTTGGCTGGCCCTGGCAGGCCTCAGTAGCTAAGGTAGCCATGTCCTATGGTATGCAGTCCTGGTGCCTGATGGGGCCCTGTACAGCTCTCTCCCTCTGCCTTGAGCCAGAGGGACCCCTGAGGCTCACCTTGATAGCTGTTTCACCTCAGTCAGGAAGCTCTGCTTCACCACAGTCCACTCTAGGTCAGACTCCTGCAGCCCGAGGCATAGTGGGAGAAGGGGCAGGGAAAGTAGACAGTATGAGCAACAGCTTGTTAGTCACTTCCAATGCTACCTAACCCAGGCCCAGGACAACAAGGGATGGGGAAGGGTGTGTATGCCCCTTGAACTAGAATCAACACTAAGAGAATTGCTTGGGGGAAGCTTTAGAGTGGGGAGGGACTAGAGCAGTGAGGAGTAGTAGAGGGGAGGGGCTGGAGAAGCAAGGGCCAGAGGACCTTCTAGAGATTTCACCAGGATGCTATACCTACCTCTTTCAGCCTCTTCACGGCATAAGTCGTATTCCTCATCACTGCCTGGTACACACACCCAAAGCCGCCCTCCCCAATCCTGAGCTCCTCAGAGAAGTTGCGGGTTCCCTGGGAAATCTCACAGAGGGGCCAGCAGAATGGGGAGGAGTGGGCCCCCTGCAGTAGGGACACTGTGCTCTTTGGAATTAGCTGTTGGAAGAGACCCTGTGTCATATGAAGTCACTGTGTCCTCCCCTCTGCCCAGGCTGCAAGCTGCCCAAACCCCAACTGCCTTCCAGTTGCCTGGACTTGGCCAACTGGGGCTTTGAGGTGCATCAAAAACTGAGTTCCTTCCTCCTTGTGTAGAATTCTTTCCTGGGGGTGGGCAGGAGACACTTACCTTGGTAGAGGAAGGGGCTGGAGACAGCAGTGGTGGCTGGACAGTAGAAGGGCTTGGAACAGGGAAGAGCTCAGGACCTGAATGAATCTGGGAGCCTGGAAAAGCTTCATAAAGACACCAGTGAGAGGCAGGCAGAGACCCAGAGACAAGTGCCAAGGTCTACAGCCAGGATCACGGTCTAGGTGGCCCTTTCCTCAGGTCCATCAAGCCCCAAACCTAGGTCCTCTTACCTGGGGAGGGGAGGGTGGAGGCTGAGGAATGCAACTTCCGGGGGCTCCAGGCCTCGGCCTTAAAGGTTTCAGAGTTCTTGCTGGGCATCGGAACAGTGGTGCTGGGGGGTGGAAGAGGGGTGGAAGGGTGCCCTGGGATGCCGAGGAGGAAAAGGAAGGTTGAGGCCCAGGTGGGAGTTCTTCTTGTGGTCCCGCCCCCTCGTTGGGCTCCGTGCCTGTGTCCTCCCATGGGTCCCCCATCCCCAGGGTCCCTGGGGGGCTGCGCGCGCTCACAAGACGTGATGATATCCCGTGCGCGCAGCAGCTGCAGGTGCGTGAGGATGTGCACAAGGTCGGCCACGCGCGCGTTGCGGTTGATCCAGGGCCACAGGACGCTGGCGGTGCGCTGCTCGGAGCGCTCGCACAGCCGCAGCTCTGTCTGGTCGCGTACGATCAGGGCCGCTGCGGGGCGGGGGGGGCGTCAGGCATCGACGCCAGGAGCCCGGGCCCCCGCTCCGCCCCCCGCCGGCCGCCACCACCCACCGAACTGGCACCAGTCAGCGGGTTCCAGAGCGTCCATCACTTTGTAGAATCGGCACATGACCCAGGGCGGAACCTCATACAAGAAGTGCTGGGCGCCGGGAACCGCGGGCTCCCCCGGGCCTGGCCCCCCAGCCATTGCCACTGCCGCCGCCGGCCCGGGGCCTCTTGGGGCCACGGCGGGCGCAGGCCTGGGCCTGGGCCGGCCGGGTTCGCGGACACTGACTCACTTCCCCTTCAAGCCGGCCTCGTGCAACGCCCGGCGGGGCGGAAGAGGCGGCGCTCGGGTCCGCCGCCATCTTGCGCCCCGCCGCTGCCGCCGCTGCCCTTGGCCACACGGGGGCGCCTCGCCGCGCCAGAGGGAAGGGGCCCTGGTAGGAAGCGGTCCCCCCCACCCCGGGGTGGCAAGTGAATTGGCCCACCACCACAGACCTTCACCACGGTGTGGTGGGCAGGGTGGACTTTCAGGAGTAGAGGCCCTCTGAATGGGGCTCTGAAGGATGAACGACTCCCATTTCTGGGGACGAAGGTTATGGCAGAGGTACAGGATGTTCCAGAAAGGCGGCTTCTGCCAAGCCTGGTGAACGTCACTGGTAGGCCCAGTTAAGAAGTTTTGGCTTTATTTAGGAGGCAGAGGACATTAGTAGAATTCTAGGCAGGAAGGGGTCAGATGTGTGCCACAGAAAGGCCCCCAGGTTGACTGCTCAGCTGGTGACAGGCGGATGCAGAGAGAACTGTACACCAGGCTACCTCCTGTGCCCTGGATCTCATCTTTCCTACTCCTTCACGAACCTGCACCAGCAATTGTTAGGTCTTGGAAATATCTGCCACATTTCCTTCTTTGCTGGCTCCTCACTAGCACATGAACACATTTAATGTTTCTTCACAACAGGCTTTTGCTCCACTCCCAGCTTCTGCTGTCCCTCCTCTTTTCTGTCACACTTCTGGTCAGTTTGTACCTCTCCCTGTGGGGAAGGCAGGGTCCAGAAACTTTTCCTACCCTCTTTTCTAAAGCTTACATCAGTCAGTCACCAAGACCTATGTGGCTGAGGTCACAACCTATGACCTCAGCCACATAAGTCTCTTTTGCTTATTTCCTCATTTTTTTTTATATTGGATATTGAACCCAGGGGCACTCTACCACAGAGCTACATCCCCAGCCCTTTTCATTTTTGAGATAAGGTCTTGGTAATTTGCTGAAGCTGGCCTCAAACTTGCCATCCTCCTGCCTCAGACTTCTAACACCAGCCCCCCCCCCTTGTGTTCTCCACCCATGGATTTCTCTGGCCACATCTCAGCAGCCACTACTTCCCTAAGGTCTCACTGAATTCTGAGCCTCACCCCTTCCCTAGGGGCCCTCTGCCCTTGCCATTAATTATTACCTCTTACCTGCATGAATGTGCTACCTTTCTGAAGGGGCTCACTGCTCTGTTGATCTTCCTTGGGTACAATCACACCACAGCATTTTATTGCATAAGACTTTCCCAAGATTCCCAAAGCCCATGGAGTCCCACCTTCTTATGGTGGCCTACAGGGCTGGTCGGTGTATCCCCTGCCCACCCAAGAAGAGTATAGACCTCTGCACACATCAGTGGTTTTAAGCCATTCAGAACCCCTTAGGTGTCCTGAAATATATCTAGCATGCTGTCCCTCAAAGCTGTGAGAATGCAAATGCTACTGGCATACCCTTTCCCAGAAGGTTGAGCTCAAACAGCTGTGGTGAAAACTTCCCAAGCCTCCCCACTATACCTGTCCTCTTGTGCACATCTTCCTAAACTCCCTGAAGCTCCACACCTCTGTGCTTATCTGACCTTCCCACTGCACAGGAGACCCAAAGGTAGCAATGGGGCCTCTTCTCCAGCTGGATGCATCCTTGTAAGGCAATATTCCAACAGTCCCTCTTGCCTTAATCCCAACTGCAAGGAGGTTCCCCTATCCATTAGTTTATCCTCTCAGGAACTTAGAACTGTTTCCAGAAACAAGGTCTTCCCAAGACCCATGAATGGTCCCCACTAGAGCCTCTTCCCTGAAGCTATAGCCACTGTAGCCAGTCTTGAAGATGAGGGCGACTGGGCCCCAGGCCCTAGTGGCTTCTCATGGAACAATCTTCACTGTGATATATACCAACTCCAGTATCCCAAATTATTATGCACATATGTGCTGAGCTCTATGGTGCAAAGACTTGGTCCTCCTTGGGCACTGAGGGAAATGAGCTCCAGGAACAGGTCTAGCACACAAGAGATGTTCAATGTATACAGGTTTCATTTTCAATTCTCATTTAACATTCAAGGCCAGGACTTAGAGGGGACTTTTTAGTAGCTATGCCCACATATGCAGGTGAATCTGGACTCTGGGTGACTCCACAGTCCCACTGCTCCATGCCATTGTCCTCTCCTTCAGCCTAGCACCAGCATGAGGACAGCTGTAGCCTGAGTGGGTACCCTTATAGGAAGCCAGTGACAACAGGGCCTCCTTTGCACATGCCCTTTCCGGGTCAGGGAGCCACATTAGCTGTCAGCAGAGGCCATGCAAGGGTCTCAGCTACAATGGACCACAGGAGTCAGAGTTGGGCGGAAGGTATCCGATAGCATCACAGCACATTCGAACTTAGGAGGTGCCCTGCCATATTGGTAAGGAACAGTAAGTTGTGCAGCAGGTAGACTTAGGCCACACCCTTCCTATCATACAGTGGAGCAGTAGGCCTGGAAAGTACTGATTTGGAGCAGGATAAGGAGGATGCCAGGAAGGCCAGCATATGAAGCAGGCTTCCTTTCCCCTCCCATGACAGAGCAGTCCTGAGAGTGGCTATTGGTGTCCAGGGACAGCTGGATCAAATGTGCAACATACCACCATGCTGTCAGGTGAGCTGGAGGGGACTGCTGACTTACAATGAAAGCCCAGACCTTGAGTCACTTTCACAGAGAGATTTATCGAGAATGCTAACAGCACAGGATACAGTACTTCCCAACAAAAGGTGCAAACGCGTCACTTAGAAAGGCATGCTGAGTATTCTTTGCTTTCACATGTATTAAAAAACTTACAAAAATAAAATAAAACTGCGTGCTGCCCATCTTTTCAAATAGTAAAAGAACCTTATGAAAAAACCACTTGATTTTACAACAAAAGACACAAACGGACATTTTTATGTAAATTTATAAGGCAAACTCTTTATATAATAAATAGGTTACAGGGATTCAGTGGGGGGTGTTTTTGAAACGTATACAGGTACATTCAGACAGGTTTACTGAAATGGTACAAATTTCCTTAATAAATTGCCTTTTGTTTTTAAATATATCAGTGCTTTCAGTCATTTGGCTATACACAAAGAACCTTTTTTGAACACTACAAAAAAGCAATCAATATTTTTGTTTTTAAAACGACCTACTTATTTTCTAAAGTAATTGTCCCAAAACACAAAAACTGAAGGTGAATGCAACAGAGGGCTTTTAGAGACCCCCTCCAGCTAAGTCTGTCCTGGGCCTCTCCCAGTACCCCATGCATCCCCCAACTTCAGGCAGGCTTTCCAGCTGGAGCCAGCTCCCTTTAGTACAGGGTGGCCTGTCACTAGCAGCACTGTCTCACAGATCCATTTGGGAGGGGGCCAACATGCTGCCTTGTTTTTCCAGCTACTAAACTCCATGTGCAAATGGTCACTCAAGGCATCACTGTCCTTGCCTGAAGGCATTAAGGGAGCACCAGTCTGTCCCTGTTCTAAGAGCCCAGAACAATCTCAACCAAGGGTAATGGCTTCTGAGAAGGATCTGTTTGCTATGGAAAGGGAAGGGGGGTGTGTCACATCCAAGTTTTGCTGGGGATCAGATGAATGCAGATAGAGACAGCCAGTACCCTCCACTGTCATAAGCCCCAGGATGGTAGGGAACAGAGATATCACATTAGTGCTGTATCCCTTGGAGGCAGGATAGGGCAGGAAAGAAGTGTTCTGACTGGTAATGCCCCCGGGGCATATCTTGGAGACAAGAATGCCCCTTGCCTGTCCACCTGGCCTTATCCAGAAACAGCAGCAGTCAGGTGGGGAGTGGCCAAACTATCTGCCAACCCACCCCTAACCTGTGTCCACAGTGGGACATAGGGGCATGGGGAACCAGCTGCATACTCAGGCACAAGACCCTCCCTCCTCTCTCTTTAGCAGGGTCAGCTCTGCTCTCATATCCCCTCCTGGCTCTCCTTGAAGGAACAACAATCTTGTCTTTCCTAAAAATAACAATGATGGTAATAATCTGGGGGATGGGGAGCCAAAAGAATTCACTGGATGGAATAAAAACTGATTTTGCTCTGACTTTGAAAATGGCAACATATCAGCTTATTCGGTCTGTTGGCTTGGAATGGGACTCCAGGGCTCAACCTCTTTGAGTGGTTTCTGGATGATCTGGGCAGGGGTCATCTCTTCAGATTGCCCCTCTTGTCTCAGTCACCATTCCCCTCCTTCCGAATGCTTTTTTAAAAAAAAGGTGTCTAGAAGCATTTGTCTCTGGAACAATTACTTTAAACATGGTTACAATACAGACTTCAGTTCAAACACAGAAGAGATTTACTTAGCAAAGTTCCTTTCACCCACCAAAAATTACACAAATATAAGCCTCAACACCACAGTTAAGAGGACTAGTAGAAAGAACCTCATGTTTGGAACACAAAAGGAGGGAAAAGAAAAACAAACCAAACCCAAACAGAAAAACCCCAGAAAGACAAGGAAAGGGTGAAGAAGGAAAGGGAAGGAGAGCAAACACAGCACACATTACAGTGTCCAGGTACATGGGGAGCCCAGCACGAGGAAAGGGCTCGGCACACATTGAGTAACAGTCCTGGTGATATTTGGTCATATATTCATCAACTACTGACTCTGGAGCGGCTGTTATTGATTGAAGCAGTGACAAATCAAATGGAAAAGGAGGCCGTGGTAGCAAGGGAAGGAGCAGGCTTCAAGTTCTGTAAGCCTTTTTGCACTCCACTGTCCAGCTCCCCAGAAACACTGAACCGGGTGGGCCCTGCTCCATCCGGGCAGGGCTAGAGGTCACCGGGTGAGGCTAACTCAGGCGCTGATTTCACATCAGTCACAAAGCACACACGTGGACACCCACCTGTCAGTGGCCAATCAGCGGCAATGGCGTCTCATCTCCTCTGCCCCCATCCCAGGCTGGCTAGGAAAGAACGTCGCGACCCACTGCTAATACTGAACGCATACTGAAACAGGCCCTGGGACATGGGCCCAAAGGCTGCCCAGCTCCAGTCCTCCAAGGGGCCTGAAGGTAGACAGGCCACTCAAAGGGCCTACGACCGTCTCTCTGTTGGATTCTGGCCTCAGAGAAGCAATGATATGGGGAGGGGTAGATTTTGGCCCTAGTGATTATAATGCTCTCTGCTTTGGAAGAACAAGTTTCTGGATTTTGTTTTTTGGTGTTTTTAATTACTTAAAAAATGATCAAAGAGAACTGTTACAGCTAAACTCTCTAGCGGTATTGCTCATTAAGAATTACAAAAGCAAATGCAATTACTCGAGGGAGAGAAGAGAAAGGGACACTTCTGGCATCTCCACTACTGGGTGGACCCAGTGGACTGCCCCATGTGGTTCTGGGGTCCCTGGCATTCTACCTGGTGCAGCTCATGAGTTCAGAGACAGGATAGGTCTCATCTCCCCTCCAGCCATCAGACCCAGTAAAGTAGAGAGGGTGAAATGCTTCGAGTCTTGCTGGTGGGGAGGCCTACCATGGGCTCCCCCAGCCAGGCCACTAGGATGGGGAAGCCGGGCCACCCCTGTGCATCCAGTTCTCCACCACCCCTTGAGGTGGAAAAGACTAGGCTGTGCCAATGACTACATTCTGGACTTTGGCAGGTTGAGGGAATACTCCTGCACCCAGAATCTTAGGATCCCTTTCATAAGCACAAAAGAAACAGTGCAAAACCTGGGTGCTGCCTAGAGCTTCCTTTGCTTGGCATAGGGAAGCCCTTGGAAGAAGTGAGGAGAGACCACAGATCTGCTTGGACCAAAGAAGTGACCAGCAGACAGATTTGTCATTTTTTTTTCTTTTTTTTTTTTATTTTCCCTTGTCCTATGCTATGGTAATCAGAAATATTGTAATTAAGCAACAGGTATAATTTTAACAGGTCTTTGTGTGTGTGTGTGTGTAGAGCCACAAGCAAAATGAGTTTATAATTGTGCAATATACAGATATATATATATATATATAAAAATCCAACTGCTTTGTGTGTCTAGTTGGTGCATAAAATAAAAGGGACAGGAAAACTAAAAGCAAAACTAAAAAGCAAAACAAAAGCCCAGGACAGAGGAAACAAAGCAGGCCTATGTGTATAGTCTATAAGTTACTGGATATAATCAGGGTCACCAGGAAGAACAGCTTTACCACTTGACACACAGACACTGCGAGCAGAGGGGCCGCCAGTGGGCAGGAGCCAAACCTCTTGGCCTTTTCACTGCTGAGCAGGACCTGATAAAAGATAAGGTAAACAGGGGGGAACTAGGGAGCAAAGACCATTTGCCAAATGCCCCAAAGTTCTTGAATTCAAAGGCCAGACTTTGTTCCATAAAGGTCTGGTCCCTCCCTCTGCAGACAGGGGCCCTGTCCTCCTCCTTCACTGCCCTCTCTCCCTCTGCCTCAGGGGCTCTCGTGTCTCTTCAAAGGGCAGGCAGGGTGATCTGGGGAGGCAGAGAGGCTCTGGGGTGAGTTCAACAGGGAGTGCTAGGGTGCTTGCCACTCAGCCACTTCATTTGCACTCAACCTCTCCTCCTCCCAGAAGGGAGCAGAGCAGAAATACAGAGGGAAGGCCCCCCACCCCGGCAGAGGACCTTCCCAGTTCCCTCCATAGAACTGTTTTCCTGACAAAACAGTGCTCAGGCAGGCTGTCAAGATAAGAGTGGAAAACTGGGTGGTGCTGGGACTTCTGGGCCACTGGTAAATGTTCTGCTTCCCACACCAAGAGCTGGCCTCTTGCAGCTTTGGGACCAAGCAGGCTGTTAACCTTCACACCACCCACAAAAGATAAGAGTCAGAAGCCATGTCCTCAGGGACAACAACCTAACATGGTTCTCCACTGACAAAAGGCTCAGAATCTCAAGAGGTCCCTGGTTCTATCTCCTGTAGCAGGAGGCTTCAGATTGGCGTTTCCTTTGCCCATAATGTTCAACAGACATCTTAGGCCAAGCAGTAAGTATTTTTAGATCAGCATTTTTGCAAAAGCTTGCTCTTATTCATCAGAAACATCAAAATGTAATTTTCTGCCAAATGTTTTCTAGGTTTTCCTTCTAAATTGTTGAGAACTGGTTTCAGTGTTCAAATTTTCCCCTTTAATATGTAATTTTAGGCCCTGGAGGAGGCAGTATCCTAGCGATTTATAACAATTAGACTAAGCCTTTTTCTAAAGATTGATATAGTATCTAAAAGAGAAAGACATCAAAATGGAGAGAATCAACAAATCCCTTCAGAGTGGAGCATGATTCACTGATGCAGAGAGCAGGGATGAAGAGTGGGAAGAGGATGTGGAGGGAGCAGAGGGTTTGGCCCAGGCATGGGGCACTACTGCATTTGCCCCTGCCCCACTCCTGTGGCAGGTTTCTCAGGTCCCCTTCGGCAGCAACTTGGGGCTTTGCTATGCCATTGTCCACAAGGGGCTCTAGAAACTGCATACTTCCCGAAGTCTAGGCCATTGGTCCTAGAGTTTGCAGGTGTGAACCTGAATCTGGAGACAGTAATGGGCAAGGACAGGGGCTATGAACTGATGCGCAAAGGTCTTCTCAAAGAACCCGCACCAGTGATCTACCCAACGTTGTCAGCCCAGACCCTGGCTGGCATGCTCTGTGAAAGGGGCTGTGGCTGGATGGGCACACAGGGCTCTGGCTACTAGGCTCCACTTGTGCTAAACGAAATCTGATTGGTCCCACCTGGTGGATTCAGTACATACCCTTTTGCTCTCCTGGGCTTGAGCCACTTATCAGAGATCCTGTTGGGTAAGGAAACTCCTTTCCCCACCTAACTTAGCAGTTTGTTTCTGTTATTACTGTCCTTCATGATCACTGTCACAGCAGTAAGATGCTCAGCACAGAAGCAGGTGACATCTTAGGGCTGCTCTGGTTCCATTTCCAATGTGTGTGGTTACTAGTCTGTATGATGCTACTGATGAATATACTGTCCTCTGCACCCACACTAGAGTGGCAGCTTTCACCATCCGGTGAGCTGAGAAACTGGGGCTCTTGGCTAGTCTGGCATTGATAGACTGGGGGATGTGGTTTTTCTAGATGTCCCTTCTGCCTTTTGATATGGGCATGCAGTGCCAGCAGAAGGGAGCTGTACTAGAGCCTGGCTGTGCTGAGCATCCTCAGCTCACAGAACTGTCAAGGCCAGCAATTCCACTGGTTACGATAGACCCACCAATGGGTAGGGCAGGGCCAGGCTGGGTATACCTGCGAGAAGCTGAAGGATATACAGCATTCTGTCAGGAGAGGAGGTAGTAACTAACAACTAGGACAGGGTAGGGGAGACTGTGGATGTGACCTTAGTGACTTAGCCCAATGGTATCTGAAAGCTGTCGGTCAATTCCTATATTCACATATTCACTGAAAGATGCCCCCCCAATCTTCATAGTGTTCAAGTACAGACAAAATTGAGGTCACACCCCAAAACTGGGCCGGACACAGCTGGTGAGAATCCCATGGCTTAAGGCTTTCCCTCCAACCTCCTACAACTTGACCCAAGGCAGGGGTGGCCTGGGAGCTGCAGGGCCCATGCCTGCCAGGGTGATAAACTGCCAAAGCTGCCTATTTAGATGCAACTGACTCATGATGCCCTTATTTGGGGAACAAGGAATGGGGAAAAAAAGGGGGGAATGGATTAAACCCTAAGGAGCTGCAGACACCACCTGCAGTTTGGGAACCAACTCTAAGGGAAAGCATCTGGGGAGTGAGGAAATTGCAGGTGGGGCCCAACTGAAAGAAAACAACACTTGAAATGCTGTGTTCCCAACCATGAATGCCCAATCAACCCAGGTGACAGGGGGGCCTGGTGGCCCCTACACTCCTCTTCCCAAGACCAGGTGGCACCCAGCCCAGCAGCCACATTTAGCTGGACTAAGTATAATGTGCAAAAACCACAACATTCTTCTTGGTGACAACCTGGCCGAGTGTCGTGCTTGTGTGGATAGGTAGGTGTCCTTTGGGGGTGCGAGGAGTGCGAGGCCACTGCAGGGTCAGGGGCCTTTTGTCCTTGGAGGAAGAGGAGTTCCAAAGTACTCGTCCCCTCCTCTGACCCCGCTTCCCTTCCTGGGGAGGAGTCAGAAGTGAGGCTGGGAGGATCAACAGCAGAGCGGGCAGAAGGGATTGGATCGGCTGATGGGAGTCTGGTTGCAGGACTTGCTTGTACAGCATAAGGAAATGGATACAAATATGCTAGAAAGTCCAACTATGACTCTACAAACAGAACGGGGCAAATTCCCTCGCTTCTAACCATTCCAGAAGAGACAAACACGGTTTTATCTTAAACTATTGATAGGAACTGTCAACTATGGTTCCTGATCACTAAAGACTGGCAAGGAAGTGCTAGACAGTTTCTATGATGTTTCACTCCTTCATGATTACACCGTATTAAGAAAGAAGCCAGGGGACAATAACTGAAATACACAAGACAACACGCACTTGACAGTTCATGGCAGCAGCTCACATGGGACGTGCCTGTGGGTGTTTCTGGAAGCATAAGACTGCTGTCTCATTTGCTACTTTGATAAAGTACTTCTCAGTTGGACAGATTTAGATATAAGAGACATCTCTGTAAACACAGAAAAGGATATACCAATATGATGAAGATATGCAGCTAGATAAGGACTTCCTGAACAGAGGTGAAAACTTTGGGATCCCAAATGAAGAGTGATCAATTAAAAACCCACAGCAAGCCCAAGCTTCTAAACCCCAACACCACACTCACAGACCAGAGATTGAAATGTGTGGTATGTCGGCCCTGCCCAGTCTATAGCAAGCAAAAGTAAAACAGTTCCACTGGAGGAGGACTGGGTAGGGAAAGGGAGGGCAGAGGAGGGACTGGGGACTTAGGTGTGGGTGCCAGCTCAGGTCTTTGGAGGATTTGCACTTGTCCTGCCATCTGCCCTGCCACACTCTGCTAGACATCAGACTTCTGAGGGGGGCCGAGGGTGATGGGCATGGAGCCCCTGCTGGGCCACTCAATGACTGGCAGGCCACAGGGGACATCTGTGCCTTCCTCAGATACCACATGTGGCCTAGCTTCTCTGGCACTTCTTTAAAGCAGAAGGGTGAAAAGGCATGTTGTTTAGGGTCTGAAGTCTTTTGCCTTTTTCTTACCAGGGAAGAGGGCCTACTTAGGAGAGCAAAAACTCACTGCTCTTCACAGATGCCAGGGCAGATTCAGCAGAGCCCAGGACTTCCTCAGGGATCAGAAATGATGGGGCTAGTGCTGGTAACAGGGAGGCAAAGGGGAAGGAGAGTTCTAGGGGGTGGAGCCAACTGTGTCAGCTCAGTGTATGGTTGGGCATTGCGGCTGCCTGGAACAGAGGGGATGAACTGGGAGGTAGGAGGAAGGGGAAGAAATGAAAGGATGAAATGAAAGGCAGGCAGAAATGGAAGGACAGAAGAGAAACCAATCAGGAAGTCCTTATAAAATTGCAGCAAACACTTAGAGTTTCGGAGCTTCGTGGGAACCCTATGTGCTGAGACCACTTTAAAACAAGCGCAGGTATATACAAATCCAGGTAGTCATCATGTCTGGTGGCTTGAGGGACAAAGTGTCACCAATTCAAGCCAGCTTGCTCTCAGAGCATCTGTTTGTTTTGAAGTGGGAACATGAAGACTCAATAGTGCAAATAATCTTAACTGTCCCTTAAGGAGAACTGGAAAGTAATTGGAAGAACATTTTCCCTCTCTTCCCTCTTTGCCCTTTGTCCCATCAATAAGTCCCTAACTACCAGTCAGAGACTGCTCTGAGCAACTAGGAATCTCTCTTGCCCTGCTGCACTAGGCCTGGCCTGATCCTGGGCCAGCCTGCCTGTGCCTCCTCCTGCTGCTTCCATAGTTTCTCTCTTTAGCGCCACCCACTGGATGAAGTGCCTCGAGAATGGTTGATGCCACCTCATCCTGGGCCACCCTCTCCTGTGGCTCAGGCCAATCTACACTCAGCAGTTCAGGACTTCCTCTTAGCCATGCCAGAGTTGGAACAGACCAGGTACCACCTTCCTGTCCTGTGAAATGTCATCAGTTTTGGATTGGGGCTCACGTGGGGCTAGACTTGTGTCACCACGGGTGGGATCACATGGGCCATAGCCACTGGCCATCTCCGTCGTCTTCTCTAAAGAATCCAACGGTCTCTCCTGCCTCATACCTCATTGTCCCACCATGGTTGGGAGTGGGAGAGGTGAGGGAGACAGAGTAGCTGTGGGTGGGGTACCAATGGCACCAAAAACTGGAGTGTCCTCTCAACTGTTCTCTGTCCTTAATGACCACATGAGGAAAAGATTTGGGTGGGAGGGGAGGTGCCTGGTCAACAGCTTGTCTGGTCAGTAGTATCTGCAGCAAGCCTTGTTGAAGGAGCCTAGTTTAGAAAAGTGCAAAGCTACTTCTGGCCCTGGTTAGGTCTTCAACCTGACTGTGCTTGTCGGTAAGAAAAACATCCCCAATGCTCCAACTACTCCCACCCTGAAGCCACGAAACTCTAAGTTTACTGAAAGAAAAAAAAATATTTTTTATTTCAGTTAATCGGGAAGCTTTGTCAGAGCCCTACCCATAAGGAGAAGAGACAACAGCTGCCTTTATTCTTGTTGGTTTGCTTTGCAATCCGCTCTGTGTAAAGTCAGCTAACTCTCTCGGTCACGGGCGTCCGGCTGTCCACAGGCTCCTCTCTGTTTGGCCTTGGCATGGAGGATGAAACAATGTCTTTGCGCTCTCCCTCCCCTCGGTGTTTGTACTTTTCTGCGGCTGTGGCGGCAGTAGCGACGGCGGGCTGAGTCTTAGCTGGCTCCTTGGGACAGCCGTCACTCTCCAGTGAGCCTCCTCGGGGCATCTTCTCTTCTTTGCAAACACTGCTGCTCAAGTCCTGGGGCTCAGGGGGGCTGGTGGGGTCCTCAGAGCTCTCAGGCTCGGGTGGGGGCGGGGGCGGGGGTGGGAGCAGCGGCACAGGGGCCTTTGGGGACTCTGAGTGGTGGTGGTGATGGTGGTGCTCCTTCTTGGGGGGTGAAGAGGCGCTGCTGCTGCGCCCCTTGGGGCTGCTCTCCTTGCTTTTCCGCCCGGGGCTCTTGCAGGTCTTCAGTCCCTTCCCACTCTTCTCACCGAGGGTGGACACCAACAGGGGCTTCACTACTTCCTTGACCTCAATGCTGACTGTCTCACGGGTCTTGCGCTTCTTGATGGGGAGCACGGTCTCCTGCACGGACCGGATGGAAGATTCCTTCACGGCTTTTTTCTTGGCCTCAGCAGCAGCAGCTGCCACCACACTCCCTGGCTTTCTGCCCCGTTTCTTGGGAATAGCCTGGGGATCGGCCTCAGCTTTTCGCTTCCTGCCAGGGCGTTTGATCACCATGACCTGGGCAGATGTGGTGGCCCCACCCCCCTCGGCCTTGCCCCCCGGTGATGCTTGAAAAGGCATCTTGACCAGGAGCTTCCCAGGACTTTTCTCCAGGACCCTTTTCACCTGAACACCTTCGGATGCTGCTGCCTTGGGTCTCGTGGTGCCGCTCCCTTTGGGGCGTCCCCGACCTCTGCCAGTTCCTGGAGCTTTGGGAGATTTGGGCTTCTTAGGTGGTTTCTGCTCTCGCCGGGAGGGGCTCCCTCTCCCAGTTACCGTGAAGTCAAAATCATTAGGGTCCAGGGAGGTGTCGCCTACCTTTTCGAAGTACGCAATCAACTCCACTTTAGAGCGAAAGGCTTTTCCTTGGGGACTGTGGGACAAACGAAGAGACACAAAGAAAAATCAGAAGCTTTCCATAGCAATATCAGAGATGAGGCAGAGCAGATGGTGCTGGTGAGCTCTCTGATAGATGTTATACTCGATCAAGAGTCACACTGAAAAAAAAATCGGGATGAGCTAAAGGGGCACAACCAGGTCAGATGTATGGGCAGGAATCAGGTCACCAGGGGGTGAGCACCTGTATGGCCTGCTCTGGTGCCAGAACAACTCAGTGCTGGCTGCTCACCAGATGTTGGCTGGAAGCCCTGATGGGGAGCACGGTGTCCTGCACGGACCAGATGGAAGACTCCTTCACGGCTATAACTACAACCCAGGTGGACCTGACTATAACCCAGGCCACTCCTCTGACCTTCTGAACAATCCAGCAACCAAAGGGGTCAGGTTTAGAAAAGTGGGGGCCATCAGGCTGGGGCTCATTCTGCTGGTTGTTGCCCAGGCCTGATCCACCATCAGAACATTCCTGTGTCTGAACTTGGACATGGTGCTCAGTTGCTCTGGAAATCCATTTCAGTGGGATAATGCTTTGCTCATCCTTCTTAGAATTGTGGCATTAAATGAGACTGTTCCCAATCATACTTTGAAAACTGCTAGCCTTTCTGGGATCATTTAAGGTGCAGAACTGGGATGTACTTCTTAACTGCTCCTCTAAACCTTTGACCCTGGAAGTTAACTCTGCTTCAACCAAGAACACCCAGCTGTCACTCTAATGCTAGACAAATGCAAAAGAGACAGCTGGAAATGCACATAGAGCCTGTCTGCCTCTTTTCCCAGAAACCCTTTTAGCACACATTACCCAATACTGATTTGCAGAGGAAAATAAAATCAGACTAGATACTTCTGCTATTTCATCTCCAGACAAGGACTTGAGGTATGGCAAGGGTAAAATGGGCCTGCTACCCCTAGCACTTCCAGGCAGGATAGAGACCTCTGTACAAAGTCATTTTTAAGCATACCTAGTCCTTCTGTTCATTATTTTTTCGCCCCCCAGGTGGGGTTATCCACACACATTTTTCTGATCAATGAGCAGCAAAGAGCTATAATTCCAATGGATCCCTGTCCCTGACCTCCCCACCCTGGAGAAACAAGACCAGCTCTTACTTACTTGATCAAATAGACATCATACTTCCCAGCGGAGCGGCCAGACTTCCTTTGTTTAAGCTTTCGTGTCCAACCTTCAGGCAGGGTGGGGTCATCATACATGGGTCCCCGGTCACGAATGATGGAACGGCGCTGCTTGGGGGAAGCAGAAGCTTCTGGCACAGCTGGGGCAGAGCCCGATCCTTCTGATGTCTCTGCTTTGCCTGCCTCTGCTGGCTCGGCAGAATGGTGGGCTGATGGCTGCAGAGGCTCATGTTTGCCTTCTTTGTCATCTTTCTTATCTTTCTTCACCTTTTTAAACTTCAAGGGTTTGTCCTTGAGGCCCTGGAGATCCTGGTCTTCTGACTTTTCTTCCCTGAAGTGTTAAACAAGTATGTAAGTATCACAGAGAACACAGTGGTCTGCAGAAAAGCAAGCAAGGGCAAATTTGGAGCACATGTGAGGCTACTGCATACCCAGATCCTGGTGACTTCCCCAGTGTATTCCTGGGCTAGCCTGGGGCCCAATGCAGGGACTCTGGGCTGCTAGTGGTGTTGACTAAGTGCATTTGACCCACAATGTGGCCACCCCAAGTCCCAGTCAGAGCATCTCAAGGGAGTGAGCAACCTGTACGGGTATCTTTCTTTTGAGTACAAGCACTCGGAGCTTCTTAGGAAATCACTTTGGCAGAGGCCAATATATGAGTCATACCTGAGGGCTCCTGGGCTTGCCGACTGACAAGAGGCCCTCTACCGGAAAGGAGTTGCTCACCCCAATGGGGGTGGGAGTTTCCTCCAGGAAGGCCCAGGTTTGGGTGAGTTTTAGGTTTTCTCAAGTGTGTTAACACACCTATCAAATCTGTGGCTCAATAAAAATCAGCGTGTGAGGCACAATACAACTTGATGATAGGAACATGGCCTAGCACAACCCCCAGGGAGATAGTATACAGCAGTGTCATGAAAACACCTTATACAAGGTTTATAGCCAGCCAACCTGTGTTCAAATTCTGGCTTTGCCACTTTCCAAACACAGAACCAGGCAACTGACTTCAGTATTTCTTGCTCTAGTTTCCTCATCTCAACAATGAGGCCTCCTTACTGTGACTATCATGGAATAAAATTCCTGAAGGTACTATATAAATGCCAGCTATTGCCAACTGCTGCTCAGGGTTCTGGTGTGAGAAGAGATTCTATGTTTTTTTTTTTTTGTGTGTGTGTGTGTTCCTCAGGATTGAACCAGCGCCTTGTGCACCCAAGGCAAGCACTCTACCAACTGAGCTATATTTCCAGCCCTCACATAGGCCTTTATTGCAAGACACTCCCTTATAAGGAATGGCCTTGGTCCCAGCAGATGTGGAGGGAAAATGACAAAGGTTTAGTTTCAGTGTGTCCCCTTCCTGCTGGCACAGATGAGCACCCAAAAGCACTCTCCCGATTCCTCAGCAGGATGCCTGCCCATTATTTTATGAGGACAGAAGCAGCTCCCTCCCTACACATCAGTTCAGCCTGGTAGGGTCCTTTCCTCATGTATTTTAGGGATCAGTTTGGCTATAATGCTCTAGTGACCATCTGAGGGAAACAAGAGACTCCAGGACTTCAGAACCTGGCAATGCTGTGGCCTGTACCTCTGAGCTGCAGGCCAGGTCAAGGGAAGCTTATAAAGAAACAGCAGCTACCCCCCAGTTCCTTGGTTAGCAGTTTATTCTGGAAAAGAACATGACCATTCCTCTGTGTTCTCAGCTCTAGAGTTCCCTGTCCTACTTGGTTCATGTTAGTGCTGGTCACCGCCACATGACTGGTGTACCCCAAGCAACTTCCGCTCTTGCCCTCATTGTGGAAACTGCAATAAAGGCACTGTGGTGTGCATCAACATGTACCATCAGGAAACTGGATCTCAAACAATGTGGTAAGTCACTAAAGGCTGGTTAGTTAGCTCCAGGACTCAGAAGCTACATGGACAAAACTTTCCAGAATGATCAGGTCAGGTATGGGGAGGCAGCAGTGGCTCCCACTGAGTGACAAGATCCTAGTGAGGGAGCACCCCAGCTCCACTGTGGCTTATTCCTGAGTTTATGATTATCCTGAATCTTCCTGTACCAGTTTAGGGTCCATAGTGGGGCTGCTAGTTTCACCTAGAGCCATGCCACATATAGATGCATCTAACAGCCCATGTGGGAGGCCTTTTCTCACTGAAAAGTATGTGTCCCTAATGTGTTTCAGCATAGGGCTCACTTTTTGAAAAAATTTTTTAGTTGTAGATGGACACAATACCTTTATTTTATTTAGATTTTTTGTGGTGCTGAGGATCAAACCCATTGCCTCATACGTGCAAGGCAAGTACTCTGCCACCAAGCCACAATCCCAGCCCTCACTTTAAAAAAAATTTTTTTTTTAGTTGTAGATGAACACAATACATTTATTTATTTTATGTGGTGCGGGGGATGGGGATCAGAACCCAGAGCCTTATGCATGCCAGGCAAATGCTCTACCACTGAGCCACAACCCCGCCCCCCCCCCCACTTTTCATTTCTGTCACTCTTAGGTTTCTCAATGGGAAATGAGGAAAAGCCCTGGGAATGTAGGTGTGGCCTGTGGCTTGATTATTCAGCCATTGGGGCTGCACCACTAGGCAGCAACTCTCCATGGAGAGGAGAGAAGGGGAGCTCACTAACACAGCAGGCAAGAGAAAGGCCAAGGCAGCAGACAGGCATTCTACATAAATCCCCAGGGTCCTGCCTAATGCCAGGGCTGCTCCCTGGAAACAACACAGTGCTGGAGTCTGAGAAAAACACTAGACTAATGGGATATGTTGGCTTCTTCAGAAATCTCATTTGTATTCTCTCTCTCTTTTTTTTTTTTTAGTGGGTTTAGAACTTTATTTATTTATTTTAAGAGAGAGAGAGAATTTTTTAATATTTATTTTTTAGTTTTTCAGCAGACACAACATCTTTGTTTGTATGTGGTGCTGAGGATTGAACCCGGGCCGCACGCATGCCAGGTGAGCGCGCTACCACTTGAGCCACATCCCCAGCCATCATTTGTATTCTCAAATATCTTAACTACCACAAGGTCAAGTACCAACTATATGACCAAAGAAATGCCTTCCAGAAATCTTCTGAGAAGAAAAGCATGATGATATTCACTACAGCATTATTTTGACTAGCCAAACACTGTACACCCTTCAGATCCCTGTCATCAGGGGCCTGGTGAATAAACTATGGTACAGCCACATGCTGGACTTTGGAGCTTCGTAAGGATGACCTGCTGCAAAGTGAGTTCCAGGATCCATTGTTAAGTGAAAAAGTAAAATGCAGAAGCGTTTATCAAACTACCTGTGGTGAAGGAAAGAGAAACTGAGGAAGGACAGAAGTCATTAGTTGGCCTGGAGGTAGCAGGAACAAGGTGAGAAAGCTTTAGTAGTGCCCTAGGTGGAGCCCAGGGTGGAGTAAATGGAGGATATAGTACCAGCCTGAGGGTAGAGAGAGTCACTGGTGGACTGATGTGGGGCAGGGGTGAATTAAGGACCAAATTAAAGTGTGGGGGGATAGTGTGCCACTGATTGAGAAGGGAAAGGTCAATGAGGAGAGGCCCTCAAAGGCTTTTTAGATACAACATATAAAAGGGGAAAGATGTGCTTGGACTTTGACTTGGGCCTAAGTCAACTTTCTTTTTTTTAGGTTCTAGTATAAATTATAGTAAAAACATAATATAAAAAGTTTTCCTTGGGCTGAGGTTGTGGCTCAGAGGTAGAGCACTCACCTAGTATGCGTGAAGCACTGGGTTCGATACTCAGCATCACATAAAAATAAAACAGAGATATTGTGTCCACCTATAACTAAAACATTTTTTTCCTCTTTTTATACTAGGGATGGGGCCCAGGGGTGCTTAACCACTGAGCCACATCCCTAGCCCATTTTTGATACTGAAACAAGGTCTCACTAAGTTGCTTAGGGCTCAAGTTGCTGAGGCTGGTTTTGAACTTGCAACCCTCCTGCCTCAGTCTTCCAAGCTGCTAGGATTACAGGTGTGTGCCACTGTGCCCAGATTTTTTGATTCAGCTGATCTGGCTAGCTAGGCAAGTGTTCTCTTTCTCTCTTACTGCTCCATGTGCATCACTGCTGAAGCTATGTGCTCAGCTGAGGAGGACAACCACCCCAGACAGAGGAGGACTGTTCTTTGGTCAAGGGTATATAAGTAGCTGCATTCCCATGCTAGAATCTCTAAACAACTCGTTTTTAATCCTTTCTAAGTGTCCAATAAGTGAACTTTTAATATTACTGAAGATGGGGAATAAAGGGCCTCTAATTCTAGTATTCTAGTTCTGCAGGTGAAATTATTTGAAGTAAATAATAACCATATGATGATTTTCCATTTTGTGCACTGAAAGGCACAGGTGTTTGTTATTGTATTTTCTCACTGTTAATTCATATTTAAAAAGAAATAACAAAATCCCACAAAGAAACCTGAATTCTGTTTGGCATAGAATAGAGTTAAAATTCATATAAAATAGGCTCTCCAAATGAGTTTACCCTGGCCCACGGGTCTGCTCAGTCCTAGGGTGAATGGGGCACTTGTACATCCCCATTTCCAGGGTGCTAGGCAGCTTCCCAAGGCTGCTCTCCAGGGGTTTTATGGGGTTTACTAAAATACATTTTTTTGAAGATACCAAACACACGTCTTCACCCTTCCTGTAATCAGACCATAAGTTTACACACAGACACACAATCTTGCGATGAATTATGAAGAGAACTGAGCACCTAGTTTATACATTCATATAATTGAGAGTTGGATGTATCCTTAGAAAAACTACCTATTCAACACTTGTGTGTTATGAATGAAAAAAAGGAAGTTCAACTACACAAAGAAACGTGTCTGAGGTTACTATTGAGTCTACAACCAAGAAAAAATACCTCCTGATGCCTGGCTTTGCTGTAATACACATGTGCACATGTGTTCTTTGATAGCCTTTGTTATTGTACCTATCCTATCACCATCGTGGTGCCTTTCCCTAGAAGGAAAAGTGACCAATGATGCCTTTCCTGTGTCACCAGAGGCTCTCAGCCTGCTCCTTCTCACATATGTCTCCATTTAGAAATCTTTGTCTTGCAGATTCAGTTAAAAAGCACTTTGGACAGGCCTCCCAGCTTTTGCCTCTCCTCTCCCAATTCTGTAAGCCAGGCTTCCCCATGAACCACATTGTACTTAAAATACACAAGAGTGGGGGTTGGGGATGTGGCTCAAGCGGTAGCGTGCTCGCCTGGCATGAGTGCGGCCAGGTTCATATACAAAGATGCACCATATACAAAGATGTTTGTCTGCCGAAAAACTAAAAAATAAATATTAAAATTCTCTCTCTCTCTTTAAAAAAATACACAAGAGTGTACCAATCCCCCACTTCCTTATTCATGTATAGTGTAGGCACAGGAGCAACACTTGTATCTGCTTTGTGTGTGTGAATGTGTGTGTGTGGTATTGAGAATTGAACCCAGAGGTGCCCTACCACTGAGCTACATCCCCAGCCTTTTTAATTTTTATTTTGAGACAGGGTCTTGCTAAGTTGCCCAGGCTGGCCTCCAACTTGTGATCCTTCTGCCTCAGCCTCCTGAGTATCTGGGATTACAGGTATGTGCCCAGTTTACATCTGCATCTTTGGATGGCTGTACTCCTCTCTTCTAGTAAGCGAGGGCTAGCTTAGCAGTAAAATCAGGCTGGCTCCGAACAAGTGAATAAAATTATGAGTTTAGAAACTACCAGTACTCTCTTGGACATCAGCATCACGAGAACAGTGGTATGAAGGATGGTTACACCATGAAGATGGATGAGCTTCCAGCAATGTAGCACACAGTCCTTCTGCTGAAACAACTAAAAATGCTGGACCAAATATATTAAAAAAAAACACTAGAGAAGACATTATAAGAATGTTTTAAATGTACCTACACACTAGTAAGTAAGGAATACATAGGGTAAAGAGTAAGAGACTGAAGCAAAGCAACAAGTGACTGCAACATGCAGCCCTGGACTGGATTTTGGGTTGAAAGATACTAACAAGGGATTAATGGGCTGGGTATGGTGGTATAATCCCAGAGATTTGGGAGGCTGAGGCAGAAGAACTGAAATTCAAGGCCAGCCTGGATAACTTGGTAACACTCTGTCTCAAAATAAAACACAAAAAAATAGAGCATTGCTGATTTATGGGGCATCTGAGGAAACATGAATAAGGTTCTAGTTAGCTCACTGATGGACTTCCTGAGTGTTGTAACTGTACTGTCTGCTCTTAGGAAAACCAGGCTTAAGTGTTGAGGAGTGAAGTGCCATGATGACTACAATTAATTCAAATGTATGCAGTGCCAATATGGTAACATGTTTAAAAAGGGGGAAATGACAGCAACGTTTAGAAGCTGTGCTGGTGATGGAACTCAGGGCCTCTTACATGCTAGGCAAGTGCTCTGCCACAGAGCCAAATCTTCAGCCCTAACCATAATATTCTGAGGCAGTAACAGAGAAGCTTCTTTCATGTTACACAAAGACATTACGACAAACAGTTGGAAACATCAAGTAAGAGTCTTCTTTTAGTGGTGAAAGAATCACGATGCTTTCCACAATGTTATCCGCTATATGGTGAAGCTCTGAGTGGGAATGAAGACGTAGAAACATTTCTCCCATGTTTAAGAAAAAAGTATCACCGAAGAAGGACCTTGCAGCAGCATGAGGAAGCAATTAAGGTGTAGTTATGATGAAAAGGGATGATGAGGACTGGGATTGTGGTTCAGCAGTAGAGCGCTTGCTTTGCACGTGTGAGACCCTGGGTTCGATCCTCAGCACCACATAAAAATAAATAAGTGAACTAAAGGTATTGTGTCCAACTACAACTAAAAAATATTTTAAAAAAGGGATGATGATGATGCTGGGGGCATGTGCTAATGGAGACTGCAATGTGCATGGTGTACTTGGAACAAGAATTAATGGTTTCATTAGTAAGCCGTGATTACTAAACCACACAGGTTTGAAGTGGTCTACCAAACCACCCCATTTTTTTCTATATGAACTTAAAAAAATTTTTTTAGTTGTAGGTGGACACCTTTATTTTATTTATTTATATGTGGTGCTGAAGATTGAACCAATGCCTCACAAATGCCAGGCAAGCACTCTACCACTGAGCTACAACCCCAATCCTCTACATGAATTCATTTTTAAAAGTTTTTGGTAGGGCTGGGGTTGTGGCTCAGTGGTAGAGCACTTGCTTAGTATGTGTGAGATCTTCAGTACCACACAAAAATAAAAATACATACATAAAATAAAGGTATTGTGTTCATCTACAACTAAAAATATATACCCCACCAATTTTTTTTTGGTACTGGGGATTAAACCCAGGGATGCTCTACTATTGAGCTACATCCCTATCTCTTTTCATTTATTTCTGTTTGTTTGGTAACAGGGTCTCCCTAAGTTGCCCAGGCTAGCCTTGAACTTGTAATTTTCCTGCCTTACCTTCCCAAGTGGCTGGATTATAGGCATGCACCACTGCACTCAGTTGAGAACTTGTATTTTTTTTTGCTGTGTTAATCAATTTATTTTATTTTAGAATTCATATTTTTATTGTATGATTTGTGGAACACAGACTTTTTTTCAGGAATGCATATATCATATTGGAGCAGAAAGGCCTTCAGAAATCTTAAATATCTACACAAATCATGAGGTAACACTCCTGTGTGATAAAGCATCATTCACAGATTCTGTTAGTAGAATGCCATCATTAGATCAAATCCTTCATTTGATATAGCAAAGGAAAATTAAGAGTTGCAGTAATCTTGGTTTCAGGCCAAATCACCATATCCTAAGAATTCTGATGGTGAGAACTGACTGGATTTTTATAAGGAAAATTACTTATAATAATCATGTATACAAGAGACCCTATGGGGCTGGGTTTGTGGTTCAGCGGTAGAACGCTCACCTAGCACATTCAAGGACCTGGGTTTGATCTTCTGCACCACATAAAAATAAACAAAATAAAACTATTGTGTCCAGCTAAAAAATAAATATTAAAAAAAAAAGAGGCCCTGAAGGTAGTCCCAGCAGGCCACACCTATGGTGCACTATTTGACACAACACAGGCAACAGGGGCAGGTTCAGCCAGTCAGGCAATTGCAGTTGAGAAAGAACTATTCAATCCTTACAGTTTTCAGGTTAAAAAAAGGTATATGTGGAGACATGGTGGCTCATGCCTATAATCCCTGGGAGGCTGAGGCAGGAGAATTCTAAGTTCCAGGCCAACCTTGGCAACCTGGCAGGACACTGTCTCAAAAATAAGAAAATTTTTAAAGGGCTGGTGATGTAGCTCAGTCTTAAAGCACTTGTCTAACATGTGCAAGGCCCTGTGTTCCAATTCCAGCACTGAAAAAAAAAGAGAGAAAAACGAAAAAGGAATGAGAAAGTAGCTGCTGAAAATTGTTTTTCACTTGAGTTGGAATCCAGCCCCCTCTCTACCCTTTCCTGAGTGAGCTCCAGGGAAACTTCCAGAACTCCAGCAATATTCTGACCTTTCCTAATTTCACTCATGTGTATGTTAGGCCAATTTCAGGAGATGCATTTCTTAGCAGCTTTCATTTCCAGTTATCCTGTGGAGCAGCAGAAAGAGCCAAAGTACCACATGAGGCTGCAAACCTAGGGCAGGATGGTAGCTACTTCCCCAGGTGAACAGTCTAGATCTAGAGGACATTATCTCTTTGCACTGGGGCTGCTTCCATCCTATAGTGTCATTCACTCAGTGCCTGAAACGCTTTCTACTTTCATAAAAACCTGCAGAATCTCTGAATCAAGGAGGCCTTCTCTTTATGAATTAATATAAAGGGAGCAGCATTTTGAGACACCAGTTTTAGCCCTTTAAACATCTGTGAAATCAAACTAGCACCAGAAGAAGAAGAGTGTCTCCATGGTCTCTGGGGAGTATGGGGGATAGAGGAGGATGGGATTCAGCTAGAAGGAGACAATGGTAAAGCCTGAGGTTCAGCTGCTCCACTCTGAACTCATGGTACATTTTTTAATGTCCCCGCTTTGAGAAGATGCAAGAAACCATCTATATTTTGAAAAGCTAAATAAAAACACAGTTTCTGTCAAACAAAAACAGATCCCTCCCCAAATACAGGCAACCAATACAATATAGTAAATCTCATCTTTAGAGGTGTATAAAATGAAAGCTTAAACACAAGTTCACCACACAAACCTCATTCCTAATACGGAAATATCTATCAGTTTCAGAAAAATGTTAAACATGGAGTTCCCATATGAACCAGCAATTCCACTCCTAGGTATATACCCCAAACAGGCACTCAAACAAATACTTGTACACCAACATGATTCACATCAGTCAAGTTGTAGTGGCATTCTTTCCTCCACAGAAAATCTTAATTAAGCTTTTCCAGAAATCTTTACTATAATTAACCTTAGGATTATCAGCAAAAGAGTCTCTACAAGAGTTCAATGTAGTTAAACTTCCTATTTCCTATTGCTCTATCTTACTTAGACCACCAACCTGGAAGAGATCAGATTCCACATGCAGAACACCCCTTATTAGTTTTTCACAAACATTTATGGACTATCCAGTATAGTACTTTGTAGAAGTGTGTTTGCAAATGCAAAGTGTGATAAAAAAAGACAGATCTTTTAATGAGGCCTCCAGCCTTGAGCCTGAGTTTCACAGAGATATTTACATTTCAAAGAGATGAGGTTGATAATTGGGCTCCAAGGTAACAGTTGGCAGGGGGAAGGAAGAAAAGGGAGAGAAGCTCTCCCCTTCTACGGTAGTTTCCTTGAAGGGTTAACTTGCCCAGAACTGTGAAAGAAAAAAGCTGCTTTTGTGTGAACTTCTGCAGACTGTAAACTTCAGACCCCTCTCCTTATATGCTGGGTATAAAGTTCTGAAACTGCCTGAACTAGGGGTTCAGCGGGATTGATTACAGCGAAATCTTTGCCCTCAGATCCTGACTATAGCCAAATAAACCTGCTTCCTGTTTCATATCCAGTGTCCTGCTTTGTCTGTCTCCTGCAACAAAGTGGTGAAAGCAATCTGTGTGTTCATTGATGAATGAATGAATGGATAAGCAAAATGTAGTCTATTAATACACTGGAATACTATTCAACCCCCAAAATGAAGGAGATATATATATGAAATGTCCAGGATAGGCAAATCCAGAGAGACAGAAAGCAGATTAGTCACTGCCAGGAGCTTTGGGTAATAAGGAATGACTGCAAATGGGTCTAGGGTTTTTTTTTTTTTTTTGGGGGGGGGTGGGTAATGAAAATGTTTTGGAATTACAGAGGTGATTGGCTACACAATACTGTGAAAGTACTAAATGCTACCGAATGTGGCACTAAGGCCTTGAATATGCCAGGCAAGCACTCTATCACTGTGCTACATCCCCAGCCATCCCCCTACTTTTTTTTTTTAACTCATTAAGTTGCTGAGGCTAGCTTTGAACTTGTGATCCTCCTGCCTCAGCCTCCAGAGTAGCTGGGATGATAGGCACATACTACTGAGTCCAGCTAAACTGTATACTTTAAATGAGTGAATTTCATGGTATATGAATTACATGTCGACTTTTAAAGACCCTACTAAAACAGGTAATGTCACCAATTACTCTAAATCATAAAGGCAGATTTTATAATATCCAGGCAGTGCTCACAGCCTACAGTTGTCTCCCATTTAGTCTGTCAGCTGTAGCACAGAATCCTAACAGGCAGAATTGCCATCTCAGAGAAAGCTGCCAGCATGGGGACTTATGGTGATACATGTTAGATGGGATCAAGCCAATGCAAATATCAAACTCTGAAGCCCAGGACATAGTAACCTTGACAGTCAGAAAGGAATTTTAGTTCAATAAGTTTAATGACTAGGCCAGGTGCGGTGGCACATGCCTGTCATCCCAGCTGCTAGGGAGGCTGAGGCAGGAAGATCATGAGTTCAAAGCCAGCCTCAGCAAAAAGCGAGGCCCTAAGCAACTCAGTGAGACCCTGTCTCTAAATAAAATACAAAATAGGGCTGAGATGTGGCTCAGTGGTTGAGTGCCCCGAGTTCAATTCCTGGTACTCCCCTAATCCCAAGAAAAGCTTTAATGACTAGGCATTTTAGTCAGACTGATATCATTGGCTAAATATTCTGAGGGCATGTGATCATCTATTTTAACCATGGTAAAATGAACATAACATGAAATTTATCATTAGTGGCATTTAGTAACCATTACCACCATCTAGTTCCAGAACAGTTATAACTCTCAAAGGAAACCCTGTACCCAAGTAAGCAGTTACTTCCCATTCTCATTCCTCTGAGCCTCTGACAACGAGTAATCTGTTTCTGTGAATCTGCCGATTATGGACATTTCATCAGTGGAATCATACAGTTTGTGGCCTTTTGTGACTGGCTTCTTTCACTTAGCATAATGTCTTCAAGGTTCATCATGGATCAGAACTTCATTCTTTTTTACGCCTCAATAATATTCCATTTTAGAGAAATACTACACTTACCTATTCATCCATTGATGGACACCTGAGATCTTTACACACTTTGGTTATTATGAATAATCATACCAATGACTACGTGTTTTTGTGTGAATCTATGTTTTTAATACTCTTGGGTCTATAAACCTGGAAGTGAAATTGCTGGATCATATGGCAACTCCATATTTAACCTTTGAGGATCTGTGGACTGTTTTCCATGGGGTTCCCTTTGGGGAAGACAGAAATGCCTGGTACTACACAGGAATAAAGTTTGATAGCAGAAACCACTTCCAGTTTGGAATGCTTAGGAGCAAGCTTTAAATAAGCCATCAAAGCAAGAATGCTGGGAGTAGGTCAGGGTTGTTTCATTTCACTGAACTCACTCATTAGCCAACATTCCCCAAGTGCCTTCTATATACTGTACCTGCGCCCTGCTCAGGTCAGGGATGACACAGCCTCAAGACTCTCTCAACCTGGATGAAGCATCTGTTCTGCTCTTTTTTCTGGTGTACTGAGGCAGTCACTAATGAAATAATAGCAACCTTGATGACTGTTATAAAAGGAGAGATACTGTGAGCTAGGGGAGACTCCTTAAGAAGCCAGGGAAGCACTCCAGAACAGGGACGCAATGGCTATGATGTGACTTGTTGGGAGTGGAGGAAGGATGGGGTCTAGGTTGTAAACCTGGTAAAATGGTGGAGCCACAACTGCAACCCAGGCAGGGTGGCTTCATCACCAACTGTCCACATGAAAGTGATCAAATGAGAAAAAGAAGGGAGGAAAAGTAAGACCCATCACTTAATGTGGAGGTTTTTGTTGTTCATTTCTTCCTCTGGAAAGCCTGTTCTCTTTTTAAAAAAAATATATTTTTAGTTATACATGAACATAAAACCTTTATTTATTGTTTGTGGTGCTGAGGATTGAACCCAGTGCCTCACACATACTAGGCAAGTGCTCTACCACTGAGCCACAACCCCAGCCCCTGTTCTCTTTAAGATTAATGTTCCATTCTCTAACAACTTCTCTATTACTTTTTATTTGTCCTTTGCCTCCACATTCTAATTATATGTGTCAATTGAAAATAAAACTTAAGAGAAAAATCTGCACAAGGCCAGCTCACTTGGTCTTTACATCCTGTAACTACTCTGGAGTAATACAATTATTTTCCTTATATGTCTTCTCTAGTGTAGGTTACTCCACGTCTGCATGTCTTCTCCTGAAAATGACATCTGAGACCTCATGTTTACTGCAGTTTAATTGTACTTAAAATGACCAAGAAAATGGAATGGATGGAGAGTATTTATGAGTGCTGGCAAGAAGATGAGGACTGCTAGGGTCTGAGAATCTTTGAGAAATTACTGCAGGATGTGGTGCAGCTGGGATCAATGTGAGACGAGCAGTGATCACCCAATTCTACCACACACAATTAAGCATACACACAAAGCAGGAACCCACTGGGATGTATTTGGGTAGAACTCCCCAAAAGAGTCCTAGAAAATCTTCAACATCAGAAAAACCAGACTTGTGAGTCAGCCTGGCTGAAGTGCAGTTTGCTGGTGGGAAATGGAAGGACCTAAGAGAGCCTAATGTGCCCTAGGTGGAAAGGCTAGTGACAGGCTAACCAGGGACAGGGACGCAGAGAGGTTCTGCACATACATGAACAAAACAGAGGGGATCCCTCCTAGATCTGACAGTTGGATTCAAACTTCCTTACACAATTGCTGTCTCCCAGTCTCTAGTAAAATGAGAAACAAATAAAGGCAGGGAATGCAAGTGTGAAGGGAAGAATTCATCAAAGGAAAGGGACATGACTGAATGCAGCCTAGGGAAAGACTTCAGAGGACAAAGCAGGAACAGGATAGAACTCCTGCCTGCTGCCTCTATCCCTAGAAACCATGCTTCAGAATGGACAACATCCTGAGAATTCTCAGCCAGTGAGGTATAAGAAGCAAATGAATGGGAGTTCTTCCCTTTCTCCTTTTAGGGCCAGGAACTATAGAAACTCCTGCTGGGAGACACAGGAGAAACATCTAAGCAGTCAGCAAGCCAGGTCAATTCCGTGAGAAATGACTGTTCTGAGGTACATTCAGGTTTAGGGAACCACCTGGAGCCTGAGGTGTCCCTTTCCCTAAGAGAAAGGTATACACATCGCTTATGCAGCTAGAGTGAGTAAGTATAAGGACCTGTCAAAGTTCTTTAGCTATGGCTGAAGACTATCTATCCAGCTGCAGCTGGCAGCTCCCCCACAGCATGTAAATTCTTGTGGAACACAAGATAACAAGCCTGCACAAGATAGCTCAGAGGGAGAAATGGAGAGGGTGCCAAATGATTAGGAAGAGAGGGCCAAGAATTCCCCCACCTCAAAGTAAACAGAATGACTGCACAGAAGCAACCAAGCTGGAGCCAAGATGAAATAAGTGACACAGTAACTCTGCTCACATTATGGCCAAAAAAAAAAAAAAGAGAGAGAGAGCACAAGAGTGCGAGAAAGGCCCAGTGTCCCACCAAAAACAGAATATACTGCAAGAAAGGGAGGAAATTCCTCACAAGTTTGTAACACAACATGTTCTCAGTAAGAGTTCACAGATGAAATGATAAGACAGAATAAAAGACATCCTCAACCTAGAAAAATAAACTGCCGACCAAAACTTTATGGTGAATACACTGAAAAACAGCTAGAAATGAAATACATATAGCCTAAAATCAAATCAGACAAACAGTGCATGCAGATGAAAAGACAAAAGCTATGCAATTAGTGCTAAGCTAATACAGCACTGGAAGAGACCAATACAATCCAACATAAGGCTAATTTGTGTCTCTAAAGTAGAGAACTCAAGTAATGGGGCAGAAGGTGCCATGAAGGATGTACTGTAAAAGAATTGATCTAACACAAAGATGAAGCATCTTCATTTTGAAGGAACACATCTGGTGCCCAGGGAAATCAGACAAAGAATGCTCCACAGCAAGACAGACTTCAGTCTCACAACACAATTTCAAGGATTAACAGAATTCTCCAGGCACCCTGGCAGGAATAAGCAAGTATGTTCCAACGAGAAAACACCAGAGGGCCAAGAATGATGTCTAAAGTTCCAAAGCAGCTCAGAGCAGGGATGGTGGGATGAGGAGTGGTCAGAGGTCAGGTCAGAGACAAGTAGGTGCCATAGCCAAGGCCCTGTCCAAGAGCAATTTGGCAAGTTTCAGGAGAAGCCAGAGTAGCAGGCTGGAGTCTGCAGAGGCAGGTCAGGACCAGGTTATATTTGGCTGTTGAAAGAGGCCCAGGCACATCATTTGGGGGGCCTGGTGCAAAATGAAAACATAGGGTCTTTCATTCAAAACTTTGAGAATTTTGAGCTGGTGACAGTGAGGCATTAAACCATGAAATCAGCCTGTTTCCAAACAAAAGGCTTGGGTTTTATTCTAAGAGAGTCTTTCTCAGGGTGTGACCCAATTAGACAAACATTTTCCAAAAGCCTATTCTAACAATGGGAAGATGTAGAGTGGGGTGTGGGCAGGAGGATGCAAGGATGCTACAAGGTGGGTCTGCAGAAACCAACAGTGTATCACAGTTTGGGATTCAAGATATTTATCAGGGACTGACACTCATAAAAGGAGATGGGAAGAAGTCAAAGTGTAATAATGTTCCACAGGAGGTCTGTACCCCATCTTACAGTCTCCAGGGCACTGTCCTGGAAAAAGGGTGGCCTTGGGTGACGAGGCGGCTCCTGCAGTTGAGGTCAGCCCTAAGGGATAGGTGGCTGGAGGATGCCTGCTAAATGCTTTAAATTTTATCTTACATGTATTTTAACACAACAAAAATATTAGGGTTAAAAAAGACTACTGAGCAGTCAGAGGGTTCGAGGAATACATTCAAGTTTAGTTGGCTAGGAACATTACTCCAAATCCTGCTGCCAAGCAGGACTAGGACAGCCAGTACTGTCTGTACCATCCTGCATGGGGACAGCGTTGGCCAATGGCATTGTGGGCACTGCAGGCCTAGGAGCTCATCCTTTTGTGCAGCCTCAGGGCTGAGAGGTCTCCTACTCTCCTGCTTCTTTCAGAATGTGAGGGTGACTGGTGGAGTACAGGAAATATACACATGCTCTTGTGCAGGGCCCAAACAATTTTTTTCTATAAAGAACTGTAAGGGTAAAAGAAACTGAAGTTAAAGTGTAAAAGACCAGGTATTGTTAAGTTCCTCTGTTACCCCCCAAAACCTGAAATTCCTGTAGCTGTTAGGACAATACCCGAAATGCCCAGTAAATATTCCTCCTGACCCTCTGGTTGTTCAATAACCTAGGACCCTGTGTAGCCTGGCACGTAGGCATTCAGGGCCCAAAACCAATCAGTTTGAATGTGTACCCCACTTAGGAGTGACCAATCACCCCCACCCAATCTGTTCCCGCCAATGAATGAACTAATCATGTCTAAGAATTGTTGTTTGATTTTCCCTGGTGTATGATGATTTGTTAAAGGAGACTGTGATGTATGCAAAGGCCCCCCCCCCAAAAAAAAAGTGTACTTAAGCACCCCTGCCCGAGGCTCTGGGCTGCTCTCCCTACTTGAGTGAGCACGGAGCCCCAGCGCGTTGGATTGGATCCTCAATAAACCCCTTTTGCTATAGAATGAGTTGGTCACTTGGTGGTCTCTTCCTCCGACGTTTCGCTGGACCCTTACAGAACCAGATAGTACACATTTTTTAGTAAGGATTTTACAATTTGAGGGTTGGTCAGTCTGGGTCCCAATCTTTCAACTTCTTGTTGTAGCAGGAGACAGCCACAGGCAATGCAGGAAGGAAAGGGTGGGGCTGGGTTTCAATCAACTTAATTTGCAAAACAAGCAGTGGGCTGGAGCTGACCCAAGGGATGTATTTAGGATGTAGTTTACCAACTGCTGCTGTGAATGAAAAGGAAGCGTAGGTAAACAAGCACCTGGTATTTTCAGAAATTACATTCAGAGGTCACTTGGATTTCCATCAAATTCATAAGCTGTGAGAATCCTCCCAAACAAGAAAGGGGGCCAAAGGTGCAAAGTGAGATAGCTGGTGTACACAACATCTGAGGAGGGCGAGATCCTAGAAGAGACATGAGGAAAGGGTTTTGAGAAGGACTGAAAACTATGGCAAGAAAGAAGAGGACATGCCACTGGTCACAGTAACATGGAGGTTCACCGGGAAATGGTGATCCCATTTCATGGGACACAGGGGGAGAAAGCTTTCATGGAGTGGGCTGGGGAGGGGAGGAAAGGGGTCAGAGAGAACAGAGAACTCCAGAGTTTCGCTAAGATGGGAAATGGAGACTGGGCAGGAGCTGGGGAGGGTGTGAGCTGAATCAGGGAGTGCTTAGTTCAAAAAGGAAATTCTAAAACACGTTCATATGGTGACGGGCATGATTCATGAGAGAGGACTGACGAAGTCCCAGGGAACATGGAATGGTGGTCAACACCACAAGCTGGCAAAAAGGGAAGTCCTTGTCACAGGCGGAGCTGTCTGAGCTTGGCTCTAGGGGTGGCAGAGTTTCCAATGATGACTATGAAAGTGGGTGGCTGAGGTCACTGGAGTGGAGGTGGTGAAGGAGATGGGGAACTAGACACTAGGAGGGCTAATTGCACACTACAGTTACCCATAGGATAGAAGGGACTGGGGCAGAGAAACAAAGGTTGTGGGTCTGGCTCCAAATCCTCAATAGGTTGAACTCTTAACAGAGAGTCCATGGACTTGGACAGCTGAGAGTCACAGTTCATGCTCCTGCCCCTGAGGGACATGGGACATGAGACAAATCAATGAGCTGTTCTCAGAAGAGCTGTGGAGAATTTGGTATGGGGTGTGGGCACTGAGAGGTAGAGACCTAACCCAGATAGGGAGTGGTCAAGAGGCTGGAAAGAAAACCCAGGGTCACATTAAGGGCCTTGATGTCACTTGAAGGCAGGGTTTCCATTTGGGTTTAAACAAGAGGATAGTATTTTACTCTAGCGATTATTAGGAAAGCTTGTGAAGCTGTAGGAGTCCTAGAAAGAAATGAAGGCTTAGTCCAGGAAAGTGGTAGAAGGGGTGAATAAGGGAGCAGTGAGAGAGTAGGGAGCAGTGGGTGCAGGTTGGCAGCTCTCTGGATGTGGGCAGTGCAGGGGACTCTCAAGTGTCTATCTTAGGTGACTATAATAAAGACCAGAGCATATGACATTTGGCTATTTGGTCTTGTGATCTAACCAGCTTATTTTGGAGGTGGTGTGGCAGTAGTAGGGGCAGGCAGTGGGTTGAGAAGAATGGGAAGGAGAAAAGAAGACAAAAACCTTTCAAATGCCTTGCACAGTAAAATCTGAACAAGATGCACATAAACCCCATGAGCCTTTTTCTACTATAAAGCAAAACAAAGTTTATTTTCTCCGCATTTCCTTTTAGTGCTCTCTGTCGCCACCTAATGAGATGTCAGGTGAAACCCAACTTGCCTGTGAACTACCAAAAGAGACTTATTTCATATAAGATCATTTTCAGCAGGTATCTATCTACTTTGACTTCTTTGCTCCCAAGAAAAGGAATAAAATTGAGACACACTACATACGGGAACCTATGTGTAGACATGTTTGAGACTGTTTGGTAAGACAAAAATTCTATGGCTGAACCTAGATGAATTCAGTTTTCGGTTCTAGTGTTTAATGTACCCCCTCTAAATTTATGTGTACTTTTTTTTCTTGCATTTGGGAATGCAAAAAAATGTCCCACTGAAAAGTTTGGGCTCTTGGGCAAAGCAAAGAGCCACAACCCTTGTTGCTAACACCTTCCTTCCAAGACCCTGATAGGCCCACAAATCTCATCCACCCAGCAAGAAATACAGCAATCACCAAACTATAGGTGACAAGGGAAGGGAAATGCTGCAATAGGAAACTTCAATGTTGCCTGGAACTCCTTGGAGGGAAGATCAGAGCCCACTGTCCAGAAGAGGGGACAACAAGGATAAGGGCCAAAGAGTACAACCTGGTTTAAATTCCAGTGAAGAGTCTTTGCTAATGAGGAGCTACAAGAAGGACACTGGCATTTTCACGCATAAGAGGCTACTAAGATAAATGTTTAAATCTGGTATGTTCTCATGTGAAGAGTGTCAGTAAGTATGTATAGTAGTTTCCAGGGTTGACAATGGACCAACAAGGAGCTGGAGATCATGATTAGGAGCCACTCTTTAAAAACTGAGCAAGACCTCAAAAATTAGAAATACCTCCTATATTCTTGCATAGGCAGAATTAATATTGTCAAAATGGCCATACTACCAAAAGTGTTATGCAGATTCAATACAATTCCCATCAAAATTCCAATGACATTCTTCATGGAAACAGAAAAGCCACTCATAAAATTCATTGGAAAAACAATAGGCCCAGAATAGTCGAAGCAATCCTTAGCGAGAAAAGAGAAGCAGAAGGCATCATGCCATCAGACATAAAATTATACTATAGAGCTATTCTAAGAAAAACAGCATGGTATTGGCACCAAAAAAGGCAAGAAGACCAATGGAACAGAGAAAGCTTTCATGGAGTGGACTGGGGAGGGGAGGAAAGGGGTAGAGAACAGAGAACTCTGGAAGAGTTTGACTAAGATGGGAAATGGAGACTGGGCAGAAAGACAAACCCACAGAAATACAGTTACCTCATACTAGAGAAAGGCTGCCAATAACATATGTTGGAGAAAACATAGCATCTTTAACAAATGGTGCTGGGAAAACTGGAAATCCAAATGTAATAGAATGAAATTGAACCTCTATCTCTTACCTTGCAGAAAACTCAACTCAAAGTGGATCAAGGACCTAGGTATTAGACCAGAAATCCTGCATCTACTAGAAGAAAAGGTAGGCCCAACATTCCAACATATTAGCTGTGCCTTCAACAGATGGATAAGTAAAATGTGGTACTATATATACAATGTAATACTACACAGCCATAAAGAAGAATGGAATTACAACATTTTTCAGTAAATGGATAGATCTGGAGACTATCATGTTAAGTGAAATAAGCCTGTCCCCCCCAAAAACCCAAAGGCTGAATGTTCTAATATGTGAAAGGGGGGGGGATGTTGAGGGGAAGAATATAAGTTCATTGGATTAGACAATGGGGAATGGAAGGAAGGAAGGGGGAATAAATAAAGGAAAGACAGTGGACATAATTATGAATTGGACATAATTATTTATGTACATATATGAAAACAACATAGTGAATCCCATCACCATGCATATCCATAAGAATGGAACTCTAATTAGAAGTAGATATATCCACTATACTCTATACTTGTATAAAATGAATTGTGCTGTCATTCATATATAATCAAAAAGAACAAATAAATTAAAGAAAAGAAGCCACTCTTTCGGAAAGCTCAGCTCAAATAAGATGTGGTTGTATTCAGAGATAGGGAAAAAGGACCCATTAGAAGACCACAATGAGAAGCATACTACAGGATAGGATGGAACATTAGGTAGACTTTAAAAGGATGTTTCCAGTTTTTCATAAACATGGGTGTCTTGGTCTTCTCAGGCTGCCGTAACAAAACAGCACAGACTGGGTGGCTTAATCAGTAGATATTTTTTTTATCACAATTCTGGAGATTAGAAGTCCAAGATCAAGGTGCTGGCACATTCAGTTCCTGATGAGGGCTCTCTTTCCTGCTTACAAATGGTGGCTTCTCACTGAGTCCTCAAATAGCAGGAGAGAGAGAATGAGAGCAAGTTCTCTGGTGTGTTTTTATTTTATTTTTTTTTATTTGCAGATGGACAGAATAACTTTGTTTTATTTATTTATTTTTATGTGGTGCAGAAGATCAAACCTAGTGCCTCACACGTGCTAGGCAAGCATTCTACCAAGAATCCACAACCCCAGCCCTCTGGTGCCTTTTTATAAGAACATTAAAGCCATCATAAAGTTCCCACTCTCAGGCCTCACCTAACCAAATCACCTCCCAAATGCCCCATCTCCAAATATATCATATGGGGAGTTAGAACTTCAACATACGAATTTTCAGGGACAAAAATATTCATTCCAGCACCAGATGTAGTGGCGCACACCTATAATCCCAGCAACTTGGGGAGGCTGAAGTAGGAGGATCATAAGTGTGAAGCCAGCCTCAGCAACTTAGTGAGACCCTGTCTCAAAAAATAAGAAGGGCTAGAGGTATAGCTCAGTGATAAAGGCTTAATCCTCAACACCACCCCAAATATTCATTCCACAAAATGGTGATGTTTATGTTTTAATGCTGAAAGAAAAAAAGAGCAGAGTGTAGGACTGTCATACCAATCAGTCCAATAGATGACAATACAACAATTTGAATGTATTCAATGTTACTGAACTGCACACTTAAAAATGGGCAAGATGGTAAATTTTAGGTGATATGTATTTTACCATATTTTTTAAAAGTTCAAATGTGGCAAGGACAGAAAAAACATGAAAACATCCAAAAATAGAATGCACAAAATGATATAAACTAACCTAAATGTATCATAATCAAATAGATGCTAAAGAACAAAACAGAACAGATTTTAAAAAGAAAATTGGCTATTTGCCATTTTCAAGACAAACACACAGAAAGGAGCAAAAGAAACGCTATGCCACACAGGTGATATAGCGTCATTTCTATCAGACTAAGTAAAATTCAAGGCAAAAGTATCATTAACTATAAAGAGAGTCACTTTATAATGCGAAAGGGTTCAATTCACCAGGAAGATAAAACTTTTTAAAATTGAAAAAGTGGCTTCAAAATAAATAATAAAACAAAAATTCACAAAGGTCTGTGAAGAAACTGATGTGCCACCACCACAGTAGATTTTAACATTCCCAGCAAGTGATAAATCAAGTAGACAAAATGACAGTAAGAAAATACTTCTACAACACAGTGACCAATACTGAGGTAATGAACACATGTAGAATTCTGCATCCATGTCTGGTGGTGGCACATTCTGTCCACTGGTAGTGCAGAAGGTCACAAAACACTTCTCAACCAAATGCAAAGAGTGGTCTCACACACGCCAAGTTCTCTGACCACAGCGCTCTTTATCCACAACTTGATTTTTTTTAAAAACAATTTAACTAGGAAAAAGAACCCTAAAGCTATGCACTTGGAAATCTAAGAAACACACTTCTAAATAATTTATGGGACAGATAATCATAAAAGCAATTTTAAAATTTTTTGAGGTGACAATATTACACCTCAGAACTTGCTGGGTGCAACTGAGATAGGTCCAGAGGGTCAGCCTAAATGCTTATATTTGAAAACAAGATTGAAAAATCAGTTAGCTAAATTTACAACCTAAGAAGTCAGAAAAAGAGAGACTGTACTCCAAGAAGGTAGGGAAAAAAATAAAAGAACTTAATGAACTAAAACATAATAATATAGGACAATAATGCTTACAAGTTCACTTTTTAAAGACTAATAAAATTGGCAAATTTCTACGAAGACACACAAAAAAGGTAAAGGTATAAGTAAATGCAGTAGGGGTGAAAAAAGAGACATAAATACAGATATTGCAAAGGCTTAAAAAAAGACAACATGAGTAACTTTTATGCTAGTCAATTTAGTGACTCAGACAAAAAGGGCAAATTCCTAGGAAAAAAATAACTTCCCACCACACCGACCCAAGCAGGTGCAGAGAAAATAAAAATACAGTTTGATGTGCCAGTACTTCAAAAAACACAAAGCAGCTGTTCCCTATAGAGGGGCCTAGGTAGCTGGGAGAATAAGGCAGCAGGGACATTCAGATAAAGCATCACTCTTGAGTCTGTTTTTACTGAACTGTGAACCATGTACAACCACCACAGTGAATCTGAATGTGCCCCTATCCAGGGAAAGTCCTTACCTGGCTGCACCCTGGAGGGCTGGTCTAATGTAGCACCAGGCAGGCAAAATGCTACTGAGCTATGGAGCAGGAACAGATCTGTCATCTGCCGATACTGGATCTTTTCTTTTTAATCTTTAACAAATTTGGTAAGTGAAAAAAAGACACCCTTTTGTTTTCAGTTGATTGAGGCAGAACTCTTTTCCTATCTCTGTGGGCCACCTGTTTTTCTTCTTTTATGAATATCCTATTCATATCATTTGTTTCAGTAGTTACTATTGGTAAGTTGGTAGTGAGAATGGTTGCACTCAACTCTAGATTGAAGAGGAAATTTAAAATTTGCCTACATGTACTAGCAATAAACGACTACTGAATAGCCCAATATAATCATGCCCACTGCCCAGAGATATTAAATCCAGGATGATTCACAGGATGGCAATCTGCAACCAAACTTTTGTTTCCAATCCAAATATTTCAGACTTACCCCTGCTCTTCCTCATTCCCTTTCCAGAAGGGCTCCTTGACATGCCCATCAGTACTCCTAAATCACCACCCCATTATCTAAATGACAGTCAATCAAAAAAAAATTTCCCAAGCTATTTCCTAATACTTCGACAACCATCACTTCACATACAATCTCACTGAAGGCTCAGCAACACAGAAAAGCAGCATTTAATTGAGAGTGACCCTGAGGCTCAAGGAGGGAATATGACTTGACTGTTTAAGTCACTAGTCAGGTGACAGACATGAGATTTAATTCCAAGTCTACAAGAACTAAAAAGCTTCAGGTCATTTACTACACTAGAAGTAAAATCACCAAGGTGTGTTTGTACCCTACATACTGGGTTGCAAGCAACAGAACGAACTCTGGCTAACTTAATTACGAAGGAGATCTTGGGTAGCAGATCTGGTAACAGAGAGAAGATTAGGGAAGCAGGCTCAGAAAAGTGGGAGGAACAGAGAGACTGCACAACTGAAAACACCACCAAGATTATTTTAAAAGGACCATCTTGTTGGGACACCTATCTTGGACACCACTGCCACATCACCACTAGACATTAGCCACTACTGCTGGCTTCCTGATTCAGGGGCCACTACCACAATTAACTGCTTACTGCTCCTTAAGAGTCAAATTCCCCAAAGGCAGATTGGGCTAAGCCAAGCCTCCATGGTACTGCCACTTCCCAGGTTTCAGGGTATAAGAGAGGGAAATATCCACCAACACTGGGCGGGTAATGCCAGCACCCATACCCCTACATACATCTATTTTCTCCGTCTTTCTTATTAACAGGACCCTGTACTCAACTAAGGCAAGATATGTACCAGCTTCCCAGTAGACCATGGAACTACAGTCTGGCCAATGACATGGCAACAGACCTCAATGCCTGCTCATCATTCTTTTTCATGCCTGCTGACTGTGGGTAGACCACACCTCCCACCCACTGGCTCTGGGCTTGCTCACGTGTCTGCCTTTCATTGACAGGAAAGTAAAGGTTCTGTGTATCTGTTCACTTCTCTTGGACACCTGACCTCTGCCTATGAAGAGACTGTCCCTGGCAGCTGCTTTTCTCTCCTAGATCCTAGAATGATAGGCTGGGAGAACAGATTTGTGCCCTATCATGCAGCTGACCAATGTCCATAAATGAGAAAAATATTGCTGTTGTAGTCACTGAGCGGCTGGGGCTGTTTGTTCCTTAGCCAAGATGACGGATGTAAATTGGTAATGTAATTTACTAAGTGGGTATCGAGGTTGAGCCATCATGTGCATTTTGGCACCTCCCGTTTTCCTTCTTCCTACCCAGGGAGGTGGGTAAGATTACTACAGCTGCAATTGCATCTTTGCAACCATGAGGTTGGAACCTTGAGGACAGAAGTCATACACTGAGGGACCATCAACAGCCTACCTCCAGATCTCAAGGCACATGAGAGAAAAGTACAACCCAAGCCCCTGACCTTGATGTTAGGCTAAGCAAAAGCTAGGGTTCACCTGCCTTTTACTCAGGATAAGCAAAGTGTGGGATTCTTTGAACACATAACAGTTAAAATGGTCAGAAGCCAACAACAACTAAATGTACATGATATACCTACTACATGTGAAGTTTATTCACTACACCAAGTTATCACAAATCATTATAACTCAAGCCATTGAATGAGACAAAATAAGTTGAGGCTCACTCTTTCTCTTTGTTAGCAAAAAAAAAAGCCTTTGAATTATTTGTAAGTGAATTCCAGAGACATAAATAAACCCAGATAATTCAGAATGTACTTAGTATAACACATACTCCTCCTATGTGATAAACTCCCACTATTTATTCAAAGAAAACTTGCTTCATTGCAAAATATAAAAAAAAAAACTTTAAAAAGTAATCTCACAACATACAACCTACTACAACACTAGACTCCTGTCCTTCCCAACCTGACCAGAACAAAACAAAACATTGTTGGAATTGTTGAGGCCAAGAAAATTCAATTATCCAGAGCACAGAAAATGTTCTATCAAACAACAACAACACTGCGTACAGTAGCACACACCTGTAATCCCAGTGGCTTGGGAGGCTGAGGCAGGAGGATCTTGAGTTTAAAGCCAGCCTCAGCAAAAGCGAGGTGCTAAGCAACTGAGGGAGACCCTGTCTCTAAATGAAATACAAAATAGGGCTGAGGATGTGGCTCAGGGGTCGAGCGCCCCTGAGTTCAATCCCCAGTACCAAACAAAGCAAAACAAAACAAAACAAACAAAAAAACCCACAGCTACCCAGCAGTGAAAGGAGCAGAAGAAGCCTCCTGAATGAACCTGGATACCAGGCACAGGTGACAGGCATACTTAGATACAAATGCCAGGTTCCATAAGAATGAGCCAAAAACCCTGCTCCTTCCTATTCTCTTGGAGATTCAGGAGGGACTCAATTATCAGCTACTGGGTACCTTGAAACCAGGTGCCATCCTACACAGGGAAGGTCCAGGGGAGTCACCTATGTTTCTGTCCTCAAGATGCTCATAACCCACTAGGGAAGAGCTATGTGCCAGAAGGGGCTGAAACAGATGCTAGCAGGGGTGGGACAGGGCCCAGAGTAGGAGTGGCTAACTCTCTAGGGCTGGAGAGCTGGGGGTAGAGTCAGCCTCTGCTCAATAATCAGTTCCTAAGGTTCCATCCAGTGAAACGGAAAACCACAGAAGCCATTCTCATGGGTACTTTAAGTAGTACATCTGTTGGCAAAACACAAATGTTGTTACACAAATATGAAGCCACAGACTGCAAGGCATCTGACAGCCTTTAACACAAAACAATATTATTTAATTTACAGAGGGTGTATCCAGGGATGGCCACATTGGGAACATGACAGTTGAGTAGGCATGAAGGAGATCACAAAGGGAGCTGAGCAACACCTGAGAGAGAATGCAGAGAAGTTAACACCTGGGGTAGGGGTGTGCCAAAAAAGAGCAAGGAGTTCAGTGTGGCCCAGGAGCTGGATGAGTGACAGGGGAGTGGCAATCACATTGGGTCTTGGAGACCACTGCAAAGACTTGGGCTGAGTGAGAGGGAACCCATTGGAGGGTTCTAAAGAGAAGAGCACCCCCCTCCCAGTCTGACCCACATATTGCAGGACTAAACAAAGACTCAGGGAGCAAGTACAGAATGAGGGAGGTAGGATGCTTGGACCAGGACGGAGCAGTGGAAGTAGGGAGAACTCATCAGATTCTGTATCTATCTTGTAGGTAGGATGAAGAGGATTTGTGGATAAATTGGATGGATAACTAGCACAAGGTTTCTAGTCTGAGGATCAAGAGAATGGAGTTGCCTTTACTGGCAGGGGGTGGGGGTGAGTTGGAGTTCAGGTGATCTGGTCAGCCAGTGGTTTACAAATGGGAGGGGAGCCAAATCTGGACAACATCACTTTGGAGAGTGAGAATGAAGAGAGGTGTGACCACAAGGTCCTCCAACATCATGTGTGAAGACGAGAAAGACTGAGAAGGGCACCAGGCTCTGTTCTAGGTGTTGTGCTACGTAGTGAATCAAGAGGACAACCCTGCCCTATAGAGCTTCTGTCCAGTGAGGGTGAGTGTTTACCTAAGCACACTCAGTCACATATTGTTAAAAAAAATACAAACTATGGTTTGAAAGAACAGGTTTATCAGGGTAGGCCCCACAACTTGACTGGTTTTAACAACACAAAGGTCATCACTGGAGACATCACAGAGCAGCCTGGATGAGCCATGGTAGCAAAGGGTTCAGGACAGGTGTATGAAGAAGACACGAGTCTTGCTGGTAAAGGAAAACAGTGAAGTTAGAAGGATGGTGGGCTTTTGTCAAGGTTGGAGAAGTAGGAGAAGGCTTCTAGGGAATTGGAAGGAGAACCTCTGATTCAGAGGAACATAGAAGAAGCCTGGAGACAAGCCTCAGAAGGGAGGTGAAGGGAATCCCTGAGGGCAGGAGGGAGGCAGAGTGAGGGGGCCTGACGCTGGTCTGTTGCGTCCCTGCTCTCTGGGAACTAAGAACCAGGCTATCAGCTGCAAGGAGGTGTTACAGCTGAATGGGGGTAGGCAAAGACCATGCAGCATGAGGTTCATCTATACTATATTAAAAGAGGGGGGTGCATATTCAGTTTTGTGTGGAGAAAACCTGGGCTGTTAGATGACTGAATTTTACCAGGGTTGGGGCTGGGAAGGAGATGGGTAAGGATATATGGAAGGAAAGGCCAGAGGAAAAAATGGAATAAAAAATGATTCTAAGTACATTTGAGAGAAGGAATATTGAGCTGAATACTAGAGGCAGTGAGCTAGAAATATAGGAGGATCTCGGCTTTTGCAGATGACAAAAAGGTGAAATTATTAAAGCTAAATATTTGGCACCAGCACTAGACACTGGGAATGTTTTCTGACTTTGAGAAAATAAGAAGTGGCTAGGGGCTGGGGTTGTGGCTCAGTGGTAGAGCGCTTGCCAAGCATGTATAAAGCAGTGGGTTCAATCCTGGCCACACATAAAAAATAAATAAACAAAATAAAGATATTGTGTCCATCTACAACTAAAAAAAAATATTTAAAAAAGAGAGAAGTGGCTAGTCTTCAGAACATATACATCTTTAAAAGCTGACTTTAAGAGTGTAATTGTTGGCCAGGCATGGTGGCACACGCCTGTAATCCCAGTGGCTTGGGAGGCTGAGGCCCTAAGTAAGTTAGCAAGACCTTATCTCAAAATAAAAAATAAAGGGTTGGGGTTGTGGCTCAGTGGTAGACACTTGCTTCACAAGTGTGAGGCACTGGGTTTGATCCTCAGCACCACATAAAAATAAATAAAATAATGGTCTAAAAAAGTGTAATTATAAGCACTTTCACTTTTTAAAGTTTTATTTCCATGTCTAGCCATAGAACAAGGAACAGAGAAGTATGAGTGGACTGAATTGAATACTTGATTTTTTAATTGTTCTAATTAGTTATACATGATAGTAGAATGTATTTTAACATACTATACTTACATAGAATATAATTTCTCATTCTTCTGATTGTACACAATGTAGAATTACATTGGTCATGTAATTATGTATGTACATATGATAGTAATGTCTGATTTTTAACTACACAAACTTTCAAGTGAATAGCAAGAGTTGTCCTCTTTACAGTTGTTGAAATATGGCAACCAGAAAAGAGCCCAATATCACCACTGAAAACCAGAAGCTAAATGGGTGTTACTGTGAAGTTTATGACAAGTATTTCATGAAGTCTACCATGCTATACGGAGTCAGACTGACTGCCACTGTCTCGTGCTTACAACCTGGGGTACAGTGAAACAACGGTCCTGTGGAGCCTCTGGTTCTTGGGCCCTTCTGTTGTAGAGTCAGACAGCCTTTGAAGTGGCTTCAATGGTGGCCCCCAAAAGGTATGCTCACATATTAAGCCCCAGATGGTAAACAGGACCTTACTTGGAAGAAAGGTCTTTGCTGATCTAATTAACTGAAGTATGCTGAGATGACATCATTTTGGATTTAGGGTGGGTTCTAATGCAATGACAGGTGTCCAGAGAAGTTGACAAAGACAGCAGGAGAAGGCAATGTGATAAAGCAGACCTGGTGATGTGGCCATAAGCCAACAAAAATCTAGGACTGTCAGGCAACCACCAGAAGCTGAAAGAGGCAAGAAAGGATCCCCTACTAGCACCTTAAGAGGGAGTGGGCCCTGCAGCATCTTGATTTCAGACTGCTGGCCCTCACTACTATGGGAGAATACACTGCTGTTGGAGATAAGCCACTCAGTATGGGGTTCTTTGTTCTGGATGCCCCTCAATCTCACCAACTTCTACTCAAGCTTTAATTCTCAGTAGACTCCTGAGACCTGTCTTTAACAAAAAGAAGCATCTACCCCAAGAGCACCCTCCTCTAAGGCCACTCTGGATGCCACCTCCCCTCTCCATGCCAGGCCTCTGCTTCTCCATTTCTTCCTCCTTGTGCTGCCTTCTCTGGGGGTCCTTTCCCAAAGGGATGCAAACATGCTTTTACAGCCACTTGAAAAAACACCCTTTGCAATCCCATCTCTCTACCCCACCCCTATTTCTCTGGTCCTCATCACAACAAAATTTTTACTTAAAAATATTGCATGTCATCTCCAGTACAAACTGCCTTAGCTTGTGTTTTACCTAAGTTTCTAAGGTTAGTCTCTGCTAAGGTTTTCTAAAGGAAAGATAAGAGAAAAGGGGAAAAAAAACCTGATCATTAAAATTAAGGCACAAAGCAGCAGTTTTCCAGTTCTCTGATTTAGAATTTTAGCACTAGCACTCATGCATTGGTTTATGTTTTATTAAAATAGTAAAACAAAAAACTTTTGTGTGCTTCACTGTACACAGGTATCATCCATCTTATCATTACCAATTTTTTAAGTCATTTACAAAAGTGTTTTTTCCAGAGTTTTTTGTTTATTTGGTACTGGGGATTGAACCCAGGGGTGCTTTACCACTGAGCTACATGCCCAGCCCTTTTTGTTTTGAGACAGGGTCTCACTAAGTTGCTGAGGCTGGCTTTGAACTTGTGATCCTCCTGCCTCAGCCTCTTGAGCCACTGAGATTACAGGCATGTACCACCAAGCCTCACTTCCAATTAGTTTTTGTATACTAGCTTATACCCTGAAACCTGGCTGAATTCATTTTTTTTTTTTAGTTCTAATAGATTCTTTCTTTTTTAATAGCCCTTAATAGAGTCACTTACATTCTCTGTATTGCCTGCAAATAGAAAGCTTTATTTACTTTCTTTTTAAAATTTCCTTTCAATACTAATGCCTCTTACACCTTCTTCTTGCCTTATGATATTGGTTAGAAACTCCATTACAACGTTGAATAGAAGGGTAAAGTGGACGTCTTTGCCTTTTTCCTCATTTTAGGGGTAATAGCCTCAATATTTCACTATTAACTATGATCTATCTTTATCTTTCATATATGCATTTTACAAGTTGAAGAAATTCACGTTTATTCCTGAGAGGGTTTGTTGTTGATTTTTGTGTTTTGTTTTTGAATGTGTGGGCTCAAGAAATCTTCCCATCTTAAACAAGCTGTATATTATTAGCAACCCCCCCCCCTTTTTTTTTACCCTACTATGGAGTTACAACCTCAGCCCTTCACCCTCTATTTTCTAAAAGTTTATGTTATTTGAGAGTGATGTTAATTTACCAGTGAAATAATTTGGGCCTCTTTGAGTTTTCTTTGTGGGAAGATTATGTACTAAATCTCTACTAGGTAAAGTGCTAATATTTTTATTTTTCAGGTTAAGTTTGAGCAAGTCTTAGTAAAACCTATTTTTCAAGGAATTTGTTCATTTCATACAAGTTGTCAACTTCAGTTGTTTATAATATTCCCTTATGATTGTTTTAAAACATCTTAAGGTCTTTAGTAATATCCTCTTTTATGCTTAAAATTGGTAACTTATGTGCTTCTCTTTCTACCTTAATTAGTTAGCTAGGAAATTGTAGAGATAGCCAAACAATCAATTTTTGCCCTTTTAAAATTTTCTAACTCACTGATTTCTGCTCTTACCTTTATCACTTCCTTCCTTTCCTCTACCTGCTTTGGGTTTACTTTATTCTTCTTTTCCTAGCTTGTTAAGGCAGAACCTTAAGATCATTTTTATAATTCTTTTCTAATAAATGCACCTAAAGCTACAGATTTCCCTCCAAGCAATACTTTAGATGTAACCCTACAAATCTTATATTGTTTTCATTATAATTAATAATCCTTTTAAAATCATCTATTTTTTTCTTGTAATTTCTTCTTTGACTCTTAGGTTATTTAGGAATGTGTTAATTTAAAAATTTACATTTATTTATTTGTTTGTTTCACCAAGTCACTGTTTTTTGCGGTGCTCAGGATGGAACCCAGGGCCTTGTGCTTGCTAGGCAAGCACTCTATCATCTAGCTACATCCCCAGCCCTAATTTTTAAATATTTGGGTCTTTTTCTACACCATATTGTTTTGATTTCTTTTTTTAGTACTGGAGATTGAACCCAGGGGTGCTTAACCATTGAGCCACACCCAAGCCCTTTTTACTTTTTATTTAGAGACAGGGTCTCAGTGAGTTGCTTAGGGTCTTGCTAAATTGTTGAGGATGGCTTTGGACTCAATCCTCCTGCCTTAGCCTCCTGAGCCACTAGGATTACAGAGAACATAATCTGTAGAATTTCAAACTTCTGAAATTTACCAAGACTTGTTTTATGGGTCAGCAAATGATAATGTGTCTGGTAATGCTCCGATCTTTTATGTCCATATTGATTTATTGGTCCAGTTCTATCAATTACTGAGAAGGGTATTACAATTGCTAAGAAATATGATTATGGATTTATTTCCCTCTTCAATTTTGCCCATTTTTTCTTCATGTATTTCCAGCTTTATAATTAGGCACATATACATTTCTGACTATTAAATCTTTCTAAAGAACTTACCATTTCATTGTTACAAAATGTGTTCATCTCTGGCAAAATCCTTTGTCATGAAGTCTGCATTTTTCCCATGTTAGTATTGCCTCTCTAGCTTTCCCATGCTAGCTATTTACATGGTGTATCTTTTCTCATCCTATTATTTTTCTACATAGTAATGCAGTTAATATTAAAACACCTATCTTATAGACAACACATAGCTCAGTTTTGCTTTCTAATTTACAGTCTATGCCTCTTAACTGAAATGTTTATTCTGTTTATGCTTAATGTAATTACTGATGTGAACAGATTTAGGACTAATGATTTCTTCTTTCATTAAAAGCATATTTTCTTTTACTTCCTACTAATAGCTACTTTAAAATCCTTCTCTGTTGATTAAAACATCCAGGTCACCTTGGGTAGGTCTCCCATTGATTATCTCTTCTTTTGAACAGAGGTAGGCAAAGTATGGCCCACAGGGCAAATCTGCATGTTTTTAAATTTTGAATACAGCCATAATTTCCCTTACATATTGTCTATGGTGGCTTTTGCACTACAACAGCAGAGTTTTGTGGTTGCAACAGAGACCATTATGGCCCACAAAACCTAAAATAGTTACTGGTTATGAAACAAAAATCGCTAACCCCTGCTCTGGTCACATTTTCCTATTTCTTCAAATGGCTAGATATTGTGAGTACTACAATGTCAGACTTTGGATTCAATGAAGTTCTATTAATTTTTATCTTTCTTTGGGCGGGGTACAGGGATTGAACTCAGGGGCACTTGACCAGTGAGCCTCAACCCCAGCCCTATTTTGTATTTTATTTAGAGAGAGGGTCTCACTGAGTGGCTTAGTGCCTCACTTATGCTGAGGTTGGCTTTGAATTCATGATCCTCCTGTCTCAGCCTTCCAAGTGGCAAGGATTACAGGTATATGCTACTGTGCCTGTCCTGATTTTTTATCTTACCAGTTCATTTGGGTGAACTCAAACTCCAAACTGTCTTCCCTATGGTAGGCAGCAGTTGAAATCTCTATTCAATTCTTTTGCCTTAGCCGGAATTCAACAGAGTCTATATGAAGAACTTGGGCCCTTTGCCAGTGTCTATCTGCCTTCCAGGATTCTACCCCACCTCAATTTCTAGCTTGCTATAGTTGTTCCGAAATCTACTCTCTGATTTCTCAATCCTAAAACTGAAGATTTCTAAGTCTTATCCTCCTTGCAGCACTGACTGGGCATGTGTCTGGTAAAAAAAAATCACAATAAGGAAATTTGCCCAATGCAGTTCCCTTCTTCCAACTATAAACTTTATCCTACTTTTTATGTGCCTTTAATCACTTTCTAGTGCCTTTAAGTTGCTGGTTTTTAAAAATTTTTATCCAGAGTTTTAAACTGCCCGACAGAGGGATAATCCAAAATGAGTTACCTCATCACTACCAAAAAAGCAAATCCTCCAGTGACTTTTGGACCCATCTTAGTAAGCTATTCCCGAGTGACAGCAATCTTAAACTTCAACATTTTTACTCTCAATATTGTTATAATTTTGGTTTATTTTATAATGATTACAAAATAAAGCAAATAAGTAACCATGTTAATATTATTAGGAATCAACATTTTTATGTAAGAAAAAGATATGTTTTTTTTTTTTAAATATATGTTTTGGGCACAGTGGTGCACCCCTGTAATCCCAGTGGCTTTGGGAGGCTGAGGCATGAGGATTGAAAATTTAAAGCCAGCCTCAGCAGTTGCAAGGCACTAAGCTACTCAGTGAGACCCTGTCTCTAAATGAAATACAAAATAGGGCTGGGGATGGGGCTCAGTGGTCGAGTGCCCCCGAGTTCAATCCCTAGCACCCCTCCAATCAAGAATGTAAAGATAAAAGTTAAAGAACCCAGTAATGTTAAATTGTCTTTGAAAATATCACCATGTATTTGTGACTCTTAAATAAAAGTTTAAAATATTTTCTAGCTCTGTCCACTAAAAGGTCTTAGAAGTGATGCCACCCCATAAGAATCCATATCTTGGGTTATAAATACCATTTCCCACTAAAGGGAATCAGAGTTCTTTGGAATCAGTTCTGGCAAAGGAAGCACACACACTGGGATAGAATATTTTGTGCCAAGAAGGCTCAATGAGAATATGCCAAGAAAACACCAGTAGCATCATGAAGGGACTCTCACTGACCAAGTTTGAAATAACTTGATCACAAAAGAATGAATGTATCTGAATTCTAAAATATTTCATAACCAAAACTCCGTAAGTCAACACTAACTTGAGAGAAAAAACATAAGAACAATATACTGTTACCATTTGAGGTGATTTTTACACTTAATGCATTCTAAAATTTAGTAATTAACTTAGAAATTAAAGGCAAAGATTAAACATCTATACTCTTTGTAGGGAAAAAATACAGTTCTTCCTTACTTGATGGTGTTGCTAAATTGCACAGGCTGGCCTTGAACTTGCCATACTGCCTTAGTCTCTCAAATAGCTGGGATTATAGGCATGTGCCATCAGGCCCAACTGGGGAAAGTCTTTACATAGGAATGCCAACAGAGAAATGACAGAACTAGAAAAAGCTACATACCTATAATCCCAGTGACTCAGGAGGCTGAGATAGGGTGATTGAAAATTTGAACACAGTTTCGGCAATTTAAACAACTTAGTGACACCCTGTCTCAAAATTAAAAAATAAAAAGGGATGGGGATGGAGCTCAGTGGTAAAGCACCCCAAGGTTCAATCCCCAGTTACTAAATAAATAAATAAAACACTTCTCTTTATTAAAAAAGAGAAAAGAAAACCTCTAATCAAATAATGGATTCAGGCAGGGATTATTAATGAATGCTAAAATCACTAAGTGAAATAGTTGTTGGGCAATAGCATATTTGTAGACAGCCAAACTATCACATCACAGATTTACCAATTATAACAGGAAAAATAAACACTTAGAATGGAAAGATTTGGCAGTAACCTTCTTTTTAACCAACTGGTAAAACACAGCATTATGAACCACAGGATAACCAGCCATCAGGTCCCTCCTGATCTGATGCAGGATGAAGTACAACAGTGCTGCCTGTGCAATATTCTGGGTCTGGGCCAAAATGTTTAACCTAAACAAGCCTGCGGGCCTGACTTCTCATTCACAATTAACATAAGGAATAAATGATTTAAATTACATCATGAGAGACATCTAACCCCTTTTATTATATGGGCCTTCTAAAGGACAACTGGGTTAATTGTTTCAAAAAAGTCAATTCCAAACTACAGAACACTAAAGAAAGAATTTGAAGACAACCTTAGAAGATGGAAAGATCTACCTTGCTCTTGAATAGGCAGAATTAATAGTCAAAATGGCCATACTACCAAAAGCACTATACAGATTTAATGCAATTCCAATCAAAATCCCATTGACATTCCTCATAGAAATAGAAAAGGCAATCATGAAATTCATCTGGAAAAATAAAAGACCCAGAATAGCTCAAGCAATCCTTAGCAGGAAGAGTGAAGCAGGTGGCAAAACTACACAAGACCTTAAATTATACTACAAAGTTATAGTAACAAATATGGCACCAAAACAGAAATGAAGACCAACAGAATAGAAGACATAGAGACAAACCTACATAAATACAGTTATCTCACACTAGACAAAGGCACCATAAACATACATTGGAGAAAAGATAGCCTCTTCAACAAATGGTGCTAGAAAACTAAAAATCCATATGTAGAAAAATGAAATTAGACCCCTTTCTCTCACCCTGTGCAAAACTCAACTCAAAGTGGATCAAGGACCTAGGCATTAGACCAGTGAGACCTTGTGCTTATTAGAACAAAATGTAGGCCAAACACTCCATCATGTAGGCTTAGGAACTGACTTCTTCAACAAGACTCCTAAAGTGCAAGAAATAAAACCAAGAATCAATAAATGAGATGGTGTTAAACTAAAAAACTTCTTCAAAGCAAACAATCAAGAGCCTAAAGAGAGAGCCTACAGAATGGGAGAAAATCTTTGCTACCTGTATCTCCGATAGAGCATTAATCCCCAGGATATACAATGAATTCAAAAAACTTAGCACCAGAAAAATGAATAACCCAATCAATAAATGGGCAAAGGAACTGGACAGGCTCTTTACAGAAGAACATCTCTGGAAATTAAAGAAATGCATATTAAAATTACACTGAGATTCCATCACACTCTAGTCAGAATGGCAATTATAAAGAACACAAATAACAATAAATGTTAGTGAAGATGTGGGGAAAAGGGTTCATTCATACATTGCTGGTGGGATTTCAAATTGGTGCAACCAATCTGGAAAGCAGCATGGAGATTCCTCAGAAAACTTGGAATGAAACCACCATTTGACCCAGTTATCCCACTCCTTGGTATATACCAAAAGGACTTAAAATCAGCATAATAAGGTGACACAGCCATATCAATGTTATAGTAGCTCAATTCACAACAGCAAAGATGTGAAACCAACCTGCGCCCTTCAACAGATAAATGGATAAATAAAATGTGGTGTATATACACAATGTAATATTACTCATCTGTAAAGAAGAATGAAATTATGGCATTTGCCAATAAATGGGTGGAACTTGAGACTATCATGCTAAGTGAAATAAACCAGTCCCAAACAACCAAAGGCTGAATGCTCTCTCTGATATGTGGATGCTAACACACAATAACAGGGAGTGAAGAATAGAAGTCTATTGTATTAGACAAAGGAGAATGAATGAAGGGAAGGGAGTGGGAGTAGGAAAGACAGTAGAATGCATTGGACATAACTTCCCTATGTTCATATATGAATACATCACAGTGAAACTCCACATTATGTACAACCACAAGAATGGGATCCTAATTAGAATCAGTTATACTCCATGTATGCATGATATGTCAAAATACACTCTACTGTCATATATATATATAAAAAGAATAAATTTTTAAAAAGTCAATTCCACAAGTGAGGTGGGAAGGTTGTTCTTGGTAAAAGACACAAAGGAGGCATACTCAAAGCAATACATAACCCCACATTGCTTTGTAGTAGTACCTCCCAAAAAATGGCTATGAGAGACATTTGGGAGGAATTTGAATTTGGAGTGGGTGTCTGATAAAAACATACCTATCTAGGCAGACCAGACAAATATGCGAATGTTAACTGTCAAATCTACATAGCAGGCATACAGACTTCAGAGTAAGTCAGAAAACTAGTTTGGCTGAAATAAAGAATTTTATAGAGGGACAGAAGATAAAGAGATCACCCCAAATTCTGAGCAAAGAAACAAAGGAAAATATGACATGATGATTGAGACAGAAGATAAATATATATGGTCCAAAATTTAAAATGAAAGAATGGAATTTTTTTTAAAAAGCTGCAAATAGGGCTGGGGTTGTGGCTCAGTGGTAGAGCGCTCGCCATGCACGTGTGAGGCCCTGGGTTCAATTCTCAGCACCACATATAAATAAATAAAATAAACATATTGTGTCCACCTACAACTAAAAAATAAATATTAAAAAAAGCTGAAAATAGACAAAGTGTTCTCATTGAATGACCCCACAACAATGAATGAAAAAGACAATTCTAGATATACCCTCATGAAATTTCAGGGCACCAAAGAAAAAGAGAAGCAGGACATGATGGGTACTCTTGTAATCCCAGCAACTTGGGAGGTTCAGGCAGGAAGATTCCAAGTTCAGTGCCAGCCTGGGCAACTTAGTGAGATCCTGCCTCAAAATAAAATATAACAAAAGGACTGGGGATGCAGTTCAGTGTTAGATCCCCCTGGGTTCAATCCCCAGTACTGCCAAAAAAATAAAAATTAGGGAAGTAAAGGGAAATGAAGGCCCATCTACAAAAGAACCATAATCAGAGTGGCATCAAGCATTGTTTTATTCATATCTGTGTATGCTAGAAAGAAAAAAAGGGAAAATGTTCCCAAAGATAGAAGGGGATAATTTTTGTCTTGGAATTCTATACTCAACCCATCAAGTGTAAGGGGTTCAATTCTCAGCACCACATATAAATAAATAAAATAAACGTATTGTATTTTAGATATGAAATGACTCAGAAGACCTATCTACTATGAGGTTTTTGGCTGCAAGTAACAGAAAAGCTGACTCAAACTGGCTTATACAATAAGAAATTTTAGTCTCTCACAAAACTGCTAGTTCAGAGATAGGCCAGCCTCAGCACAATCAGTAGCTAAACAATAGGAGCAATACTCAGGTTCTTCCTGTTGACTCTCTGCTCCACCATCCTTAGCAAGTAAACATTTTCTTCAAAGTTGGTCCCTCAGTCTGAGATTATAGAAGAACTACCAGCAGCATGTTATTTGCTCCAGTGAGAGAATGAGAAAGGTCCTCCCTAAATGTTCCATTGAAGCTCTTCCCTTTAGTCTGAATGGACCAATTTAGATTATATGTCCAGCCTTGATGAATAATTACTCTCAAGGGAATACAATATAATGACTTAAGGAGTGCTTTATGAAGTTGGGAATAAGGCAAAGGTGAATAATATCAGGGATCCATTAGGAATGGGTAAACAGGGAATGGATATGGGATAAATTACAAAAGTGTCTACTACAGTTTACTCCTCAAGCATCCTATCTTAATAAGTTATTTAAGAATGTGTGCCAGAAAACAAGGGAGTAAATCAAATAAAATGATATAGGTTCTGGGAAACAGGGGTTACAACCTGAGAGCACAATGAAGGTAAGATCCAGGAGGCAGGTGTGTGCAACCTTAAAGAGCAAATACTTCAGACTGTAGGAGGAGAACAGAGAACTCTGAGAGGAACCTTTGGTGGGGAGCAGAATCATAGGAAATAAACAGCACGACTAAGAGGATTTTACAACAAGATCAAAGAATATTAAAGAAAGGAGAAAACAATCAGAAATGGTGGGAAAAAACAAAAAAGCTATGTAAGAAAGCCAAGGTTCAAATATGAAGCAGATTAAATCCTGGCAAGGATGGGTCTAAGAAAAGAGAATCCATTTGACCTTGATTGGTCATTCTCCTCTGAGTGGTCCAGACCTATAAAGAAGGAAAGGCAATCCTAGCATTCATTACTTGGCCTTGTCATGAACAATATTCACATACCTGTGATAATGTAAATGATGGTGACTTATTTTTAACTTCAGAATTAACTTTGGCTGTGGCTGCAGAGCAAAACACAAATGTTAAAAATTTTAAGAATGGATATGGTTCAGTATAGCTTTTAGAAGGTAGAAGTTGGGGAAGGAAAGTCACAGGAAAAGTTGGGTCATTAACATCCTCATCTTACACTGAGAGGTATTGACCTATGAACTAAAGCTGATGGAACGAGAAACACCACCCAAAGTTATAGAATAATGAGAATATGATGTCAATGTGGCAAGGTACTATAAATTAAACCATCCTATTTAACTTTAAGTAGTTAACATGTTCTTTCCCACATGAAAAGCCATCCTCCACTCTGCATCTTTCTCATTTCTGCTCAACCCTTGGTTCCCAGCTTTGGCATTGCCACTTTAGAGATTTCCTCAATCCTCCTAAGGCTGAGCTGTTCCCCATTATACAGGATCACGGTGAGCTCTGGCCACAAACTTATCCTTCCAAGCACTTAAATATTGTGTAATTATATAAAGTTTTTCTCTGCTACCAAACTCAAGTTCCAGGAGGAAAGGTACCAAGGTACCAAATCTGTCTAAATCACCCCATCCCTTGCCTAAGACAATGCCTGGGGTAACTATGGATACCTCACTCCCTTGTGAAATGAATGAATATATGATAGTTTCATGTACTGCATATCCTTAAAAATGGAGCTAGCATGGAACTCAGCAGCACCTAATTGAATTCTATTGGCCATATGAAAAAGATACTATATGTGGAACAAGTCCATCATTTAGGATTAATATAACAAACAGATTTATGAAACATGTAATGTCTCATAAGGATGTCAGTGAGGAAGCTGTTCAATATCATCCAAAGTCCTGCTGTATCTGAGAGGTGACTTGTGGCTTGTGGCTTGGACTGAATGAAGTCCTGGCAATAGAAAAGGTGAGAAGAGGATGGTCTCACAGGACTTGTTACTGGATTAAAGGATGAGGAAGGAAAAGAGCAGAATTAAGTATGACTCTTAGAATTTTGGATCAAGTAACTGGGAAGATGTTGATGCTGTTTACTAAAATGGAGAAGAGAGGAGGAATAAGTTTGAAGGGGGGAAAATCAAGAACTCTGTCTGGGACTTACTAAATTTAAGATGGCTGTGAGCAACTCCAGTGGATGCTGAAGGGGCCATCAAATATGGAGCTCAAGAGAGAGGTCTGGGTGTAAACAGAATTGGAACCACAGGCTCACAGACATATATCATTCAGCAATGATTGCAGAAACAACGGAAATGCCCTTTAGGCACAATCATACAATGTGGTGATTAAAAATGATGGTGTAAAAACTTTATCCAGACATTATCTATCTATAGATGGCAGATTTATTGACTTTTACCTTTCCTCTTTCTGTATTTCCTGGAAAACTTACCTACCAAATTCATGTTATGCATGCAATTAAGTTATCTTAAGTTTAGGGATAAAATTATTATAGAAATACATTTTTACTAGCATGCAGAAATATCTACAACATAATCTTGAGGAAAGAACTAAAGTTACAGAGAACATATTATATGATCCCACTCACCTAAAATGGTATGTGCATGTACACAGGTAGATAAGGAAAACCAGAAGAATATTTAAAATACCAACAGCAAGGATAAATTTGGGGCTATTAATCATCAAGCAATTTATGTGGTAGTAAGTAGTCTTTTATACAGTTTTAGTTGTGTTATACTTTGCAAAACACTATATATGTTCATAAATGTTGGGTATAATTAAGATGAACTAAACTTTACATGTCACTTTGTTCCTTTTATTGTAACTATGCTTTCCCCTATGCAACTCACTAGTTGAGTGATGTTTTGTAATTGCACAGTACAATGTACAGAACAAGTTTTCTTAAACTTTTTCTGTCATGAACTCTTTTGCCTTTTGGATCCTGTCTCAGAAAAATTTTTAAAATGCATAAAATAAAATGATTAGGAACTGATTAATGATTAATTAAGAATGCTACAGCTGGGTGTGGTGGTGCATGCCTGTTAATCCAAGCTACTCAGAGGTTGAGGTAGGAGGATTGTACGTTGAAGGCCAGTCTGGACAGCTTAGCAACACCCCCATCTCAAATTTAAAAAAAAAAAATTAATGGTAGAATATATGCTTCTTTAGTAAACAGATCTAGGGTAGCTATTAGGGTTAAAGTTTGAAATAGTAATGACAACATATGCTATTTCAAAACATCTGTAACAACTATAATATAAAAGCACCTTTGATCTCTCTTGGTGACAGTTACATGTCCTTTTTTTTTTTCTTTTTGATGCTGGGGATTAAACCCTGGGGCCTTGCACATGCTAAGCATGTGTTCTACCACTGAGCTACATCCCCAGCCCATAGGTAGTCCTAATGCTACCATGGTTTGTTGCCTATAAGTGTCAGTGAAAATAAAAATAGAGTCTTTTTTCCAAAAAAGGTCACAAACCCTTGAATTTGAAACTCCCAGAATCAAAACCCTTGGTCTAGAAATAATTATTTTTGCATTGCTGGGAATCAACCAAACCCAGGACCTCCCACATACTAGGTATGCCCTCTACCACTGAGTTACTTCCCCAGCCCTAAAAGATATAAACTTTAAAGAGTTTTCTTTGTAGGGCATAATCATCAATAATTATGATCTTTTTTATTTTTGTGCCTACATGCACTTTGTTTCCTACAATAATGTTTCACTTGTATAATAAAAATAAAGAGCTTGTGGGCACGGTGGTGCACACCTGTAATCCCAGTGACCCAGGAGGCAGAGGCAGGAGAACGACAAGTTTGAGGTCAGTCTCAGCAACTTAGCAAGACCCTCAGCAACTCAGTGAGACCCTGTCTCAAAAATAAAATAAAAAAGACTAGGACGTAACTCAGATGTAGAGCATCCCTGGGTTCACTCCTCAGTACATAAATAAATAAATATTGTTTCTGTTTATTTGTCTTAACCTGGAAGAATGACTAAGAAATTTTACACAGTTGCTTACAAGCTACATTAACATTTTTTAAAATAGTAATACCACCTTAAAAAATACTTTCAACATTCCATAGTTACTTTAATCATTACCAAGATCTTCCAAACCTAGAAAAAAAATCACTGCGATTATTTATCCTGGAGTTAAACAGAACAAAAAGACAAACTGTCACAACTGCAGACATTTGTCTATTTTATTGCCAAGTCTAATTTCAAAAACAGCTGAAAATATTAGAGCAAATTAGTACTTAATATGGATTAACACTTTCTGCTGTTTACAAAAACACAAATACCAGAAACACGGAAATTTATTTTTTACAAATAAGTTACTAATTATGTAGAAAAATTTTAAAAACAATTTATAAAAGTAATATCAAACTTACATACCTTAAGCAACGTATTTTTCCCCTAGTAGTTTGGTATGTTAAATTTATTTATATATAAAAGACACCTACTTCGTTAGTACAAATTAATGAGAAGTTAGGATTATCAAGAATTGAACACAGCTGAGCAACCTCTGCTGACCAGGCAAATAAAGAACATTAGCATATTTGTATGTATTTCTTTTTAATAAATGAAATTTGATTTCAAGGAAAAAAGTTATGTACCACTAGAAGCCCCAGAGAAACCAAAATGTTTTAATGTTTTCCAAAAACAATTCACACGTAGAAAGTAAGTTCATGCTGGAAAGTGTTCATGTTTTAGCAACAATGTGGAATGTCGCAAAGGAGATAAAGACAAGGGAAATGGACATATCTCAGATGCATGCTTTGCTTTTATTCAAAACTAAAAATAAAACCTTTGCTCTGCCCTATCAGTCTAGAAATAGACGCCTTTTTTGTGTGTGTGTGTAGAAATCTTTCACAAACAGAGATAAAATATGTTCTTCTTGGTTAACAGGACCAAAGGATATAAACATAAACCAATGCCATTCCTTGTTTCTCTACAATTCCCTTCTCCCTTGGGGCTCTGGATGGGGCTTCTGTTGTAAAAATGTTTCCATAGCACAAGGAGACATGTTAGATGAAGGAACAAATTCTGCGCAGGGCAACATAACTAGTCTCAAAAGCCAAATATCAGAAGAAAAGAGTTGCAGAATGTTTCATACAGAATATCATCCTGTAAATTTGAGAAATACTCTATAATAATAGTCTATATTGTCATGTACAACACAAACCTTGCATGGAGAGTATCCCAATCACCTTTAGGAGATGAGCTACTTAGGGAGGCAGGGCAGTGAGTGCAACTATGCGATGCAATTTAGCTGGAGTTGTCATTTTTGAATTCCATAAAAGAAAGCTGACATGAATATAGCAAACTGCTAACATTTCCTAAGTCTGGGTGGAAAGAAGATCAATAGATACATGAGCAGAGCATAGAGGCTGGGGAGGACCTTGGAATGATCTAGGGAGGGTGGAAGACCAGGCAGCACAGAGGAACAGGGAGAAGGCTCTAGAGGTGCTGTCCACAGTAGTTCATCAGGGTAGATCTGGTCCATGACAAGACAGGAGTAAGCTTGCTCACACACAGTTCCTTTACCATGAAAGTCTTTTTAAAAATAATAAATAAAATTGGGGGGCTGGGGATGTGGCTCAAGCGGTAGCGCACTCGCCTGGCATGCGTGCGGCCCAGGTTTGATCCTCAGCACCACATACAGATGTTGTGTCCGCCGAAAACTAAAAAAAAAAATAACTATTAAAATTCTCTCTCTCTAAAAAAAAAAAAATAATAATAATAAATAAAACTGGGAAGGACTCAGGGCATACCTCACAGTACAGTACTTGCCTAGAATATTCAAGGCCTTGGGTCCAATCCCCAGCACTACAGGGGGGAACAAAGGCCAGTGTGGTGATGTACACTTGTTAGCTGCCAGGAGGCTGAGGCAGGAGGATGATCGGTTTGAGGTAACTTGGTGAAACCCTGTCTCAAAATGGAAAATAAAAAGGGCCAGGGATGTGGCTCAATAGTAGAGCCCCACTCTCACTGGGTTCAATCTCCAATACTACCAAAAAAAAAATCAGGGAAACTAAGCAATGCATTTATTACCACAGATGACTCCTGCTCTCCTCACAGCCTGACACTATCAAGCATTAGAGAACAAACTGTGTTGGAGAAGGGGAAACCCCATCCTCTTGGAGCAGAAGTGGAAGGATGGAAGGTTCTGTGAAGATACCTGGAGTGTCCAATGGGTGTCCAATGGATGAGGTGGGAAGGTGACAGAAGTTTGCTAAGGACAGATGGCTTCTAGAAGAGTGCAGGATGGAAAGCGAACAGGATATTTGGGCAGAGTGTGTCACTGCGTTCTGGGGCAAAGAGAACGTCTCAGAGTGTGATCTAGTGTGGAAGGAAAGTGAAGCCTACTTGGCATACCTAGTATATTAGTGCCTGAACATTTGTGGACTACTCTCTAAAAACATAAATGCTCCTCTCTACATGGCCCAGCTTGCTGTTCCTACCTCACCTCCACATTCTGAACTACTTTAATCCAGCTCCACAGATACTCTCCTGTGTGAGCCTCTATATAAGCTGATCTTTCCACAAAACTTCTCTCCCCACTAATGCTTTCTCCTGGATCTAGCTGACAGTTTCTTACTGTTTGGTCTCAGGTCTCATTTTTTCAACGAAGTCTCTTCCCTGGCCCCATTCCCCAAGTCTAGGTGAGATCCCTTCTAATGTTAATGTGCTTTCTCAGTGGCACTGGCCTCCATCACAGAGGTTGGCCCACTGTACAGACCATTTGCTTGTCTGTACCTCCCTCCCATTAGGCCAGATTTCTGGGTTAGAGATAGTCCCCAGGAGCTAGCACAGTAGCTGACAACTAGTACAGGTTATATGAATACAGGAGTGCTAATATAAAGAGTACAACAGTTGCTGGGTGTGGTGGTGCTTGCCTGTAATCCCAGTAGCTTGGGAGGCTGAGGCAGGAAGATTGCAAGTTCAAAGTCAGCATCAGCAACTTAGTGAGGCCCTAAGCAACTTGGTGAGACCTTGTCTCTAAATATAAAGTATAAAAAAAGGCTGGGGATGTGGCTCAGTGGTTATGCAACCCTGGGTTCAACCCCTGGCACCACAAAAAGAAAAAGACATCAGTTATAGGGAAATGAAGCAACAGTAATCTGGCCCTGAATACTTTTCTTTATACAAACTGTGATAGGAAGGAGGAAGAAGCCCAGCAGCTGAAGGAATCTGGAGTCACACAGAATGTTTGGAAACATGGTAGCAGGGAGATATGGCCCCAACATAAAAATGTTCCATTTTCTTCAAGATTCACAAACATCTAGCTGAAATTTCTCTTGTCAAGTGAAAAAAAAAAAGTCTTGCCTCAAATCCCCTGCTCATACAAGGTCACATTTGATGAAAAAGAAATTTCCAAAGTTTGGTTTTCTAGTGCTAACTACTGAAAACCACTTCTTCCTAAGCCTAATTATCAGCTCTCTAATCTCTACAAATAATACTATAGTCATAAATTTGTATGTTTATCTTCTTATAAGCAGTTTTTCATTAAAAGTCTGCAATTAGGGCCGGGGTTGTGGCTCAGCAGTACAGCGCTCACCTAGCACATGTGAGGCCCTAGGTTTGATCCTCAGCACCACATAAAAATAAATAAGTAAAATAAAGGTATTGTGTCCAACTACAACTAAAAAAATTAAGATTTTTTTTTTAAAAGTCTGCAATTAAAAGGCTACCCTTGGTTTAGCAGTATTTATTTATTTATTTATTTATTTTTTTGAGAGAGAGAGAGAGAATTTTTTAATATTTATTTTCTAGTTTTAAGCGGACACAACATCTTTGTTTGTATGTGGTGCTGAGGATCGAACCCAGGCTGCAAGCATGCCAGGCGAGTGCGCTACCGCTTGAGCCACATCCCCAGCCCAAGCAGTATTTATTCAAGTTTAAAATGCATATACCCTTTGACTCAGCAAGTTCCACTTTCCCTAACAGTTTTAGCAAGTTCTCTTATAGATACACTTGCCTGTGAGCAAAATGGTATATGTAAGATGGTTCACCACAGCATTAATGAAATTTTAAAATTTAGAAACACAAATACCCGTCAATAGAAAACTGGTTAAATAAATTATAATACAACCCATATAATAAACTATTCAAACCCTAAAGTTAAAAAGAATGACATGGCTCTATATGAATTGACTCCAAACAATCTCCAAGATACACTAGCAAAAAAGAGCAAAATTTGCAAATACATACAATATTTTATAGTTTGCATAAGAGTGCACTCCCACACATCCTTGTTTATGTGCATAAGCACATAATCAACAAACACATATGTAAAAACTTACAATAATATAAGTTACCTAGAATCATTAAATTTATAGACACACAAAAAAGAAGTTGCCAGAGGGTTGGGGGGAAGAGAGGAGAAATTAAGAGTTAGTATTTAATGGGTATGGGATTTTAATTTTATAAGATGATAGTGGTGATGGTTGTACAACAATGTGAATGCACTTAATGCAGCTGAAATGAACACTTAAAATGATTACATGGAAATTATATACATATATATTGCCTCAATAAAAATTAAATACAGGGCTGGGGTTGTGGCTCAGCGGTAGAGCGCTTGTCTAGCATGTGCGAGGCCCTGGGTTTGATCCTCAGCATCATATAAAAATAAAATAAATAAAACAAAGGTATTGTGTCCACTACAACTAAAAAATAAACATTAAAAAAAATTAAATACAGCTGGGTGCAGTGGCACACACCTGTAATCTCAGTGGCTTGGGAGGCTGAGACAGGAGGATTGCGGGTTCAAAGCCAGCCTCAGCAATGGTGAGGCACTAAGCAACTCAGTGAGACCCTATCTCTAAATACAAAATATGGCTGGGGATGTGGTTCAGTGGTTGAGTGCCCCCGAGTTCAATCCCCAGTACCAAAACATTTAAATACATGTGTGCATACACACACACATTTTTGGTGCTGGGGATTGAACGAAGGGCCTCACAAACGCTAAGCACATATTCTTCCACTGAGATATCCCCAGTCCACACACAATTTTTAAAGAAAATGGTAATGGTGGCTGCCTCCATGAAGAGAATGAATGTTTGGAAACACGGTAGCAGGGAGATATTTTAGCAGGGAGATATTTTACCAGTAGAAAAGTTACCATCATCATCATCATCATTCTAAGCAAAAATCAGTCTGTAATTACACAAGTTGGAAAACAAACCACTTATATCACAGCCTACTCTTATGCTCTAACTTGTCAGAATTTCACACACACACACACATCTCTGGATTCTTCCCAGTGTATTGAAAACATACTTTTGTGAATATCTACTATTATATTGAATCTTTTGGAACAAGCAGTGTACACCTGCCCCTAGTTAAGAAGAAGGTGCCACTTTCAAGGTTTAGTAATGCCCCTGGCTTGAAGCAGGTACCTCAAAAATTTATGGGCGAATGACCCATTGTCTCCTGACAAGCCTGCCTTCAAGCCTCACAAAGAAAGGAATTCAAAAAGAAAAGCAATTTTATAGAGAAAATAGAAAAAAGCTTAAGAGATACTTTGTTCACCTGAAGAAGCCAACATTTGAAAAAGCAAAGTCGGGTTCAGTAGCAAAGTGCTTGCCTTGCATTTGCAAAGACCTGGGTTTGATATCTAGTTCAAAAAAAGAAAAAAAAAAGAACCCCACCAAAAAATAAGATTAAAAAAAAGTGAAGACTGAATGACTATTACACCCAATGGTTAAGATAAAACTGGTTAAATAGGCTCTAGACATCATCTCATTCCAAAGTTAAATACAAAAAAAGTATTTTTTTAAAATGGGACAAACACAGCACAATTTACCTACATGATTCTTTTGTATGTATTAAATATGTATGTGTGAATACAGTACTACTATACCATCATCATCGTCATCACCATTTTGGTACCAGGGATTGAATGTAGAGGTGCTTACCTACTGAGTCACATCCCCAGCCCTTTTATTTTGAGATAGAGTCTCACTAAATTGCTTAGGCCCTTGCTAAATTGTTGAGGCTGGCTTTGAACTTGCAACCCTCCTGTTTTAGCCTCCTGAGCCACTGGGATCATAGACAGAACTGCACCCAGCACAACATTCTTTCTTTTCTTTTCTTCTTTTTTTTTTTTTTTTAGGAAGAAAGAAAATACAAGTTAATATTGACCTGTTCTTAGGGTAGGAAAGGAACTTCTGAGCATAAGAGAAAAAAAAAAATCAACAGAAATTTTGTACATCAGAAAGAAAAGCAGATTCAAGACACATGATAAAGTAGGAAAAATATCTGCATGCTGACAGTTGACATCATTAATACCCTAAGAGTGACTATAAAAAATCCTTACATATCAATTTAAAAAGAAATATCCTGATAAAATAATGAACACAGAATATGAACAAGCAATTCACAAAGACCAGATACGAATGGCCAATGATTACTGAGGTTCAGCCTCAGTAATAATCCAAGGAGCACTAATTTAAAAGATAGATATCCAATTCTGGGAGAATATTTTTTTGGGGGGAGAATATTTTTTAAATAGCACTTTCTCAGACTGCCTTGGGAGCTGAGATAGCCAATTGGGAAGGTGATGTGGCAGTACCCACCAGCAACTTCAAGTCTAAGCAATCATTATTCAAAATGAGTGGCTTAAGAGGAAGTTCAATCTCACAGTATTTTTTAATAGCAAACTGCTAGGAAAACTAATAGAGGGACAATGAAATGGATGACTGTAAGGTGGTGCCAGAATACACTGATATTTAAAAGAAATGAGGCAGAGATAAATTTATAAGGTGAAGTATGTAATAATACCATCCCATTTGCTAAAAACACAAAAAATGCATACTTGTATAATCTTAGAAGATTAAGAAGGATGTACATTAAGCTATTAACAGTGGTTACTCTGGGAAGTAGGAGCCGAGTAAGGGAGCACTTCTCTTTTTTTACTTGATAAACTTTTAGATGGTTTGCTTTTTGTATAAAAGCATGTATTAGTTTATACTTTCTTTAAAAAGGAAAATAATAAGATATAAAGTTTTTGTCTAACAAGGACAAGTTCTATCCTTTGAGTTCAAATGGTGGTGTCTTTCTCATTCATAATGAATCAGAGATATTTTTAAAAAAATCTCTTCCTTTCTACATTTCTTAGGAGAAACTTATATGTCACCACTGCCTTTTATAAATCCATTCTTAAACCAGAGAAAAAGACTATTAAAAACAAACCACACCCCAGGCCTAACATCTACCAGAAGAAGCCCATTCACTGCCCATATTTACATTTAGTCCACACAATTTATTAGACAATGCACAAAGTACTAGCCATACAACTCCCACCAGCATAAATATGTGGATTACAAAGAAAGTCCTGTCAGCCAGGTCCAAAACACACCCTACAGCAGTAAAGGGGAATGACAATTTGAATTACAGATCAGGAGTGGAACCAAATTTGGGACTTGGAGGCAGAATGATGTTCTTTACTTCCTTCCATACCCACTGTTCTCCACCACCCAAACCCCTCATATAATACCTAAATGGCTATTTGTAATGGATATCTACAACAGCTTTTATACCAACATATCAGAAATCACTAGAGAAACACAACAAAGTGCTACTTGGGGTCTCAGCTGGAATCATAATGCAGCATATGTGAAAACTCATTTTTTGTAGGCAAAGAAATGGAAAAATTCAATTAAAACATTCTGTTTTACCACATAGAATTTTTGAAATCCAGGTGTCAAAATACCAAATGTGGAGTGACCACTGATCAAAAAAGAAAAAGCTTGAGATGTTGAGTCCGATAGTTGAGAAATTAAGGAACAACTCATTTCTACAAAACTACAATCCACACAATGGTACCAAAGTAGTCCAAAGTACAGCTGATAAAACACGTGTCTTGGTCCCAGCCTTTCAAAAAGCACTCATCCTACTCTAGAGTCCCAAGAGCCAGATGTGTGTCTGGGTGTTCTCCTTAGTTTCCAAGGGAAGAGTGTAGGAAGCACATGCTACTAGCCATGGGCTCTGCTGTTCTGTGACAGCTTTTAGGAGGGCGTCCTTCTATGGAACCATACACCAGTTCCCATGTCTGAAAATGCATTACCACAGCTCACTAACAATGACCAGTAAGACATTTACCCAAAACCAAAGCAAACAGAGAAGCATGCTGAAGACCGCTAGGCAACAGCAGCAGCATAGGTGAAGAGCTCAGGACAAGTGCTCTCAGCTCAGATGACCTGCTTCAAGGTGAACTGAAGTTGCAGATCACCAGTTCCGGCTCTAATCTGACTCCCGCCCCCAGATTACGCTGTAGTTACCAAGTAACTCTACCCAAACTGACCTTTCAGGGCTCAGGGAAGTGACTTTTTTTTATTATATGGCACAGTTTGGCACAGTTATGTCTTTAATCTTTGGGGTACTTTTATACTATCCAAGAGTTGTATATCTTTTTTTCCTTTTTTTTAAAAACAGATGGCCAAACCAGGACATATACTAAAAAAAAAAAAAGGAAGGTTACTTACCTGAGCCCTAACATCCCAGCTACCATGGAATCCTGTTGGAGCTGGTCTACAGAAGCAAGGTGTATTCTGGGGAGTCACATGTCACATCAAAGCAGGAACTGGTGAGTCTGTATTTTTATGGAGCCTAAAACAAAGAAAATCGTAAGTTGAAAGCCCCCATTGAGCTGCATGACTTTTTTCCCAGGGCTATTTGGGACATTCTGAAGATAAACACATAGACAAAGTACTAAATTTCCCGGCTCACCTAGCTAGAAACAAAGGATAAACTGCAAATTACTGGCACATAATGCACAGTGCTAAAATGAAGGAAAGATTCATGCTTGTTAGAATCAACAGTATTGCAGATCTTGTAAACCTTTGGGGGACACTTTTACACTAAAAAACATCAGGAGAGGTGATTTCTGGCAAGTATTTCTTCTACCACATTACACAGAAATACTTGGGGTAAAGAATATGTGTTCAAGAGAACATGCAACACCAAAATATCATCCCAAAAAGAACACCCAAAATCCAGAGGCAAAGTTTTCCTTTTTTTTTTTCAAGCAGCTTAAGTTACAAAGAGCTGCTGTATCATCATATGAAAGGGCTTTAACCCTGAGAGGAAAAAAGTACCAAGGGAAACTAAGCACCCCAGGAGATCCAAAGTCATCATCTAAAATATGCAAGTCTATTTCAGAGCAATCACTTTTAAGCCTCTCAGATCAGTAAATCTCTGATGTCCAACAAACTGAGCTAGTAGTTTGATAGTTTATCTTCTGCTTTTGAACACTTGTTCAATAAGGACTCTTCTTATTTAGGATAATCATCATTTCCTTGTTAAAACCTAAACTGCCCCATATAGGCTAACCTCTGATACCCTGCTGGCCCAAAAGTAGCACTTTTATCTTTAGACTAAAAACAAAAGGTAAGCATATACAATCTAGAAACCACTTGCACAATCACTCATGAATCCAGAGAAGGGCAACACCAACCAAGTCTTATGGCTGGGCTGGTTGGCTGGTTAATAACTACTTGGTTGGTACCTAAAATTATCTTTTGAGGTACAACAAAGTTTCATAATTCACAAAATTCCTTTAAACAAAAAGTCAAGTCTTAGAATGTTTTGAAATCCCAGAAGTTAACAAAATTTCTCAGTTATTTGTATAATAAAAATCAAACCAGTATCCTAGTTAGGAGGCCCTGGAAAAGTCACAACTTCTCTAGACCACAAGTTGTTTTACTTGTAAACTGAGGGAGCTGGACAAAGGTTCCTTCCAGCTTTGAAAGTTTGAGATCTTTAATTAAAAAGCCAGAAAATGAGTCCAGTTAGGTGAAAAGCTAATAAAGCAAGTGTGTGTGTGTGTGCGCACGCACACACACAGTCACTCACACTCTCTCTTTTTCTTTCTCCCCCCACCCCCAGTTCTTTGGCAGTGAAGACAAGTATACCCAGGCTTGGTCCTGTCAGTTTCAGGACCAGTAGAGTCCAGACATCTGCAGTAACTATGCACTGTGGTAAGCACACCACACACCAGCAGACCTAACAGAGTGTGCCTTAAATAAGTTAAACAGGCCAAGGCTTTATTCTCTAAAGGAATGGGCATACCACCCTCCTCCACTTGATATGGGAGTGGGTAAGACTGCCTGCCCCCAAATTCCTGCTCCCACTCAGTTACCCCACACAATATATACCTACCATCAAAGTGGTGGAACCAAGTATTTAAGCAATGAGGTGCAAATCAAGCTTTCAAAAGGAAAAGGTTCCTGGGAAGAGAAAGGCAAAAGAGAACCAGGGAAAGCAGAAGAGCACATCTAAGGAGGAGGAACCCATTTACACTGGTCCTATCCAAAATGATATAAAGGCACAGCAGTTTGATAAGACAACAGCAATGTGACTAAAAAAGAGTCATATGGAAGAAATGCAGACAAAGTTGTCCCGCTGGAGTGGTAATAATGCTCTCTATCCAACAAAAAAAAAAAAAAAAAAAAAAAAAAAAAAAAAAACTGTGTCTGCCAACCACATGAGACTGCTCTGCACAAATGTCACCACAACAGAAGGCAGGGAAAACAAGCAGCTGTCCCGCCACACTCCCTGGACCTCACCAATCAAGGACTGCACTTCACCATCCTGTACTTAAAACACTGGTTACTACAAATATCAAACATTTTCTATTATTCTTTCCTCCCCAGAGATAACTCAGGAAGCCTGGTGACAAACTGTTCTTAGTCAATTAAAACATTTCCACTGATAGTCACCTTTATAAAAGATTATGGGTTCTAGAATACATCAATTATCTTGCAAATAGTCCTGGCAGGTACATGAGAGGAGGAAATCTGGCTCCAGCAAGAATCTAATAAATTTACCTCTGCTGTTCTTTATTCTAAGTTAAAGATACTCTTGTCCCATCTCCATGTGGAGAAAGGTGTGTTCAGTGTGGGAAAGGGTGTATTGGACTCATTCAGTCCGTTTTTCTTTCAAACTTCACAGTTTGCCTCCCAGCCTGTCTAGATTAGGTCTCACAGAGGTAGGGCAGGCAGGGAAAATCACTCTGGCTGGAGATTACAAACATATAAACACAGAATGCAAAACTATACCATAACCCTCCAAACACACTGTTTTGTGTATCATGCCCTACACCTACCTCAGGATTCAAACAGCAAAAAAGAGCTGATTGCATGATGTTTTCTTGTAAGACCTGGTACTCTAGGTTTAAAGCATTCAAGGCAAAATTTTAATAAGAAGAAATAGAAGGTGTGATAGACCAGTACTAGCAAGAAAGTTGTACATGGCTTTTTCAAGCTGTAAGATAGGCTGACTTCAGATGCCACCAGGCACTTTACAGAGAAACTAAATTCTGAAAGCTGCCTGCAGTGTTCAAAGGGCTAGAGGTTTATAACAAACAGGTAATTGGAGGGGCACCTGAGGAGGCAAACACATTGCCAACTATGAAAACAAATCAGAGACTTTAAGTTGTCATGTTCTAAGCTCAGGTTTACTAATCTCAGAGTCACTGTCAAGTGAGGATTGTGTGTCTGTGTGGAAGTGAATGCACCCCAGTAATCAGCTGCCTAGCCAACATGCCACGGATGGGTGATCCAAAGCAACTTATTATAATCAACTGAACTTCTACTAGATTGTGCTTTTTAAGGTTGATATATCCAGATAAGAAAATAAAAGCAAGTGTTTCCTAGGCTTTCTGACTGGGATTTACAGTAGAAACCCTGAATAGCCCACATATAAGCCTATTTCCCTAAATCTCTGGTGGAAATTCCCAAGAGAACCAAAAAATCCTGACACTGTCTTTTTATAGGGACTAGTATATTTCAAAAGACCCAAAAGGTCAGCTTAATCTTGTTATTAACTGAATTTGCTGAGATTGAGATGAAAATTCCAGCCACAAAACCCCAAAATTCTCCCCTAGAGTAATAATTGCCTATTAGTACAATTTTACTATGCAGGCTAGAAAAATGCTTCATTTTTATAGTAAAACAAAACACCTAAAACTTTTGAGAGTCGTACAACATCTAAGCCACTTAACATCATACAACAGTAGGTTTGGTTCCATGATCACCAACCGCCCTCTGAATTTGATCCTGTCATCTCACAGTTTGGGGTAGTGATACTCAATACTGGAGACAACCTGCGGATGGCTTGGCAGAGCCCATTCGTGTTCCTGGAAAAACAACCAGAAGCACACATCTGCCTGACCATGAGTCAGGAATATCAATTTTGTGGTGGAGCCCATTTCTGCTGTGACCAACCCATACCCGAACACATTCACAAAAGAAGCAACCGCTATAGAGATATTCCCAGCAAGTCTTTCCCCCTGGGGGTCCATATTTAGCAATGCCATAAAGGGTCTCCCCTGTGACAGCACTCTTTTTAGGCTCTTCACAACGACCTTAAGTCTTCAGTACAAAACCACAGAAAATACTGCCACTGCCACATCAAAGTCACCCGAGTTTCAGTTTGGGTGATTCAGTCATAACCAAATTAAAAAGAGAATAAACTTTCAGAGACAATCGACAGGAGTCACAGCAATGCAATGAACCTGCCCCATCTGGTACTGGTGATCCTGAGCACTCCAAGGCGACAGAACCCGTTGCATACTATGTCCCACTCCACTTATGTAACTGGAAGATCGCCGGCGAAGGGGGGGGAGATGGGAGGGCGTTCATATTCTGAAGCCACAGCACCCCAAAAGAACCTCTGAGCACCCTGGGGCACGCTCTCCCCAAAAAGCCTTAGATGCTGCCGGACGCACAGTCCCCTACCCACGGTTCTTGATGAGAACTATAACCATCTCTTTATGATGAGTTGTGAGATCCAGGAACACAATGTCTAGTCCTTTTTGTGGGTGGACAATAATTTCCCACCTACTTATTCCTGTTAGATGGGGAAAGGAGCTGGTGGACCGATTCGCTCGCAGTGGGGGCAGAAAGTCATAGAATGGGCGAGAAGGAGGGGGAGGCAAAGCTTGGAGATGGGGGTGAGAGCTCAGGAGCCCTTGTGGCGCACTCTCCCGACGGGAGGTGGACTGCGCACGCGCGCCGGTGGGGGGGCCGAGTAACGGGAGAGGGGGCGCGCGAGGGAGGGAGAGGGGAGAGCGCGATCCAGGGAGAGGCCGGGGCCGCGGGCGCGCGACGGCGCCGCGGCCCGAAGCCCCAAGAAGGGCAAGAGCGCGCGTAGCCCCGACAGGCAAAGCCCGGGCGACAGGGGCGCCCGCGGCGCCGGGGACCGGGATGCACGCAGAGGGCGGAGAAAGGGGGGCGCCAGGCGAAGGTGGCTCCGGGGAGACCGCGACGAGGACGGTCACCCGCAAGCACGGGTGATGGGCCGAGAAGAGAGCCGCCACCGGCGGCAGCGGGAGGGGGAGGGTAGAGAGGAGGGACGCCATCCGCCAGCCGTGTCGCCCGACCCCTCGGGCCCCTCCCGCGCCACGTCCCGCCCCTACCCCCCGCCCCCCGGCAAGGGTCCCCGCCCGCGGCCGCGGCGGTCCCACTCACAGTCTCTCCTCCTCGCCTCCTCCTCCTCCTCCGCTCGGCGCGGCGGCAGCGGCGGCGGCCATTTTCCGGACGGCTTTTACCACAGCCCTCTCTCCGAGAGGAGGGAGCGCGCGCGCCGCCGACGCCGGGACCCCGCACGGACGACGTCGCGCCCCGCCCTCCTGGCCGGCCTGCGCGCTGGTGCACCTGCGTGCTCACGCCCCGCCTCCGGCACCGCCGCAAGCCTGCCCAGTATTGGTTGGGGTGGCCAGTCTGGGGCGGGGCCTCGGCAGCGACGCCCTCAATTGGCGGGAATTCTTGTCCGTTTCGGCAAGGGAAAAGTGGGCGGACCCCTGCCCAAATGCTGATTGGTTGCCTTCAGCCGTCATTTGGGGAAAAGTGGCGGTTTGGGCGCGGAGGGGCTGGTTTAGTGGGCGGAATTTAAATGTTATGGATTAATGGGCCCTTGCGGATGCTGGGGCAAACGAGGGCCTAGGCTCGGGACGCCTGTTTGCTCTTCCCTACAGAGCGGTTGACTCTGTCCACAAAACGCACTGAGTATGTTGCAATAAGCATTTTAGTGCGCTGACATTTTCTTAAAATGATCTTCAGTAAATCAACAAAGTTGCCTGCCCTACAGCCCGGCGTTGTTCCAAACCTAGGGACACGGTTTAAGAGGCCTAACCATTGCATTATTTCACTTTAGCCTGCCAGGTGCCACACTCTCTTAGGGGCCGGGAATAAACTGACAGCAAATCACGGTCCTAGCCTTCGCGGAACTCTGGCGTGGGAAGAGGGTGCATTCCAAGCCCGCAAGAGACCTGTCATTGTTGGATCAGATGTTTTGGTGGAGGTGTGTAGAAGGCGCAGTGGAAACAGCGCTTAGCTCTGCCTGGAAAACGTAATTTAGGAGCGAGATCCAGCTGTTCATCTTCTTCGGAGGAGTGACTTGGAGCTGACATCCAGCAACTATTTCAGAAAAATATTTTAAAGTATGAGGAAAGTTGTAGCCAATGGGATATTTAGAGCAGGAGTGTTAAGGCGACCTTACCCTGATACCAATCATCAACCAATCCATCCAATGTTTGTGCTAGTTTTATTCTTAACAAGGAACCTTTGGATTCTGATTTGGCCCCCCGCCCCCTTCCCCCCATTTATCTATTTAATATCTTCTTTATGCCAGGCAATGTTCCCTACTCTGAATGCACGGTACTGAACAAGACAGTGAAGTAACACATTTTTGTGGGGGGAAAATTCATACTAAGCATTAAAATAAGGTATAACTCTACATAGACATAAGGGCTTTGAGATAGATAAAGGGTGAAAGGAGTGCTTTTTGGATATCCACTAGCTTTTGCCTTCATTTTATTATCCCAAATGAATATTGGGGAAAGAACATTCCAGTCAAGTTCAAAGGGCTAACCTGGCATATTGAGAATATGGGGACTGATTTGGTTGGAGAGTGCCATGAGAACTGGGAGTTTATTCTGAGATGAGAAGCCCTTGATTTGATTGAGTCAGAGACTGACATCATCAGATCTGAGTTTTAGTTGGAGAGTGGAGAACTGGCCATGGCCGGACAAAACTAGGTACAAAATGCCCATCAGGAGACCCTGGGAACAGTTTAGGAGAGAGAAAGGATGGTGCCTTTAACTAGAGAGGTAGCAGTCGTGATTTGAGATTCAAGATATATTTTGAGATTGAGCAGAAAGGACTGGATGTAGAGTATAGAGAAAGAGAAGAAACAAGGATGATGCCTGAGTTTTGGTTTGGAGCACCTGAGTGAATAGCTTTCATCAAGATGGGAGAAAATACAGGAAAAGCACATGTTCAGAAGTCTCTTTGGGTCATATTAGGCTTAAGGCGCCCCAACTCTAACAATGTGAAAGTAGAGATGTTGGAGTAGGTGGTTGAGTGTGTGAGCCTGGAGTCTCAAGCTATAGCTGAAGTGGCCAACATGTCAACAAGCTGAACATCCAACTCAAAAAGCTTTAAAGCACCAGCAGATGAAACCTAGAGAAAGTTGATGAAAGAAAAATAAAGACAAACAGAAATTAATGAAATAGAAACAAACAAGAGAGAAGATTGAGGAAATCAAAAGCTGGTTCGTTGAAAAGTTGAACAAAAGCCAACCCTCTATCAAACTGGATAAAAAGAAAAGAAGCAAGTATATCATATTGGAAATAAAACCATATATAACCATAGAATGACAGAGGTTTTCTTAAAGTTATGACAGTTATTCTGAATAATTGTATATCAGTAAATTTGAAAACAAGCAAAATGAGTAAACTCCACAAAAGTACAACTTACCAAGACTGACTCTAAAAACAGAATACCCAAATGGACTCCAATGACCTCAAATAAATTGACCATATATTGAAAAAACTTACTACCTCATTCACAAATACAGGCCCAGAGAGCTATACAGATGAGTTCTATCAAATCCTTAATGAGTAGGCAATTCCAATCTTGGAAAAGAAAATTTTTCCCACATTTATTTATTTTTTTTTTTAAAGAAAAGAGAGAGAGAGAGAGAGAGAGAGAGAGAGAGAATTTTTTTTTTTTTAATATTTATTTCTTAGTTCTCGGCGGACACAACATCTTTGTTTTTATGTGGTGCTGAGGACCGAACCCGGGCGCACGCATGCCAGGCGAGTGTGCTACCGCTTGAGCCACATCCCCAGCCCCCCACATTTATTTTTTAAAATAATGTAACTACTATAAAAGAACCAAGGAAAGTATGACACAGGAAATGGAAATAAATGTGAAAATTCTAGATAAATAAATTGAATCCAGCAGGATATGATAATATATCATAATGAAAGCAGGTTTTATTCTAAGAATGCAAGGACTGGAAAATCAAGCTGGACATGGTGGTGTATGCCTGAAATCCCAGTGACTCGGGAGGCTGAGGCAGGAGATTGCAAGCTTGAGACTAGCCTCAGCAACTTAGCAAAACCCTAATCAACTTAGTGTGACCCTGTCTCTAAATAAAAAATAAAAAGGGCTGGGGATGGAGCTCAGTGGCATACTGCCCCAGGGTTCAAGCCCCAGTAACACACACACACACACACACACACACACACACACGCCAAATGCCAAAACCTATCTAAATATTAGACTTTACTGAAATACATAGAAAACCTGAAAAAATACAAACTATCTCATTCCTAGAAGGGAAGAGTCAACATAATAAACATGTCAATTCTAGAGAGAAAAGAAAAACAAAACTTTTTTTAAATTCAAAAAATGAAAATGTCATTCATAAATTAATCTGGAAGTTATTTTCCCTTATTAAAATCCAAGAGTTTTGTGGATTATAACAAGTTAATTCTAGTTTGGAAAGAGTTATATACCAAACTAGAAGCCAAGAAATTTAAAAAATATGTATTTTTAAATGGACATGATACCTTTACTTATTTATTTTAATATTTATTTTTTAGTTGTAGTTGGACACAATACCTTTATTTTATTTATTTATTTTTATGTGGTGCTGAGGATCAAACCCAGTGTCCTGCACATGCTTGGCAAGCACTCTGCCACTGAGCTTCAACCCAGTCCCTAAAAGCTAAGAAATTTTTGAAAAGCAATGAAGGAATGATACAATTCCTTAGATGGAATAAAAGGGACTTAATGCAGTTTCATGCTTAACATTGAAAATTAGAAAATACACTATTATCCACATTATTTACTTGTAGAATTAAAAAATAGGCCATTTTAAACATGGGATTATACCATTTTAAAATTGATATACTTAAAATAATTCTATTGGAGGTTAAAACTGAGAGTAATATAGTGTAGATGACAACAAAACAACAACAACAAAAAAGAATTTTATCAATATGGCAGATAGAGCACAAACATCTACTCCATTTATCTAAAGATCCCTTAAACTGTTGGATCAAATGTTTTAGAAGAACAAACCTAAAATGATAAAGGAAAATGAAAAGGGTAAAACAACCCAAAATTTTGGAACTAACATCCCAGATGATGCCACAAAAAACAGAAATGAAAATTTGCTTCGACCACTTATGGACTCAAGTGTGGTGTTGCATGAATGTAATCCCAGCTTCTTAGAAGGATGTGGCAGGAAGATTACAGTTCAAGGTCAGCCTGGTCAACATAGCAGGACCCCATCTTAAAAAAAAAATATCAAACACTCTAGAACATCTCTAAAGTTGTGTGTGCATTAGTCTCACCAAAAACCAATCTCAGTGATTTCCAAAATATAGAAATCATGTAGAACACAGTCTCTGTAAAAATGGAATAAAATTAAAAATTAGAAACGAAAGGATGGGCAAAAGTAAAATAAAACAAAAACCCAATTTACACTTGGAAATTTTAAAACAGGTTCAAAATAACTTTGGTTAAAGAGGAAACAAAAACTAAAATGATTTTCTTCAGAAATAACCAACAATAAGAGTCCTACAGATCAAAACCTAGGAAATGTGGCCAAAGTGGTCTTCTAGACAATTAAAAGTTTAAGTACATTTACAATAGAAAAAAGATAAGCCATGAATTGATTCTGATATATCACGCTTACACTCATGAGTGCAAGCACACATACAGAGTTTTTTTTTTTTTTTTTTTTTTTTTTAATTAATTTTTATTGTAGGTTGTTCAAAACATTACATAGTTCTTGATATATCATAATTCACACTTTGATTCAAGTGGGATATGAACTCCCATTTTTACCCCATATACAGATTGCAGAATCACATCAGTTGCACATTGATTTACATATTGCCATTCTGGAGTCTGTTGTATTCTGCTGCCTTTCCCATCCTCCACTATCCCCCCTCCCCCCTCCCCTCCCCTCTTCTCTCTCTACCCCCTCTACTGTAATTCATTTCTCCCCCTTATATTTTCCCTCCTTTCCCCTCACTTCCTCTTGTATGTAATTTTGTATACCCCTGAGGGTCTCCTTCCATTTACATGCAATTTCCCTTCTCTCTCCCTTTCCCTCCCACCTCTCATCCCTGTTTAATGTTAATCTTCTTCTCATGCTCTTCTTCCCTACTCTGTTCTTAGTAACTCTCCTTATATCAAAGAAGACATTTGGCATTTGTTTTTAAGGGATTGGCTAGCTTCACTTAGCATAATCTGCTCTAATGCCATCCATTTCCCTCCAAATTCTATGATTTTGTCATTTCTTAATGCAGAGTAATACTCCATTGTGTATAAATGCCACATTTTTTTTATCCATTCGTCTATTGAAGGGCATCTAGGTTGGTTCCACAGTCTTGCTATTGTGAATTGTGCTACTATGAACATGGATGTAGCAGTGTCCCTATAGTGTGCTCTTTTTAGGTCTTTAGGGAATAGACCGAGTAGTGGAATAGCTGGATCAAATGGTGGTTCCATTCCGAGCTTTCCAAGAAATCTCCATACTGCTTTCCAAATTGGCCGCACCAATTTGCAGTCCCACCAGCAATGTACAAGAGTACCCTTTTCTCCACATCCTCGCCAGCACTTGTTGCTGTTTGACTTCCTAATGGCTGCCAATCTTACTGGAGTGAGATGGTATCTTAGGGTGGTTTTGATTTGCATTTCTCTGACTGCTAGAGATGGTGAGCATTTTTTCATATACTTGTTGATTGATTGTATGTCCTCCTCTGAGAAATTTCTGTTCAGGTCCTTGGCCCATTTGTTGATTGGGTTATTCGTTATCTCATTGTCTAATTTTTTTAGTTCTTTGTATATTCTGGATATTAGGGCTCTGTCTGAAGTGTGAGGAGTAAAGATTTGTTCCCAGGACGTAGGCTCCCTATTCACCTCTCTTATTGTTTCTTTTGCTGAGAAAAAACTTTTTAGTTTTAGTAAGTCCCATTTGTTGATTCTAGTTATTAACTGTTGTGCTAACACATACAGAGTTTTATTTCTTTACTCTTAGAAGCTCACTAAAAGAAAAGTGTCAAGGAACAGAAAGGAATAAACCCATTAGAGCGAACAGAATTTGGTGAGGATGTGAGGTTGTCATCCATGGACAGATTTCAACAGATTTTTAGAATGCAGATGGAAATTAGTCAATGAATAAAGTAGGCTTGAAAAATCCAGCTAAAAATATTTAACAAAGGAACCACAAAGGAGGTACAGGCCATTTTGCCAGATGTAACACCAGAAAGTCAGAATTAGAAGGCATGTGGTAGAAGACAATGAAATTAAACAGAACAAAACACGTGGGGATTAACTGAAGGTCCCAATACATGATGATGGTTCCAGTTAGAACCTGCCCCCACTACCAGATAGCTGAGCTGGGAGGAGGTACAGGCCTACAGGGAAAACACCTGAAGAAATTTAATGAAATCTGTGGAGAGCTAGGGATTCCAGCATGGAAGTTGACAACCTCTGAACAATTTCTTCCTTATTCTAGCCTGTAGGGGATATGATATCTGCTCCTCGCCTTAAACAGAGAATAGTCATGGCAGGAAAACAGACCTATTTGCCCAATAGCACATTAACTCTACAATATCTTTCCAATTCTTCTTTATTAGAAACAAACCCATCACTAAGTAGCATCAGAAATTGGAAGAAAGTGTTTGACACACAAAAGGGTACAGATAAACAGAAAAAAAAAATGAATTTGGAATCCCAGAAAATACAGGGTACCTATGAAAAGCCCACATTTTAATTTAGTATATTCAAAAAACTAAGAGTGTTATATCCATAAAACAAAACCACTACTATGTAAAATTAGCAACTGGAGAACAAGAAGAATTCTTGGAAATTAAAATATCATTACTGTCTGGGGTTCAGTGGTATATTGCTTGCCTAACATGTGCAAAGCCCCAGGTTGGATCCTCCAATATTGCAAAAAAATTGATTACCGAAGTTCAGATTTCAATAGGAATTTTGAAAAACAAAACTGAAGAAGTCTCCCAGAAAAAAAGAGCAAAACAGCAAAAACAAAAAATCTGAGAGAAAATATAGTTTGAGGAATAATCTAGGAAGTCTAGTAAGCAATTAACAAGTGTTCATGAAAAATAAAACCAAAATCCAGGCTCAGTGGTGCACATCTGTAATATCAGCTATTCTGGAGGCTGAGGCAGAAGGATCCCAGGTTCCAAGTCAGTTGCAGCAATTTAGTGAGTCCTGTCACAAAATTTTTTAAGAATCAGAAGTTCTGTGGGTGTAGCTCAGTGATCAAGTGCCGGTGGGTTCATTCCCTAAAACTGCAAAAAATAAAGATCATAAATAAATAAATAAAGCAGAGGAATAAAAGGAACAGGCATTAGAATAGAACCAGATTTCATAACAACACTGGATGATGAGAAATAATAGGGCAACAAGAAACAAATAGGATAATGCTTTCTAAATTCCAATAGAAAATGATTTGCAATATAGAATCCTACACCAGCCAAAATACCCATCAAGTGTGACAATAGAATAAAAATAGTTTTAAGATATGTAAGAGATAAGAAAATTTACTATTCAAATATACTTTTTTAGCAAGCTACTTAAGGATGTTCTGCAGCAAAACAAGGGTGTAAGCCAAGAAGAAGGAAGCTGTGAGATCCAAAAGACAATGGATCTAAGCCAGGAGGACAGTGACAGGAAACACCAGGGACGCCAATTGGGCAGAAGGCCTGGTTGGCAATCAGTCCTGGTTGGAGGAGGAGAATGAGAGAGAGGAGTCCAAGTGTTAGAAACAAAAAAAGTGTATGTGGACTCAACATGTTAGATGGTGTGTTTGGGAGTTTGAAGAAGCTGGATATGATGATGGTAAATAGTACAAGGGAAAACAATTCAAAAAATCAGGGGAAAGAACTGTACAAGAAAGTTCACCATTAAAATAAGAAGCAATGGCGGGCTGGGCTTATGGCTTAGTGGTAGAGCATTTACCCAACATGTGTGAGGCACATGGGTTCAATCCTCAGCAGCACATAAAAATAAGTAAATGATAAAAATAAAGGTTCATCAACAACTAAAAAAAAATTCTAAAAAAAAAGAAGCAATGTAGGGGCTGTGGTTGTGGTTCAGTGGGAGCGCACTTGCCTGGCATGTGTGATGCACTGGGTTTGATTCTCAGCACCACATATAAATAAGTAAAATAAAGATCTATCAACGACTAAATTTTTTTAAAAAAGAAATAATGTAAAATATATCATAATATCACCAATTGATGGTGGGTAAAAAAATGGGAATTCATGGGGACCTTGATGGTAGGAAAGTTCTGGGTCGTTATATTAGACTTATAAGAAGGAAGCATGCCTTCTCTTGACCTGACATTGAAAACTATTTATGTAGACATCATAAGGAGAAGTTTTGTTTTTGCTTTTTAACCATTAGAGTCAACCTATGCAGAAAACAGAGCAGTAGGTTTATATTGCAGATGGAGTTAACTGAGCAGTCCTGGGTGTTCTGGACTGTGGCCTTGGGAATCCTTGACATACCATAAGTGGTATTTATGTTGTTATCTTTAGTTCTTATAGTTTAAACAGTGCACTTAAACATCTTGTGGCACTAACTTTCATTTTTTTCCCTTTTCTTTTTTTCGTGATGCTGAGGATTGAATCTAGAGGCACACACATGCTGGGTAAGCACCTGCTATTCAACTGTATACCAAGCCCCTTTTTGGTTTTTATTTTGAAACAGGGTCTTGCTAAATGCCCCAGGCTGGCCTCCAGGTTGTGATCCTCCTGCCTCAGCCTCCAATGTAGCTGAGAACACAGGTGCTAACTTTCAGTACTAATGTTATCTTTGATCATTTTGTATCAGTTACACTTTAATTTTATATTGTCTGGATTGATATTTACTTCCCATTCTGATAAAGATGAAAAGGTCATTACCAAGGGAGAGGTAGGAGAGTAGAATAAAGGGGAACAAAGGCATAATGGGGCTTGAAAGATCCCCAAATATGCTATGCATTTTTCTCCTACCTAAGTATGATGAAACTTGACAATATGATTCTAAGATTCATAAGCACACATACAAGATCAGCCAAGACAGGTTGACAAGGACAACCTTTGCTTTAACTAGATATCGCAAAACACTATAAAATGGCTATGATGAAAAGAGTGCAACTTTGGTGCCAAAACAGACAAATGATTGATGAAAGCTAATGGAGCCTAAAAGAACACCAAATGCATTGGGGACAGTTCTCCTTCCTGCCTTGTTGGGGAGTGTGGTTATTATATTCCAGCTCCCACTCATTTCCCTATGAGATTCAGAGAAATCCCAGTGTGAATTGGGTGGCTTATGACAGTTCCACTGGGGGCTTCTGGGAAACTACAAATATTTGCTTTTCCTGGACAGGGTTAGGTCTGAAGGTGACATTGAATGGTGGCAGTAGCTCCGTTCAGTCATCAAGAGTCTTTATGAAAATTTTTCTGTTGTTAATTTAAAATTTTTCTGTGCTAAACAAAACCCCCAGGTGTTTCCTTGTTCATCAGTTGATTATGATCCAAAGAGCTTCTGGGCACTTCTGTGAGGTCTAGGGTGATTATAGAGACTTCCTCAATATCTGTATATCCCAATTTGTGTTTTTAATTTTGTTTTCTTTTCCCTTGTTTGAGTTTACTACTGTTTTATCTTTTAGTATCGAAGAACCAATTTTGGAATTGATTTATTAATTGTTTTCTTTGTATGCTGACTTGGTATTTTCCTTGTACTTATTATTACTATTTTCTAGATATTTTGCAACTTTTTGACTGGATTTTTTAAAAAATGAGTTTTAAATTACAAAGTTAGACTTTTGCTTGTTTTCCATTTTGTCATAAATTTTCTTTTCCAAAAATATGTTCTGTATTATTTCTTTTTTATCTTTTTAAATTTCTTTGTAATCTTTTCTGGCTTAATATTTGGACAATGGAGCCCAGTGTGATGGCACACTTCCATAATTACCATGGATTGAGAGGCTGAAGCAGGAGGATGGCAAGTTCAAAGCAAGCCTCAGCAACTTAGTGAGGCTCTGAACAACTTAGTGAGACCCTGTCTCTAAATAAAAACCAAAGAAGGGATGGAGATGTCACTCAGGAGGCAAAGTACCCCTTGGTTCAATCCCAGATACAATAAAAAAAATTGGTCAGTTTGGTCAGTGGGTCTTCCACTCTTCCCTCTTCCATGATGCTCTAAGCATGGTCAGCTCCTTAGTATGGGCTTCAAATGGTCTTCAGTTAGACTACCCTTCTGGGTAAAGGAGGGGTGAGAAATGGATTTTGTAAGACTTTATTTTTAAGATTCTTAAGTCTTTATTTTTGAGCTGCATTAGGTTCCCAGCAAAATTGAAGGTAAAGAGAACAACCATATACCTGGTGCTTCCCCCCATGTACATTGCCTCCCCCCGTTATCAGTATTCTCTACCAGAATGGTGCATTTGATATACTTGATGAACCTACATTGACACACTATTATCACCCAAAGTCCATAGTTTACATTAGGGATCACTCTTAGTGGACATTCTATGGGTTTAAGCAAATGTATAATATGGAACTACCATTACAGTGCATACAGAATAGTTTTACTGTCCTAAAAGTCCTCTATGCTCTGTGCACTCCCTTCTAGTCCCTGAAAACCATTTTACTTTATATTGTCACCATAGTTTTGCCTTTTGCAGAATGTCATAAAGTTTGGAATCACACAGGTTTTAGTATTTTTGGATTGGTTTATTCACTTAGTGATATGCATTCAGGTTTCCTCCATATCATTTCATGGCTTGATAGCTCATTTCTTTTTAGTGCTGAGGAAAATTCCATCAACTGGATGTACCACAGTTTATCCATACTCTTGATTGCTTTATGTTTTGGCAATTATGGATAGAGCTACTATGAACATCAGTGTGCATGTTTCTGTGTGGATGTAAGTTTTCAACTCCTTTGGGTAAATGCCAAGGAGTGTGATTGTTAGATGTATAAGAACATGTTTCATTTTGTAAAAAAATCAACAAACTGTCTTTCAGAGTAGCTGTACCATTTTGCATTCTTATCATGCCCTCATTACATTTAGTGTCATCAGTGCTCTGGATTTGGGTCATTCTATGAGGTGCATAGTGTATCATATTGTTTTAATTTACATTTCCAGATGACATATGATATGGAGCATCTCTTCATATATGTATTTGCCACCTTTATATCTTCTTTGGTTAGCTATCTGTTCAGATCTTTGTCCCACTTTGTAATTGGGTTGTTTGTTTTCTTATTATTTTGAGTGTTATTAGTATATCCTGGAAATATCTTTTATCAGATATGGCTTCTTTTGCAAATATTTCTCCCAGTCTGTGGCTTCTCTTTTCACTCTCTTGACTGCATCTACACAGAGTAGACATTTTTATTTTAGTGAAATTCAATTCTTTCTTTCATGGATCATACTTTGGTGTTAGATGCAAGTATTGCCAAACACAAGGTCATCTAGATTTTCTCCTACATTAACTTTTAGAATTTTATACTTATATATTTAACACTTAGGTCTGTCAACTCTTTTGAGTTAAGGTCTGTGTCTAGATTCATTTTTCTGCATGCAAATATCCGTTTGTTGAAAAGACTATTTTTCTCTATGTATTGCCTTTGCTCCTTTGTCAAAGAGCAGTGAACTATTTATGTGGGTCTATTTCCAAGCAATTGTGCTCCATGATCTATTTTGATTTTCTTTTGCCAGTACCACACCATCTTAGTTACTGTAGCTTTATGGTAATTATTGAAATTGGGTAGTGCATTCTCCAACTTTTTCATTATCCTTCAATATAGTGCTGGCAATTCCAGATCTTTTGCCTTTCCATGTAAACTTTCAGAATCTGTCAACAAAATAACTTGCTGCAATTTTGGTTGGGATTGCACTGAATCTATAGATTAAATTGGGAAAAAACTGACATCTTAGCAATATTGAGTCTTCCTATCCATGAACATGGAAGCTCTCTCCATTTCTTTGGTTCTTCTTTGATTTATTTTATTAAAGTTTTGTAGTTTTCCTCATACAGTTTTTGAATATATTTTGTTAGATTTATACCTAAATAAGTATATTTCATTTTGGGGGGATGCCAATGTAAATGGTATTATATTTCTTAGTTTTTAAAAAATTTTTTAGTATTTATTTTTCAGTTTTCGGTGGACACAACATCTTTATTTTATTTTTATGTGGTGCTGAGGATAGAACCCAGCACCCTGCACATGCCAGGCGAGCATGTTACCGCTTAAGCCACATCCGCAGCCCTATATTTCTTAGTTTTAAATTTCACTTTTTCATTGCTAATACATGAAAAAGTGATTGCTTTTTTAATAATAACGTTGTTTTCTGCAACATTTCTATAATCACTCATTAATACCAGGAGTTTTTTTGTTAATTCTTTTCAATTTTCAATATAAATGATCTTGTCTTCTGTGAACAAAGACAGATTATTTATTTCTTCTGTCAGTAATTTTTTAATTTCATTTTCTTGTTTTATTTCATTAACTAGAAGTTCCAGTAAAATGTTGAAAGTGAGCCATGAGAGAGGACTTCCTTGCCATTGTTCCTGATCTTAGAAAACCTTCTAAATTTCCACCATTATGTATGATGTTAGTTGTAGGGTTTCGTAGATACCCTTTATTAACTGAGGAAGTTCCACTCTATTTGTCATTTATTGAGTTTTTTAAATCATGAATGGGTGTTGAATTTTGGTAAATGCATTTTCTGCATATATAGATACTGTGATTCTTCTATTTGGACTATTGGTTTGATCAGTTACATCAATTAATTTTCAAGTGTTGAATCAGCCTTACATACTTGGAATAAACTCCACTTGGTCACACTGTATAATTATTTTTGTATATTATTGGATTTGATTTGCTATTTTTTTTGAACTGGGGTCAAACATAGGGCTTTGTGAATGCAAGACAGACACTTTGCTACTAAGCTACATTCCAGCCCCTTGATTTTCTAATATTTTGTTGAGGATTTTTTTTTTTAGAGAGAGAGAATTTTAATATTTATTTATTTATTTTTTAGTTTTCGGCAGACACAACATGTTTGTTTGTATGTGGTGCTGAGGATCGAACCCGGGCCGCACGCATGCCAGGTGAGCACGTTACCGCTTGAGCCACATCCCCAGCCCCTTTGTTGAGGATTTTTGCTTCTACATCATGAGAGATACTGGTCTCTATTTTTCTTTTCCTGTAGTATCCTTATCTGTTTTTTACTTGAAGGTGATGCTGACCTCATAGAATGAGTTAGGAAGTATTTCTCCTGTTTCTATCTTCTAAAAGAAACTATTGAGAATTGGTATAATTTCTTCCTTAAATGCTCGGTAAAACTACCAATGGAACTGGTACTTTCCCTTTTAGAAGGTTATTAATTATTGTTTCAACTTCTTAATAGATATAGGGCCATCCAGGTTGTTTATTTCTTCTTGTGTAAGTTTTGGCATATTGTGTTTCTCAGGGAATGGATCCATTTCATCTAGGTTATCAAATTTGTGGGCATACAGTTGTTCATACAATTATCATTTTAATATGTACAAGAACTATTTTTATGTCCTCTTATTTCTGGATGTTAGTAATTTGTGTCCTCTCTTTTTTCCTTAGTTACCTAGAGGCTTATCAGTTTTGTTCATCTTTCCAAAGAGTCAGCTTTTCATTCATTTATTTTTTGTTGATTTCCTACTTTCAATTTCATTGATTTTTAAATTTTTTTAATATTTATTTTTTAGTTTTAGGTGAACACGATATCTTATTTATTTATTTATTTATTTATTTTTTATGTGGTGCTGAGGATCAAACCCAGTGCCTCATACATATTAGGCGAGCACTCTACTACTGAGCCACAATCCCAAGCCCTACATTGATTCTTTTTCTCCAATTTTTATTATTTCTTTTCACCTGTTTACTTTGGATTTAATTTGCTTTTATTTTTCTAGTTTTCTATGGTGGAAGCTTATTTATTTTTAGATCTTTTTTCCCCAACGCTATAAATTTCCCTTTAAGCATTCCTTTCACTGCATCCTGCAAGTTTTACTAAATTGTATTTTCATTGAGTCAAAATATTTTTTTAAGAGAGAGAGAGAGAGAATTTTGTAATATTTATTTTTTAGTTTTCGGCGGACACAACATCTTTGTATGTGGTGCTGAGAATCGAACCCGGGCCGCATGCATGCCAGGCGAGCGCACTACTGCTTGAGCCACATCCCCAGCCCAAGTCAAAATATTTTAAACTTATCTCAAGCTTTCTTTTTTGGTCCATGTGTTATTCAGAAGAATGTTGTTCAATCTCCATGTATTTTGGCATTTTCCAGTTATCTTTCTGTTATTGATTTCTAGTCTAATTCCTTTGTGATCTGAGAGAAGACACTGTATGAACCTATTCTTTTAAAATTGTTAATGTGTGGGCTGGGGTTGTGGCTCAGTGGTAGAGCGTTCACCTAATGCATGCGAGACCCTGGGTTCCATCCTCAGGACCACATAAAATAAATTAAAAAAATAAAGGTATTGTGCCCAACTACAACTAAAAAATAAATATTAAAAATTTGTTGGGGGCTGGGGATGTGGCTCAAGTGGTAGCACGCTTGCCTAGCATGTGTGAGGCATTGGGTTTGATTCTCAGCACCACATAAAAATAAATCAATAAAATTAAGATATTATTTCCATCTACAACTAAAAATATATTTTTAAAATGAAAAGAAAACTTGAAAGTAAAAGCAAACCTTTCTGACTGGGGTAGTCAATTCCTAGAGCTGCTGAGAGACTCATAGAGCTGACCTTTTATATGCAATCAAATAGTCCAGGCCCTACATCTTCTTTCTGGTCTGTGCACCCCAGGACACAATTTCCTTCTGACTTAAGCATGCCAAGGTCAGGTGCCAGGCAACTAGGAATCAACACTATAATCATAAACTACCCAACATCATCCAAACTAGCCAATCCTAAACCCTTTTCCTGCCCTGCCCTGCCTTTCCTGTGAAAATTCTAGGAAATGCAGGACCTTTCTCTTGTTCCTGTCTTCTGTCTCCTAACCACCCTGCTGCTGTCCAACATGGCCCTGCTGTGTCATACCTCTTGTGTCTAGGACCTGGGAGGATATTGAACTTTGCTCCCTACCAAATCTCTCCTGTTCCTCATCTTGTGCCACACCTGACTGAATATCTCATAAAGAAATGCTGGACCGAGCGTGGACTAGCCTGTGTTCTCTGAAAGTTTGTTGAATCTTCCTTTTGTCCTCAGTGTGCTAAAGGTCATGATAATGTATGTTGGAGAAGGTCTGTCTTTCTTATGTATGGAGTGTGGGGGTGGGCTTTTGAATGTTGCTGTAGTTCTGGGTCTCAAGTCCAGGTCCTCACATATACTAGGCAAATGCTTTACCACCTAGGGATACCCCAGCCCACAGTGGGCTTCCCCCTCCATTAGTGTGGATTATACCCAGGGGTGTTCTACCACTGAGCTATACCACCAAGTCTTTTAGCTTTTGAGACAGGGTTTTGCTAAATTGCCCAGGCTGGCCTGCAACTTGGGATCTTTCTGCCTCAGTCTCTTGAGTAGCTGGGATTATAGGCCCATGCCACCACTTCTGGCTATGGTGAACCTTTTTAACCTGGCAACTCCTGTCCCTCAGTCTGGGAAAATAGTGGGACTCCACTGAGAGAGACTTGGTCAGGCTTCATGCTTGGGGAATCCACAGTGTTAATTCTATTTGAACACTTCTCACACCCACCTGAAGGGTAGGGGTGGCTGCAATGTCCTCAGGGCTGAGCAGAGACAGGGATCCCTGTTTGGCACATGCAGGCTGTATATGTTCCCAGCATTGCCCTGTTCCAGGTAGAATTTCACACCCTTCAATTGGATCTGGTGCCACACAATACACTGGCACCTTGTTTTGCCTGCTCCAGAGAATAAATTTCCTGATTTCTTCCAGGATGAAAAAGGTGACTCACCTAGACACACAGAGACATGGAGATTTGTCTAGGACTAAGAGGTTTCAGAGGACATGGAACTGGCAATGCTCCTAGTGGATGGGAGTGTAGGTTACCCTAGCACCCAGCACTCTGAGAGCTTATTGGCCAGGTTTCACTCAGTTCTCTATATCTTAGTGTCCTTCACCCAGTTCCACTTCTGGGCCCTCAGCTCCCCCTCTGCCAGCTTGCTATCTGACTTTCTGGAAGGCATTACTCACCTCCCAAAACATTACTGCCATTGTCTCATCCCTTGCCTTCCTCTCATGTCTTTTTTCTCCCCAAACTTGCTTTGCTGAGGTGTGGAATTAGTTGCAGATGTTCAATGTGCCATCTCAACCTGGGGTTAACCTCTTTGTGAACTTTTAATCCATGGTAGCTTTTTCTGTAGTACCTCCATCTGGAAACCCAAATGTCCTTCCAAGGGTGAATGATAAAGCATGGCACATCCATGCAAAGGAATACTACTCAGCAGCAGAAGGAAAGGCAACAGCCACATAGGCCAGATAGAAAACAAGTGTCTACTGTATAATTCCGTTTATGTGGAAGTCTATAAAATGTAAACTAATCTATGGTGATAGAAAGTAGATCCGGGGTGGTCCAGAGATTGGGGCCTGTTAAAGCACAGTTCTAAAGCAAGCATCCATGTAGCTGCTTGCTTACTCTTAGTAATGGAGATACTCTTAGATGTTTTGTAAAACATTTACAGATTTGTCCTTCTTTGTTAGATTTCTAATCTATGTGAAATTAATTCTTGCATATGGTATAGTATGAGGTACAGGTATTGTTTCTTTCTTTTTTATAACAATTGCTTTTTTTTTTTTTTTTTGGTACTGAGGTTTGAACCCAGGGATATTCAACCACTGAGCCACATCCGCAGTCTTTTTTACTTTTTATTTAGAAACAGTGTTTTAGTCAGATTTTTCACTGCTGTGACTAAAAGATCTGACCAGAACAATTTTAGGGAAGGAAAAATTTATTTGGGGACTCATGGTTTCAGAAGTCTCAGTTCATAGACAACCAGCTCCTTTCTTTGGGACTCCAGGTGGAAGAGTGTGGCAAAGGGAAGCAGCTCACATGATGATCATGAAATAGAGAGAGTCTCCAATTTCCAGATGTAAAATATTTACCCCATAGCCACACACCCCTGATGCCCACATCCTCTAGCCACACCCTACTGGCCTTCAGTTACCACTCGGTTAATCCCTATCAGGGAATTAATTCACTGATTGAGTTAAAACTCTCACAACCTGATCATTTCTTCTCTGAACCTTCCTGCACTGTCTCATATGTGAGCTTTTGGGGGACACTTCACATCCAAACCATAACAAACACAGTCTTGCTTGGGCCTCTCTAAGTTGCTGAGGCTGGCTTTGAACTTGTGATCTTCCTGCCTCAGCTTCCCAAGTCTCTGGGATTACAGGCGTGCACTGCTGTGCCCACCATAACCGTTGCATTTTTATCTCAGAAATAAGCCAATCCCCAAAAAACAGACGCCAAATATTTTCCCTGATATACAGATGCTAATTCACGATGCGGGGGGCACTAGGGAAGATAGAATTACCTTAGATTATGTAGAGGGGAGTGAAGGGAGGGGTGGGGAGGGAACATGGGGATAGGAAGGATACTAGAATGAAACAGACATTATTGCCTTATGTAAATATATGACTGCATGACCAATGTGATTCTACAACATGTACAATCAGAAAAATGAGAAATTATACTCCATCTATCTATGACATATATATAGATTGGTACAATTTATTAAAAGTTTCAGCCTTTTCATATTTCTTTAGTGCCACCACCTCTCTATCATATATCAAGTGTCTGCATAAGCAAGGGGCTATTTCTGAGTTCTTAATGCAGTCACATTGGTCTGTTTGTTTATATCTGCTCCCAAACCATACTGTACTAAGGCAACTCCATACCTGGGGGATTCTTGGAATGATGTATTTTCATATAAATCTTAGAATCAGCTTATTACATTATGATTTTGATAGGTATTTCATTGAATATGTAAATGAATTTGAAAAATTGACATGTTTACAATATTGAGTTTTAAAATCTATGGATATGTGTATATTTCATTTATTTAGGTCTTCCTTGAGAAACATTTTATGGGGTGTGGGGGCTTGGTAATAAAGCTTGTACTTAGCATGTGTGAGGTCCAGTGTTTTGTGTTCAATCCCCCAGCACCAAAAAAAAAAAAAGAAAAGAAAAGAAAAGAAGAAAGATTTTAGTTTTATAACTTTTCCTTCCTAAATCATTTACAGATCTTTTGTAAACATATTCTTAGGTACTTTGTGCTTTTAAAATTGCTATTATAGAAACCAGGCACAGTGGCACATGTCCATAATCCCAGCAGCTTGGGAGGCTGAGACAGGAAGATCACAAGTTCAAAGACAGCCTCAGCAACTTAGTAAGACTCATTAAGCACCCCTAGGTTCAATTCCCAGTACCAAATAGCAACAACAACAACAACAACAAAAAACCTCAAACTGCTATTGTAGATAGGTGTGGTAGTGTACACCTCTAATCCTGGCTCAACAGGCTGAGGCAGGAGGAACAAAAGTTTGAGGCCAACCTCAGCAATTTAGTGAGACTCTACACTAAGTTACAAGACCCTGTCTCAAAGTTTAAAAAATAAAAAGTAAGTTCTAAGCCAGCGTCAGCAACTTACCCAGACCCTGTCTCAAAATTTTAAAAAAGTATTGGGGAGGCTGGGGCTGTAGCTCAGTGGTAGAGTGCTTACCTTGCATGTGTGAAGCACTGGATTCAAGCTTCAGCACCACATAAAAAATAAAATAAAGGTATAAAAAAAGAATGTGTTAAAAAAGCTTAAAAATTAATTAATAAAGGTATTGTGTGTCCAACTACAACTAAAAAATATATTTAAATAAGGGTTGGGGATGTGACTCAGTAGGTAAGAACCCCAGAGTTCAAACCTTGGTAAAAAAAATGCTATTTCAAATTATATGTTTTTGGGGTTTTTGGCACTAGGGATTGAACCCAGGGGTGCTTAACCACTGAGCCACATCCTCATCCCTGTAAATTGTATGTTAATTTCTAAAATTTCATTTTGGACTATTTGTTGTTAATAGGAATAGAAATTATTTTTGCATACTGATTTTTTAAAAACTTTTTTTAGTGTTGATGGACTTTTATTCAATTTATTTCCATGTGGTACTGAGGATTTTTTTTTATTGGTTATTCAAAACATTACAAAGATTGCAGAATCACATCGGTTACACATCCACATTTTTACATAATGCCATAATAGTAACTGTTGTATTCTTCTACCTTTCCTATCCTCTACTATCCCCCCTCCCCTCCCCTCCCATCTTCTCTCTCTACCCCATCTACTGTAATTCATTTCTCTCCTTATTTTTTTCCTATTCCCCTCACAACCTCTTATATGTAATTTTGTATAACAATGAGGGTCTCCTTCCATTTCCATGCAATTTCCCTTTTCTCTCCCTTTCCCTCCCACCTCATGACTCTGTTTAATGTTAATCTTTTCCTCCTGTTCTTCCTCCCTGCTCTGTTCTTAGTTGCTCTCATTATATCAAAGAAGACATTTGGCATTTGTTTTTTAGGGATTGGCTAGCTTCACTTAGCATAATCTGCTCTAGTGCTATCCATTTCCCTGCAAATTCCATGATTTTGTCATTTCTTAGTGTTGCGTAGTACTCCATTGTGTATAAATGCCACATTTTTTTTATCCATTCATCTATTGAGGGGCATCGGGGTTGGTTCCACAGTCTAGCTATTGTGAACTGTGCTGCTATGAACATCGATGTGGCAGTATCCCTGTAGTATGCTCTTTTAAGGTCTTCAGGGAATAGTCCGAGAAGGGCAATAGCTGGGTCAAATGGTGGTTCCATTCCCAGCTTTCCCAGGAATCTCCATACTACTTTCCATATTGGCCGCACCAATTTGCAGTCCCACCAGCAATGTACAAGAGTACCCTTTTCCCCACATCCTCGCCAGCACTTGTTGTTGTTTGACTTCCTAATGGCTGCCAATCTTACTGGAGTGAGATGGTATCTTAGGGTGGTTTTGATTTGCATTTCTCTGACTGCTAGAGATGGTGAGCATTTTTTCATGTACTTGTTGATTGATTGTATGTCCTCCTCTGAGAAGTGTCTGTTCAGGTCTTTGACCCATTTATTGATTGGGTTATTTGTTTTCTTATTGTTTAATTTTTTGAGTTCTTTGTATACTCTGGATATTAGGGCTCTATCTGAAGTGTGAGGAGTAAAAATTTGTTCCCATGATGTAGGCTCCCTATTTACCTCTCTTATTGTTTCTCTTGTTGAGAAAAAACTTTTTAGTTTAAGTAAGTCCCATTTGTTGATTCTTATTATTAACTCTTGTGCTATGGGTGTCCTATTAAGGAATTTGGAGCCCGACCCCACAATATGTAGATCGGAGCCAACTTTTTCTTCTATCAGACGCAGAGTCTCTGATTTGATATCAAGGTCCTTGATCCATTTTGAGTTAACTTTTGTGCATGGCGAGAGGAGGGGATTCAGTTTCATTTTGTTGCATATGGATTTCCAGTTTTCCCAGCACCATTTGTTGAAGATGCTACCCTTCCTCCATTGCATGCTTTTAGCCCCTTTATCGAATATAAGATAGTTGTAATTTTGTGGATTGGTTTCTGTGTCCTCTACTCTATACCATTGGTCCACCCGCCTGTTTTGGTACCAGTACCATGCTGTTTTTGTTACTATTGCTTTGTAGTACAGTTTGAAATCTGGTATCGCTACACCTCCTGATTCACACTTCCTGCTTAGAATTGCTTTTGCTATTCTAGGTCTTTTATTTTTCCATATGAATTTCATGATTGCTTTATCTATTTCTACAAGAAATGTCATTGGGATTTTGATTGGCATTGCATTGAACCTATAGAGAACTTTTGGTAATATCGCCATTTTGATGATGTTAGTTCTGCCTATCCATGAACAGGGTATAAAATTTTTCCATCTTCTAAGATCTTCTTCTATTTCTCTCTTTAGGGTTCTGTAGTTTTCATTGTATAAATCTTTCACCTGTTTTGTTAGGTTGATTCTCAAGTATTTTTTTTTTTTGAGGATATTGTGAATGGAGTGGTTTTCCTCATTTCCAGTTCAGAAGATTTGTCACTGATATACAGGAATGCCTTTGATTTATGCGTGTTGATTTTATATCCTGCCACTTTGCTGAATTCATTTATTAGCTCTAGTAGTTTCTTTGTAGACCCTTTTGTGTCTTCTAGGTATAGGATCATATCATCCGCAAATAGTGATAATTTAAGTTCTTCTTTTCCTATCTTAATGCCTTTAATTTCTTTTGTCTGTCTAATTGCTCTGGCCAGTATTTCGAGAACTATATTGAATAGAAGTGGTGAGAGAGGGCATCCCTGTCTTGTTCCAGAATTTAGAGGGAATGCCTTCAGTTTTTTTCCATTTAGAATGATGCTAGCCTGAGGCTTTGCATATATAGCTTTTACAATTTTGAGGTAAGTTCCTGTTATCCCTAGTTTTTCTAATGTTTTGAACATATAGGGATGCTGTACTTTGTCGAATGCTTTTTCTGCGTCTATCAAGATGATCATATGGTTCTTATCTTTAAGTCTATTGATGTGGTGAATAACGTTTATTGATTTCCATATATTGAACCAGCCTTGCATTCCAGGGATGAATCCTACTTGATCGTGGTGCACGATCTTTTTGATGTTTTTGTATACGATTTGCCAGAATTTTATTGAGGATTTTTGCATCTAAATTCATTAGGGATATTGGTCTGTAGTTTTCTTTCTTTGAGGTGTCTTTGTCTGGTTTAGGAATCAGGGTGATGTTGGCCTCGTAGAATGAATTTGGAAGTTCTCCCTCTTTTTCTATCTCCTGAAATAGATTGTGGAGTATTGGTATTAGTTCTTCTTTAAAGTTCTTGTAAAACTCTGCTGTATACCCATCTGGTCCTGGGCTTTTCTTAGTTGGTAGTCTTTTGATGGCTGCTTCTATTTCCTCACTTGATATTGGTCTGTTTAGGTTGTCTATATCCTCCTGATTCAATCTGGGTAGTTCATATGCCTTAAGGAATTTATCGATGCCTTCACTATCTTCTATTTTATTAGAGTAGAGGGTTTCAAAATAATTTCTAATTATCTTCTGTATTTCTGAATTGTCTGTTGTGATGTTGCCTTTTTCATCCCGTAAGCTAGTAATTTGGGTTCTCTCTCTTCTTCTCTTTGTTAGCGTGGCTAGTGGTCTATCAATCTTATTTATTTTTTCAAAGAACTGACTTTTAGTTTTGTCAATTTTTTCGATTGTTTCTTTTGTTTTGATTTCATTGATTTCAGCTCTAATTTTAATTATTTCTTGCCTTCTACTGTATTTGCTGCTGATTTGTTCTTCTTTTTCTAAGGCTTCGAGGTGTAGTGTGAGGTCATTTATTTGTTGGCTTTTCTTTCTTTTAAGGAATGAACTCCATGAAATGAATTTTCCTCTTAGTACTGCTTTCATAGTGTCCTAGAGATTTCGATATGTTGTGTCTGAGTTTTTGTTTACCTCTAAGAATTTTTAAATTTCCTCTTTTATGTCTTCTGTAACCCTTTGTTCATTCAGTAGCATATTGTTTAATCTCCATGTGATGTAGGATTTTTCCTTTCTCATTTTATTATTGATTTCCAATTTCATTCCATTATGATCAGATAAAATGCATGGTAGTATCTCAACTCCTTTGTAATTGCTAAGATTTGCCCTGTGAAATAATATATGGTCTATTTTTGAGAAGGATCCATGTGCTGCTGAGAAGAAAGTGTATCCGCTTGATGTTGGGTGGTATATTCTGTATATATCAATTAAGTCTAGGTTATTAATTGTATTATTGAGCTCTATGGTTTCTTTATTCAACTTTTGTTTGGAAGATCTGTCCAGTGGTGAGAGAGGTGTATTAAAATCTCCCATGATTATTGTGTTGTGGTCTATTAGACTCTTGAACTTGAGAAGAGTTTGTTTGATGAACGTAGCTGCACCATTGTTTGGGGCATATATATTGATGATCGTCAAGTCTTGTTGGTGTATGGTTCCCTTGAGCAGTATGTAGTGTCCTTGTTTATCCCTTTTGATTAACTTTGGCTTGAAGTCTATTTTATTTGATAAAAGTATGGACACCCCTGCTTGCTTCTGGGGTCCGTATGAGTGATATGATTTTTCCCAACCTTTCACCTTCAGTCTGTGTATGTCTTTTCCTATCATATGCATCTCCTGTAGGCAGCATATTGTTGGATCTTTTTTTTTAATCCTTTCTACTAGCCTGTGTCTTTTGGTTGGTGCATTTAAGCCATTAACATTTAGGGTTACTATTGAGATATGGTTTGTATTTCCAGCCATATTTGGTTATGTATGATACTTAACATGATTTGTTTTTCTTCTATGCTTAGTTTTCCCTTTACTGTACTACCTCCCGCTGTTGGTTTCCATTGTTATTTTTCATTTCCTCTTCCTGTAATGTTTTGCCAAGGATGTTTTGAAGAGCTGGTTTTCTAGCTGCAAATTCTTTTAACTTTTGTTTATCGTGGAAGATTTTTATTTCATCGTCAATCCTGAAGCTTAATTTCGCTGGATACACAATTCTTGGTTGGAACCCTTTTTCTTTCAGCGTTTGAAATATGTTGTTCCAGGATCTTCTAGCTTTCAGAGTCTGTGTTGAAAGATCAGCAGTTATCCTGATTGGTTTACCCCTATATGTAATCTGCTTCCTCTCTCTTGTGGCTTTTAAGATTCTCTCCTTATTCTGTATGTTAGGCATCTTCATTATTATGTGTCTTGGTGTGGATCTCTTATGATTTTGTATATTTGGTGTCCTGTAGGCTTCTAGTATTTGGATTTCTTTTTCATTCTTTAAGTCTGGGAAGTTTTCTAGTATTATTTCATTGAATAGATTGCTCATTCCCTTGGTTTGGACCTCTGTACCCTCTTGTATCCCAATAACTCTTAGGTTTGGTTTCTTGATGTTATCCCATATTTCTTGGATGTTCTGCTCATGGTTTCTTAACATTCTCGCTGAGCTGTCTATGTTCTTTTCAAGTTGAAAAACTTTGTCTTCGTTGTCTGAAGTTCTATCTTCTAAGTGTTCTACTCTGCTGCTAATACTCTCATTTGAGCTTTTAATTTAGTTTATTGTTTCCTGCATTTCCAGGATTTCTGTTTGTTTGTTTTTTATATCCTCTATCTCCCTATAGAGTTGATCTTTTGCTTCTTGGATTTGTTTATGTAATTCATTGTCAAAGTGATTTTTCATTGTCTGAATTTGCTGTATAATGTCTTCCTTGAGACTCCAGATCATCTGAAGCATGTATATCCTGAACTCTTTGTCTGACATTCCATCAGCTGCAGATATTACCTCATCTAATGTTGAATTGACCTGTATTGTTTGTGGTCCTTTCTTTCCTTGTCTTTTCATATTGATCATGATTCTTTCTAGCTTTGTGAAACTGTTGTGCTAATGTTTTTCCCCTTATATATTTGTATTGTTCTTGTATAGCTCCAAAATCCCTCTTTTGCGGAGAAAGACAATGTTAACAGATCCCAATATCAACAGTACATTATCTAGGCACAAGTTTTCATTATTAATACATTTATAGTTAGATTCTAAGACTATAGATATTGGTTTTAATTATTACTTAAGAATATATTCCTTAGTTTCATAAAAGGCGTACCATATCTGGTGGCATATAGAAAACTTAATTTCAGACGAAGGATGTTATACTTAGAGGGAAAGGAGTGAGGGTATGAGGTTAAACTAACTTAGCACCTTTGGAGAACTCTAACCACTAGACTGGTAATTTATGGAAGAATGTATATATTCAACCTCCTATCTATTTAGATAGTTACCCTATGTATAGATAGCAAAAGTTAGGAGATTGAAAGTGGGATAGAGAGAATACAAATTTAAAAAAAAGAAAAAAAAATAACAAGGAAGAAAAGAGAAATAAGAGAAGGGAAAGGGAAGTAAGATAGAAATAAAGAAAAAAATGGGGGGGGAGGTGCGGTATATGCAATTCCTCTATATTATATTACTTTGGTAATTCGGTTGTTCATGTACAGTTCTTGATTTCACATATGCTGAAGTTGTGGAAGAGAGAGAAGAAAAGAGAAAGAGAGCAAAAAAAAAAAAAAAAGTCTCTCAGAACACTGTTTTCCTTGCTTCCAGTAGGTGGCGTTGTCTATTCCTAGCTTGAGCCTCTGTATTCAGGGTGGTGGGTATAGGCAGTGTGAAAGGAAATGAGCTTCCACCTGTATCTTCCCTACTCTAGTCTCTGAGGTAGAAACCAGGAGCCTGTACAGTTGTTGTTTTGCGTTGATAGCTACAACCCCCAAAAGCTTGTGGGAAATAATTTGAGTTATCGCAGCTAAGGGTGGGGGAGTTGGAAACTGGGTACCTGGATCAGCTGCAGAACCGTGCTGGTAGCCACACCCCCTTTGATGGGTTTTAAGGGTTGATGGGCTTCCTCCGGACTAGCACTGGGGGGGGGCTGGACTTCCTCCTCTGGTCTGGCTGGGCGCATCTTCCTCCTCCGGTCTGGGTACTGAGGATTGAACCCAGTGTTTCACACATGCTAGGCAAGCACTCCACCACTGAGGCACAACCCCGGACATTGCATATAATTTTTTTGGTTAAATTTATTTTAATTAGTTATGCATGTCAGAAGAATGCATTTATGCACTTTAATATGTCATAGATAGATGGAGTATAATTTTTCATTTTTCTGATTGTACATGTTGTAGAATCACTTTGATCATGCAGTCATATATTTACATAAGGCAATAATGTCTGATTCATTCTACTGTCCTTCCTATCCCCATGTTCCCTCCCCTCCCCTCTTTTCATTCCGCTCTACTTAATCTAAGGTAACTCTATTCTTCCCTACTGCCCCCGCCCCATTGTGAATTAGTACTCACATATCAGGGAAAATATTTGGCGTCTGTTTTTTGGAGATTGGCTTATTTCGCTTAGCATGATATTATCCAACTCCATCCATTTACCTGCAGATACCATAATTTTATTCTCTTTTAATGGTGAGTAATATTCCCTTGTGATGCACACTGATTTTATATCCAGCAACTTTGCTAAACTCTCCTGGTAATTGTAGTAATTTGTGTTTAGTTTCTTTGGTATTTTATAATACATATCGAATCATCTGTGAATAAAGACAGGGTTTTTTTTTCTTTTTTTGTCCTTTAAAAATTGCTTTTATTTTTATTTTTTTTCTTTCCTTTTGAAAAATTTCTTTCTCCCCCCGTCCCCCAATGGCACTAGCCAAGACCAACAGCACGATGTTGAGAAAAGAGGTGATGATAGTGGTCAACCTTTTCACGATCATGAATTGTAGCCGATGTTTTTTGTGCACCTATTATGGTGGTCATATATTTTTTCTTCTTTAATCTATTAGTGTGGTTAATTACAATAAATGATTTTCTATTGTTAAACCAATTTTACACACATATATATGTTATATATATATATATATTTATATATATATAGTTTTATCACCATTATTATATATTATCATTTTAATATATTGTTAATATTCTGCTTGGAATTTCTGCATCTATATTCAGGAGTAAGCTTGGCCTCTAATTTTTTTTCTCATGATGTCCTTTATAGGTGTTAATTGCAGGTTACATTTGTCTTCTATCGAGAGTGTATCCTTTTGTGGGGCTGGGGCTGTGATTCAGTGGCCGAGTGTTTGTCTTGCACATGTGAGGCAAACCTCAGCACCACATAAAAATAAATAAACAAAATAGAGAAATTTTTAAAAGTGTATCCTTTTTGTGTGTGTGTATGTGAACCCAAGACCTTTTAGATGCTAAGCAAGGGCTGTACCACTGAGCGTTTTAAACCCTTATCCCTCAACAAAAAAGGCAATGGTTAGATGCTATGTGATGTCTTAACAATATGCGTGTGGTCAGGCCTAAGGGTTTCTTCCATCCTTGACAAAACAGAATAACCTTCTCTTCTTTAATACAACACCTGTTTTTTAATTATATTAAAGAGTGTGCATAAAATTGGAAGTATTTATTTTTGAAGATTTGGTAGATCTTGCTGATGAAGTCATCTAGGTATGGAGTTTGCTTTGGGGGAACTTATCTGATTACTGATAATAAATATTTTATGATTTTATGACCATTTAGGGTCTCTGCTTTTTCTTGAGTCAATACAGGTGATTTCTTTTTCTAGGAATTTGTTCATTTCCAGTGCATTTTTAAATGTATTGACATAGTTATTCAAAATATCCATTATTTTTAAAATCTTCTCAGCCTCCGTGATTCAGTGCATTTTCCATTCATACTATGGTTTACCTGCGCCTTTTCTCATTTCACTTGATGAAGTTTGTAAATGTCATTAGTCTTTCCAGGAAAACTCCTTAGTTTGACCAGCAGCATGGCTTTGTCCCCTGATGCAGCCATCTGCATGAAGTTTTCAATCATCTCACCGGTGATCTTTCTGGCAACAGTATAGTTTGAAGTAAGAATGACACAAAGACCCTGTCCACAAATGGACAAACTTCATTCCAAACTGAAGAAAAAAAGCACATTCATTCCCTTTTATTGTAAGCAGAGCTTTGTCATGAGAAAAAGATTGGACTTTCTTGAACTGTGATTCTTATTGAAGCTCACAACCATGTTGCTCATGATTTCTAACTAAGATTCCCATATCTGGTGTTTCCTTTTCTATCTGGGTCAACATGACCCAGGTTTAACCCACTCAGCTCAAAGACACAGTAAACTTTTAGCCCTTGGGAAACTAATGTGCTTTATACCTATTAAAGAAACCATGTACAAACTGGACACAGTGACTCAGGAGACTGAAGTAGGAGGATCACAATTTTGAGGCCAGCCTCAGAAACTTAGCAAACCATTCCTCAAAAAAGAGCCTAAAAAGGACTGGGGATATAGCTCAGTGGTAAAGATCCCCTGAGTTCAATCTCCAGTACCAAAATAAATAAATAAATAGAGAAAAAAGTCTACTTACTCTTCTTTCTTTAAAACCTGTCCCTGGGGCTGGGGATGTGGCTCAAGCGGTAGCGCGCTCGCCTGGCATGCGTGTGGCCTGGGTTCAATCCTCAGCACCACATACAAACAAAGATGTTGTGTCCGCCAAAAACTAAAAAAATAAAATATTAAAAAAAATTTAAAACCTGTCCCTGAAAACTTCATCTTCAGGCAGTGTTGTCCTTCGTTGGCTGCCTCACTGTCTTTGGGCATGTGCTCATCATCTCCTTGACTATTACTCCAACTTTTACACATTAATGGTTTCCCCCAGTGCCCCAAGGTCACTGGCTTCTGGCTGTTTGCTGTCAGAGGGAGCCCTGGTCTGGGAAGTCCCAAAGTACTCTATAAGGGTCAAGTCCTCCACCTTCCTTCCCAGAAAGGCTGCTACTAATGGAAGAAGTTGGACATTGGTCACAGCTATAGAGCTGGTCTCTTAGTTCTCATCTGTCAAAGTCTGGCAGTCACATGGTTTCTGGTTCTTTGCTCTGTTTGGGTTAGTTTCTCTTGTCTTTCAAGGTCAGAGATTGAAAGTCCTATTTCTGGGAATCGTGGCTGTATTCCAATATGCAAAACTGACAAGATTCCTTAGGACATTTTCTTCCACTTCAAAAACAGGAAGACTGCTAAAGGTGCCCTGTCTCCCAGATTGAAGTCTTGTTAAACCTGATTGTGACACTACTGCTTTTCTTCTCTGTGCTGCCAGCCTGAGGCCAGAGTAACTATACCCACAGGCCAGAGCCTTCTGCCTGGCCTGCTGAGTAGTCCTTCCCTGTGAACCTCTTGGCTGCAGCTGGAGAACTGGCTCTGCTGTGCATGTTATGGAGACACACAGGGCACAGGGTTTTGTTGATGTCTGTGTCCTATAGGAAAGATCCATGCAATTATTTGGGGGAAATGGAATAGGATCACAAGAGAACCAACCCCAGAGGACAAACTCCTGGAGAAGAGTTGGGCTCCTGGGGGAGTCTGGGGGCACCTGCTACATTTGGAGAATACCTGTAGGGAATGAGTCCTGTCCTAGGAGAGAAGCAGGTGAGACATGGCCAGCTTAGCCTATTTAGAGTGTCCAGGAGCCCTGGTCCTAACTACTTTCTTCCTGGAAACCAATTAAAGTAGGAGTTCAGTTGGCTCTGAGAGCATTTGGTAAAAGTCTTCTTCTGGGGAGGGTGAGGCACACATGTTGGTGTGAGGCTAACAATATTAGAGTAGATACTGTTGCCCAGGTCACCTGCACACTCTGGTGGGTGATCATCCCAGGGCTGGTGGATTTCATCAAGTAGGCTGATTCCTCCTTGACCTCTAGGAATGGGAATCACATGAGATGGTTGTAGGTGGTGGGGCAGGGGAGGCTGCAAGCAGGTCATTTGATGTCATTAGGAGGGCCTAGGATAGACAGAACCAGGGTCAGCGAGGGCCTGTCTAGGGCATGCCAGATGCTGCATGGACAGTGTGCCAGCAGCTCCCAGAGGGATTCAGGCAGAGTCCTGGGCAAATGGATCAGCCACACCACAGGTCACACCCAAAGACCTGGTCTTGAAACTGCAGAGGAAGTTCCTGAGGCAGCTTTACTGACAAGACTCATGAAACGGGAAGGAGATTGTGCTAAACCACCAACAATAAAAATTTCAATCAACCAGGGTGGAAAAAAGTTTTCCTTATCTTTCTATTCCCTCCAGAGAGAATTATGTTACAAATCATTGTCATAGGAATATGTGATCTAAGAGTACACAGCCAAAGTATAGTGAAAAAGATAATACATGTATGTCATGTATAAAAGAGAATGATAATAACAACAATCATAGTATTTTGTTGTCTTTTGTTATTTTTGCACCATTTGTTGATTTTTTTTAACACTTGCAGTTTGTTATTTCTTTTCTTTTTCTCAGGGAATAAAAAAGTTGTAACATAATTTTGTACTTTTTTTTTTAAAGATTGACCCCTAACTGTGTAGACTGATCCCGATACAATATCAATCTGCTCTCATGGTAGCCTACTTAGATATTTTAAATAAGCTTAAGAAATTGATTTTGTGGGTACAAAACCAGTATGTTTTTTCTTTGTTTAAACTTTTTATTTGTTCTTTTTATTTATACATGACAGTGGAATGTATTTTGGCCAATTATACAGACATACAGTATAACATCCTATTTAGCATGCTATTCTTGTGGTTGTACATGATGCAGAGTTACTCTGGTCATGTATTCATACCTGTAGGGAATGAGTCCAATTAAGTTACGTCCAATTAATTCTAGGAAAGTTACGTCCAATTAATTCTATTGTCCTCCCTATTCCCCTCTCCCCTCCCTTCCCTTCATTACCCATTGTCTAATCCAATGGATTCTATTCTTCTCTTTTTTTAGCTTAGTATCCATATAATAAAGAGAACATTTAGTCCTTGGGTTTGGGGAATTGGCTTATTTCACTCAACATGATATTCTCCAACTCCATCCATTTTCCTGCAAATGCCATAATTTTATTCTCTTTTAATGCTGAGTAACATTCCATTGTGTATATACACCACAGTTTCTTTATCCACATCTACTGAAGGGCATCTGGGTTGGTTCCACAGTTTAGCTATTATGAATTCTGCTGCTCAATTCACAATTGCTAGACTGTGGAACCAACCCAGATGCCCTTCAATAGATGAATGGATAAAAAAAAATGTGGCATTTATACACCATGGAGTATTACGCAGCACTAAAAATTGACAAAATCATGGAATTTGCAGGGAAATGGATAGCACTAGAGCAGATTATGCTAAGTGAAGGTAGCCAATCCCTAAAAAACAAATGCCAAATGTCTTCTTTGATATAATGAGAGCAACTAAGAACAGAGCAGGGAGGAAGAGCAGGAGGAAAAGATTAACATTAAACAGAGTCATGAGGTGGGAGGGAAAGGGAGAGAAAAGGGAAATTGCATGGAAATGGAAGGAGACCCTCATTGTTATACAAAATTACATATAAGAGGAAGTGAGGGGAATGGGAAAATAAACAAGGAGAGAAATGAATTTCAGTAGATGGGGTAGAGAGAGAAGATGGGAGGGGAGGGGAGGGGGGATAGCAGAAGATAGGAAAGGTAGCAGAATACAACAGTCGCTAATATGGCATTATGTAAAAATGTGGATGTGTAACCGATGTGATTCTGCAATCTGTATTTGGGGTAAAAATGGGAGTTCATAACCCACTTGAATCTAATGTATGAAATATGATATGTCAAGAGCTTTGTAATGTTTTGAACAACCAATAATAAAAATAAAAATGAATTGTGCTGCTATAAACATTGATGTGGCTGTGTCCCTGTAGTATGCTGTTTTTAAGTCCCTTGGGTATAAGAGGAGTGGGATATCTGGGTCAAAGGTGGTTGCATTTCAAGTTTTCCAAGGAATCAACCATACTGCTTTCCAGATTGGTTGCACCAATTTGCAGTCCCACCAACAATGTATGAGAGTACCTTTCTCCCCATATCCTCACCAACTTTTATTGTTACATGTGTTCTTGATAATTGCCATTCTGACTGGAGTGAGATGGAATCGCAGTGTAGTTTTAATTTGCATTTCTCTAATTGATAAAGATGTTGAACATTTTTTTATATATTTGTTGACCGTTCATTTTTCTTCTTCTGTGAAGTGCCTGTTCAGTTCCTTTGCCCATTTATTGCTTCTTGATTTTAAGGAGTCTTATTGAGGAAGTCAGGTCCTAAGCTGACTGATGAACAGTTGGTCTACTTTTTCTTCTATTAGGTGGAGGGTCTCTGATGCCTAAGTATTTGATGCACTCTGAGTTGAGTTTTGTGCAGGGTGAGAGACAGGGCTTCAATTTCATTCTGCTACATATAGATTTCCAGTTTTCCCAGCACCATTTGTTGAAGAGTCTCTTTTCTCCAATGTTTATGGTACCTTTGTCTAGTATGAGATAACTGTACTTATGTGGGTTTGTTTCTGTGACTTCTATTCAGTTCCATTCGTCTTCAAGCCTGTTTTGGTGCCAATACTATGCTGTTTTTGTTACTATAGCTCTGTATATAATTTAAGGTCTGATATTGTGATGTCACCTGCTCCACTCTTCTCACTAAGGATTGCTTTGCCTATTCTGGGCCTCTAATTTTTCCAAATGAATTTCATGATTGCTTTTTCTGTTTCTATGGAGAACATAATTGGAATCTTAATAGGAACTGCATTAAATCGGTGTAGTGCTTTGGGTAGTATGGCCATTTTGACAATATTAATTCTGTCTACCCAAGAGCATGGGAGATCTTTCCATCTTCCAAGGTCTTCTCCAATTTCTTTCTTTAGTGTTCTGTATTTTTCATATAGAGGTCTTTCATCTCTTTTGTTAGATTGATTCCCAAATATTTTATTTTTTGAGACTATTGTAAAGGGAATAGTTTTCCTGATTTCTCTTTCAGCTGATACATCATTGGTATATAGAAATGCAATTGATTTATTGGTGTTGATTTTATACTCTGCTACTTTTCTGAATTTGTTTATGAGTTCTAGAAGCTTTCAAGTAGAGTTTTGGGGCCTTCTAAATATGGAATCATGTTATCAGCAAATAGTGAGAGTTTGAGTTCTTTTCTATCCCTTAATTTCTTTCTTTTGTCTAATTGCTCTGACTAGAGTTTCAAGGACAATGTTGAATAGAAGTTGTGAAAGAGGGCATCTCTGTCTTGTTCCACTTTTTAGAGGGAGTGCTTTTAATTTTTCTCCATTTAAAATGATGTTGGCCTTGGGCTTAGCATAAATAACTTTTACAATGTTGAAGTATGTTCCTACTATCCTTATTTTTCTAGTGTTTTGAGCATGAGTGGATGCTAAATTTTGTCAAGTGCTTTTTCTTCATCTATTGAAATAATTGTGTGATTCTTGTCTTTAAGCCTTTTGATGTGATGTATTATGTTTATTGATTTCCATATGTTAAACCAAACTTGCATCCCTGGGATTAATCCCACTTGATCATGGTATACTATCTTTTTGATATGTTTTTATGCATTTTTGCTAGTATTTTACTGAGAATTTTTGCACCAATGTTCATCAGGGGTGTTGCTTTGAAACTATCATGTCTTTTTCAGTGCACAAAAGTATCTAAATGCTTAAAAGGGGAAATAAAAAAATCAATCAAATCAGAATTTTGGGTATCACAATCTAATAAATAAAAGTGAAATATTTATAAACCACTATCTAAAGCCAATTAGGCTATTAATAAAAGTCTAAATGGTGGTCCTTTTTTTTTTTCTAAATATATCCTTTCTCTAAACAAATGGAAACATTGGAATTTTTTTTCTTCCATTGCCAAAAATGTCCTGCTTGCTAAGTCACAGGATAAGAAACAAGAAAACATATGTTGTTATCAGGCCAAAATTGAACAGTTATAAAGAAGCTTCAGTAATCGCTACTGTGACAAACTGCTTACAAATATTTAAAGGGTTTTAACAACACAACAGAGACAAATGTGGAAGTGGCATGCAAACCCTGATAGGAATGGGAAAGCAAGGAGGAAATCCCCTAGCATCATCCGGTCCCTTCCACCTCACTGGGCCAATAGGTGGATGTGAACAGTTAGGGAGATTCCATGATATCCCATGAGTCATGTTAAGCTGTGAAATGGGCGGCTTTGGGTTGCTCACTGTATTCATGTCTGAATGACACATCCCTTACTTTTTGTGATCCAAATTTTTGGGCCCCAATTATCAAGTTGCAGCACTGGTTGTACTTCACTTGGTAAAATAAAGCTAAGAAAATAATCTAAAACTCCAAGTTCTTTCATTAGTATTTTGGGTGTGATGCTGGCTATAGAACCCAGGACCTGTGCATGCCAGGCAAGTAAGTGATCTATCACTGAGCCACAACCCCAGGCCCCCTGTTTTGTTACTTCTCATGTAAAAGATAATTCTGTGACTTCTCCCCAATTATAAATCACAGTACTACATATAATGCAAAGAATACATTTTGGTTTTTGCAAGATTTGAGATACATTATTAATTTCTTATAAGAAACTTTTTTTTAAATGGAACATCCTAAACAGGATACTTATGGTTCATGTATATTATCATTTCTTATACTAAATAGTTAAGGTCATGAGTTGAACTAGATCGAGTTATAATAATTAATGTCTTTATTTGAGAAGTCCAACTTCTTCAACTTCCAACAATAGCAGTGATTTCTGTAGCCCTACAAAGTTACTCCCCTTTGTTAAGCGGGGAAAATTTTAGAATATCATATTTCTCTGTCAAATCTTGTGATCCAATTGTTCTTCACTGTCAACCTACTCTAATTTGAATAATAAATTGAGGTAATTAGTGAGAGCTATTTACCTGGTTAATCTCTAAAAGAATGAAAATCCTTAGAGCCAGAAGATGCAAAATATAGTTACTTCTTTTCCCTTATGTATTCTTATCTATGCATACACACAATGGATCCTTATAACCCTCATTTAAAATCCTACTGTCCTTTGGTGAACCCCCAACCCCACCCTCACCTATTGTGAGTCAGCATAGAATGAATTGGACATCACTTTCCTATGCTCATATATGAGTACATGACCAGTGTAACTCCACATCGTGTACAACCACAAGAATGGGAAGTTATACTCCATGTATGTATAATATGTCAAAATACACTCTACTGTCACGTATAACTAAAATAGAACAAATAAAAAATTTTTTTAAATCCAGAAAATCTGTTCTGGGGTTGTAGCTCAGTGGTAGAGTACTTGCCTTGCATGTGTGAGACACTGGGTTCGATCCTCAATACCACATAAAAACAAATCAATAAAATAAAGGTATTGTGTTCATATACAACTAAAAAAATTTTTTTAAAGTCCAGAAAATCACTGTAGCGTAAACATTGTGCTGTGCCTGATTTTTAAAATTTATTTAAATATAAAGTCTTAAAGAATTAAATAATAACACCATCCAAACATATTTTAATGTGACTATATGTAAGTATATATATATACATCAATACATATAAACTTATATTAAGTCAATAAATTTTTAAAAATATTTTTAGTTGTAGCTGGACACAATAAATACCTTTATTTTTGTGTGGTACTGAGGATCAAACCCAGTGCCTCCCATGTGCTAGGCAAGCACTCTACCACTGAGCTACAGCCCCAGCCCTCAATAAATGTTTCAAAATTTTTGATATAAAGAGGCCTGAGTGCCAATAAGGGGCTTTAAGTCCACCAATATCTTTTTTGTATCTGGGTTGAACCCTGGGGTGCTTAACCACTGAGCCACATCCCTAGCCATTTTTTATATTTTATTTTGAGACAGGGCCTTGCTATGTTGCTGAGGCACCCTTTGAACTTTCCATCCTGTTGCCTCAGCCTCTCAAGCTGCTGGGATGACAGTTCGTGAACCACCATGCCTGGCTACTAATATCTTTTCAACACCAGGCATTCAGTACAGAGCCAGATGTTTTTTTCCTCACCCTACCAGGAACTCATATTCCCCAATTTTGTTAATGGAGGTGCTTTCTCATGCTGTTCCCAGGCTGGTTATTTCACAGCTGTGGCCAGTAACAAGACAATGAGCAATCAAACAAAACAGAGCAAAGTTTCTTTGTGGATGTGCTAAAATTTCTCCTGGTTACTTTCTCCTGTGCGTTGTTATTAAATATTGTGACTCTGATTACATTGTCAAAGCCATGCATGTTTCTTGCTCTAGAGAACCTGGCACCTGTGCAACTGGCCAGCCTTTTTTGGCAACTCTCTTTGATAGTGGCTTTCTCTGAGATTGGTCTTCAAATGAATAACAATGCTGACAAAAGTGTTCATTCCACCATCTTTGGTGAACAGCTGCTTGGGAGCACCAACGTCTTCTCCTTCATTCACCTGGCTTGGGCAACTCACTGGATGGTGTACATGAATAAAAGGGGGATGTCAGGAACAATAGTCAGAATGCTCCACAGATTTTAATGACTCAGGGAGCCAAAAACTAGCCTGTACATTTATTAAAATATCCTTAATACAGATATATTTTGATAAAAGGAACAAAGTACTGATATATGCTAGAATTTGGATAAATGTCAAAAACATTATACTATATGTGAAAGAGCCCAGACACAAAAAATCAATATTGTATGATTTCTTTCCTATGAAGTATCCAAAACGGGTAAATTCATAGATACAGGAAGCAGAGTAGGGATTTCCAGGCCTGGGGGGAGTGGGAATGCGGAGCCACTGTTTTGGGATAATGAAAATATTCTGGAACTAAACTGTGCTGATGGTTACACAATATTATAAATATACTAAATGCCACAGAATTGTATACTTTAAGATGGCTAATTTTATGTCATGTGAATTTCATGTCAATAAAAACATTGACAATATGTTTCAGTAATGCATGACTTTTGGGGATAAATTTTTACATGCTTATATCTTTGTGGAAGAGCCAGCACAAGCACTCTCAGCACAATGACTTTTTTATCTTCTGAAGTATATCAAGATTTAAATCTCCTTGTCTGCTAATGGCTTTAGTAATACACAAAATTGATAGATTGTGAGGCCCAAGGTAGCTGGAAGCAAATGGTCCAATAAGACAAGGTCATGATACATAGCCTGGCCACTGCATCCATACCATGGTTTATCAAGTGGCATGAACATGAACACCTACATGTGAGAAGTGGCAGTGCCACTATCATATACCCACACTTTTCTTCTATCAGAGACCCCAGTGCCAACTGTGTGACAACTTTTTTCTGTGCTGTGAGTTTTCTCTTAGACATGGGTAGACTGTCTCCAAAGATGGCTCCCACAATGGCTCCCATTCTGCATGTCCTTTTGCAATATGACTTGGTGCTCTTCCCAGTAGGTAGAATCTAGTTCCTATGGTCTTGAATCAAGCTGGCCCTGTGACTTGTTTTGAGTAACAGAATGTGGCAAAAGTGGTAGTGAATGACTTTCAGGATCATGCCATAGAAAGCTTGAGAGACCACATGGAGCAGGAAGCTATGGAGGATGAGACATCACATGGAAGAAAATACAGACCAGCTAACAGCTAGCACCACTGCTGGACATGAAAATGGAGCCATGGTGAGTGTCCCAGTCTTGGGAAACTCCCAGCTGAATAAGTCACTTGAGTGACCACAACCAATATCATGTAGAACAAAAGACAACCTATCAAAGTCCAGTCAACACATTAACCCATGAGAAAAATAAATTGTTATTTTAAGCCATTAGGTTTGGGGGGTAGGGCTGGGGATATAGCTCAGTTGATAGAGTGCTTGCCCTGCACACACAAGTACCTGGGTTCAATCCCCAGCACAACCAAAAAGGTTTTGGCAGCGGGTGACTTTTTATGCAGCACTACCACTTGAGATCCTGAGAGTATATGGTAAAGTCCTGAGAAGGGCTTTCAAAACCTGGCAGACTCAACTTGTGGAGGACCTAAAGCTCAGATTCCTATGACAAAAAATTTCCTGAAGTTGAATGCTGGCCCAAGACCAGTGGAATAAGACATAATTACAGAGGACTTCCAGGGAACAAGTGAAACTGATGAGGGAAAGTCATCTGCTATTACCTGTCCTGGAATATTTTTGGCATTGTTCTAAGTGTTCTATTTCTAATAGTCGCACAGTAAAAACCTCTCCTTGATCTTTGCTTTTCTATTTAACAGGTTAGAACTGTGGAGACTGGATGAGACAGCTCACTGACATCTAAGACCATATTAGATTTCCAAGATGTCACATGTCAAGGGGTGCTTCTATCATTATATAGAAAATGCTCAAGAAAATCTGAAGGCACTTGTAGAATGAACGGGTTCAGCTTCTGAAAACTGCAGTTATCTTTTTTTTTAAAAAAAAGTTTTTAATTTTAGATAAACACAATACTTTTATTCTTTATTTACTTATTTTTATGTGGTGCTGAGGATGGAACCCAATGCCTCACACGAGCACTCTACCACTGAGCTAGAATCCTAGTCTTGCAGTTGTCTTTTAGTAGAGGAATTTAAACTGACAACATATTAATCTTGACTTTTATTCATTCAAATTCTACTACATTGATTAGTAATGTCAGGTGGAGTTTTAGTACAAGTCTGTGGGGAACTTGGCCAATGGGAGTTGGCTCAGCTCATGGCCAAGTGTGTGCCGCTTGGCTTTGCAGTAAAGGAGTTATTTGCATCAGTCAATCGCAGCCCATCCTCACGCCTCCCCAAACTACAATTGGATATATCAAATTTTGTGATTAGAATGTCTCTAGAAAGGCCATTCAGGTAGAGCTGAAATGATCATGTTTGAGACACCCAGACTTACAGAGAAAGCACTAAACTTGAGGGAGGTGTCTGACTCCCAGAACCAAAATCAGTAAAAACATTTCCAAAACAATGGAAATAACAAAGAAATCTCTTGTTGCACTATGTACAAAAGGTGTGACAGATATAGGAAATAAAATAACAGATAAGGAAATATACACAATAATAGATACAGGAAATACAACAAAAACACTCTGGTGTCAGAACTACTGGAAATTGCTATGGTTCAGAAAAGTCTGCCTTGGTTTCTGCTAAGAATTTCTAACAGTGCAAAACAATTAAAGGGAATAATTTATCGTATTTATAAGTCTTGTTGATAATTTTAATTGCATATATGGCATAAATCAAGCTTTTGCTTGATCTTTACTGTCTGTGAAAGTTAAGTATTTTAAAAAATTAATTGGCCCACAAATTGAATTGATGATCTTAATACAAAAATGATGAGACTGGCCTGGTGCCCCGTTCCTGTAGTCACTGCTATTTGAGGCTGAGGACCACCTGAGCCTAGGGGTTCAGGGCCAACCTTGGCAATATAACAAGACCCCATCTCAAAAAACAAAAGCAAACAAACAACAAAAAAAACTTGATAACAAATATAATGTGAATGTACTACTGCAAATGAATTGTATCTTGAAAACAGTTAAGATGCCATATTTAATAATTTGAATTTTTAATATTTATTTTTTAGTTGTAATTGTCAAGACCTTTTTTTTTTTAATGTGGTCCTGAGAATGGAACCCAGGGCCTTGCACGCGCTGGGCGAGCACTCTACCACTGAACCACAACCCCAGCCCCAAGATGCCATATTTTATGTTATGCATATTTTACAACTTTTTTTAAGATGTAAAAAAGAATTTTCGGGGCTATGGTTGTGGCTCAGTGGTAGAGCCCTTGCCTAGCATGTGTGAGACACTGGGTTCGATTTTCAGAACCGCATATAAATAAATAAAGTTCATTGACAACTAAAAAATATTTTTTAAAAAAGGTTTTTCAGGGGCTGGGGATGTGGCTCAAGCGGTGGCGCGCTCGCCTGGCATGCGTGTGGCCGGGTTTGATCCTCAGCACCACATACAAACAAAGATGTTGTGTCCACCAAAAACTGAAAAATGAATATCAAAAAATTCTCTCTCTCTCTCTCTCTCTCTCTCTGTTTCTGTCTCTCTCACTTTAAAAAAAAAAAAAAAGGTTTTTCGGACTCAGACAGGAAAGGAAGGTAACAAAAACCCGAGTTCCCTCAGTTCAGTTAAAGACATGAAAAAAATACAAGAATGAATAACACCCTCCGAAATCTACAACCTTCACGAAACAAGGAACCACAGACAACTGACAAACTCAAAGCCAGGGGGTGAGGGGCAGACAGGCAAGCAGAAGACTATGATCGCAAGCCACCAGGGTGTGGGAAGGCAGCGGGGAAAGTACAAAGGATCCCAGCAGTACCCGGGACGCACCCGACAGGATCTGGCCCTACAGGACACTGCCTGACCCTGCGTAGGAATATCTGAGGGCAGATCCCAGCAAGACCAGCACTGCAACCAGCGGCGATCCGGCAGGGAGAGAAAAGGCGCAAAAAGCGAAAGCGGGGCCGGGGCTGCTGCGCAATGGGTTCTGGAAGCGAGAGCGGCGCCGCATCGCCAGAAGAGGGTGCCCAAGAGCCGAAGAAGCGGCAAACAACCGGCTCCCTTCCCGGAACCCCAAAGATTCCTGTACTAATGGCTGGCAGCTAAGAGACCAAATGCGTTCAAACAGTAAAAACAAAAGCAAACAAAAGTCAAATGCTGCATTTGTACAAAGAAATAGACACACGCAAAGCAACAGGTCTCAGCAGCAGCAGAAGCTCACCAGGAATGGTTTTAAATGTTTTACAAGGTTTTGAGTGAGACATTTTCAAAGACTGTGTTTGAATCCATTCCTGTCGTGAATTCTTTTTGATGTTCTGTTTGTCACCAGGTTGGCCAGTGAGAATCCCTTCACGCTGATTCCATTGTCCTTTGGCCATTTGCCCACCAGTTTCTGGCACAACAGAGATCCTCACTACACACCTTGTACTTCTTTTGACAGACCGTTCTAGGAAATATGCATCTAATAAAGCAATCTATAAAAGCATATTTTATTTTCTAATTTTTTTAGTTGTACTTGGACACAATACCTTTATTTTATTTATTCATTTTATATGGTGCTTTTATGTGGTGCTGAGGATTGAACCCAGCGCCACTCAAATGCCAGACAGCACTCTACTGCTGAGCAATAGCCCCAGCCCCATAAAAGCATATTTTAAAAAGTAAGTGTGTATTGAACTTTCCAATTAACATGACCTATTACAGTTCCTTCTTCTTACACTGGAGATCAGGGACTATAAAGCTAACTTCATATTTTTCTTTGTCCTACAATAAAAACCCAGTTTCAATGTAACAACATCGTGAAAAGAGAAGCCTGGGATAGATCGATCGGGTAGTGCTCTAGAGGCTGACACCGATTTGAGGCAACTTAGTGTCCTGTCCCAAAATAAAATATAAAATGGGCTAGGGATGTAGCTGACTGGTAGAGAGCCTCTTGGTTCAATCCCCAGTACCATGGGATGGGGGAGTGGGAGAAATAAAGAAAAAAAGAAAAGATAGATCAGAGATGTGGCAGCACAGACCAAAACAGTAGGCTCAGAGTTGGAGGTACAGGTTAAGTCAATCCACTTACCTGCTCCCAGCTAAGACCCTATCTGGGTCTCCTGGAAAAAGGTGCTCCCAACTCCACATAGTTTAGAAGATGTGATTGGTCCAGGCCCAACCCAGCTTCAAGTTCAAAGCCAAATACAGTATGTGGTGGGGCTGTTTGGAGTTTGCAAAAACATAGCCCACACTTTTTGACTTTACATTCATCCAATGGTGACAACGAGGACAGCTGGTCTTGGAAAGTGGCAGTGCCACTGTTATAAGCCCATAGTTTTCCCCATCAGACACTGTGGTGCCAACAATGTGAAAAATTCTTATTCCTTAGGTTCTTTCAGATGTGGGGATTGACAGAGCCTTTCCTGCTTGACCGTTTCCCAAAGCAGTTTTTTCATTTTAATTTCACTGTACAGGAGTACACAATAACCATGGGCGGGGACGCAATAGACAGTGGAACTGAGAATACATCTTAAACATTTAATTGTGGCACAAAATACACACAACAGGGCTGGGGTTGTAGCTCAGCAGTAGAGTACTTGCATCCCCCCAGTCCCTGGCATCCACCCTTTTTTGTGTCTCTATGAATTTGACTATTCTAGGGGCCTCATATTAAATGGAATCCTACAGTATTTGTCCTTTTATGATTTGCTTTGGAAAATATATCTTTTTGAAGGCTCTTTGTAAATTAAAGACTTAACTAGCTCAAAAACAATGAAAATTCTGTACAATCTAAGGTTTGACTTGGAATTAGGTTGTAAAATATGGATCATATTTGGAATAAAATCAATTTAAAAGCTGGATGCTTCCTTTTCCTGGGAGGATTGCAAGTTCAAGGCCAGTCTGGGCAACTTAGCAAGACTCTTTCTCAGAAAATAAATAAATAAAAAAGGCTGGGGATGTAGTTCAGTGCTAGAGTACCCCAGGGTTCAATCCCCAGTACCATAGGGGGAAAAAACCCAGTGCAGTAGCACACACCTGTCATCCTAGCTACTTGGGATGCTGAGGCCAGCCTGGGAACCATAACAAGACCCCATCTCAAAAGAAATCAGCTTAAAAATACAAGGAAAAAGAAACACGGAAGACAAAACAACAAAAGCCTGACACAGTTTTTTTTCGTAATATTGTAAACTAATAATATTTTGTGTGTCTTCTCCATGGTGATAATGTGGCTGCCACAGCAAGAAGAATTTTCACCAATTTACATTTTGGTGATTTGTACCCAGACTTCCTAGCTACTGCTTATTCATTCATGTGGGAAAAAGTACCTCTGTGAATGAGCCCAAAGGGTCTGAGAACTGGAGAACATGATACAACAATGACACACCCAGCTCTAAATCAATTTAAACTTTGGTATAGTCAGAAGTGGAATAGAATTATGCGAGGAGGGAACATCAGCAAGTTTGGGGAACCCAACAGCTGTAGTGGTAAGGGTAATCCAACTGCTCTCAGTTTCTGAGGTGAGCAATTCAGGACACAATGAGACATTCACAGAAATGGTAAAAGAGTTTGACCCTGGCCTTTTGAATTTACTCATGGTGCATGTTTACATATCTCTAAGGAACTTAGGGCAGACAGAGCTTTTCCAACAAAGTAAAGAAGCCAGAAAACAAATGGGAAACATAGTCATACTTAACCACATAAAATTGAAACTCAATGGATGCAAGCTTATTCCAAATGCACAAAGGCAATGAATGACCCTCAAAGAAATGGTACTCAGTAAAAGAAACCAGGCACCAAAGGACAAATGCTGCAGGATTCCACTTATAGAAGTTCCTTAGAGTAACCAAATTCATACTAAGTAGAGTGGTGGTTGCCAGGTGCTGAGGTGAGAAGGAATGAATTCATGCAGAGTTCAGTTTTTCATGATGAAACAGTTCTAGAGTGGATGGTGGTGATGGTTGCATGACAACATGAACTGTATGCTTAGAAATGGCAGAAACAGTAAATTTTATGTTTTATCACAATTTTTAAAATAATAAGGCAAATGGTCAACTGATTCCTTGTCCTCTAGCTCTATCAGTCACTGGCTGTTAATGATAAAGCCCATGACCTACTGGATGGAGCTGAGAGCTGAATGAAGGTGACAGGAAGCCCCCAAAACTCGTAATCAGCTCTCTCTCATAGAGTCACTTGGGAGTAGTCAGATTAGAGACGAGTCTATCATCTAATCTTCCAGCCCAGCCAGGGCCCCAGCTGGCAGCAAGAGCGGGAGCTGCTGGACTGGAGCCAAGCTGACGGTGCTGTCTTGCTCTGCTTCGCCCACCCTTTGCTTTTCATCTCCCTCTCCAGTGCCCTCTCTTCATTTATCCACACTTTTGCAAGAGCATAGGACACCCAGTGAGCTTTCACTGGGGCTGGAGAGTGCACATGCCCTCACAGATGCCAGGGGACGTTTTAGGACAATAATCTGCTTTAGGCTAAATCAGGATTTGATCTTCTGTTAGCCCTAATCATCGATTAGCACCCCACAGTGCAGGGAAGGTCCAGAACTCACTGCTTCTGCCCATCTCTGCTCACCTCCCCAGGTCTTGAGGCAGATGCATATCTGCCCAAGTCCATCAGCGGGACTGTGCTGAGCTCATTCATTAGCATAATACAGGACAAGGGCAGGCAGGGCAAGTGGAAGGCCAGCTCTAGGGCTCAAGTGGGGCTAGACGCTTTCCCCAGCTACCCCACACCTCCTGTGCTAGACTCCTAGTCAGGTGGCACTTCATCTTCAATTTCCAAACAACATGGAAGTCCTGGATGTTCATGGTTAGAATGGAAAGTCAATCTGAGAGATCCCAGATACAGCACAGCCAAAGTCTACAAAACCATGGTCCAGAGAGGCAGCTGCAGAGCAGGGGCTGTGAGGTCAGGATTTTCAGGAAGGTCTTCCTGTGGGGGGAATGTGGCTGTGCCTGAAAGACCACATAGTTGAAAGATCAAATGAGAAAAACATTTGATGTTATTTACTTTATTCCCTGAGTTGCACTGTCATTACCACCATTAGTTTCTAATCCGAATACTCCTTAGTGACTCCTTGAGAGAGAGCTTATTAGGAGTTCTGGGGGCTGCTTGTCACCTTCATTCAGCTCTAGCTCTGTCCAGCAGGCTAGGAGCTTTGTCATTAACAGATATAGGATAAGGAACCTTTTGGCCATTTGCCTTTGACATTTGCAAAATTGTGATAAAATACATAACCATTTCCAAGGGCACAGTCCAGTGCCATTGAGCACATTCACTTTGTTGTGGAACCATCCCCATCATGCACTTCCAGAATTTGTACATCTTGCAAAACTGAAACTCTGCACCGGTTAAACACTAACTGCTCCCAGCCTCTGGCAATCATCATTTTCCTTGTTATCAATTCATTTACTCTTGGGGTCTCCTAGAAGCAGGATCATACTGTATTGTCCTTTTGTACCTGGCTTCTTTCACTGAGTATCATGTCCTCAAGGGACATCCATGTTGTAGCATATGTCAGAATTGCCTTCCTTTTTAAGACTGGATAATATTTCATCATATGAATAAACCTCGTTTTGCTTATGTATCCATCCCTCAATGGACACTTGCATTATGCCCCTCTCTTGGCTGTGGTAACTAATGCTGCTGTGAACATGACTGTATTTCTTTGTGGATCACATTGTAATTCCATGTTTGATTTTTTGAGGAGCTGACAAACTTTTCCACAGCAGCTGATCATCACAATCTAATTTTAGAATATTTTTATCATTAAAGAATCCCTGCACCTATTAAGGATTCATTCCCCAATTCCTCTCTTCCAGTGTCCTGACAATGACTAATTTTCCCTCTGCCTCAATTGATTTGCTTATTCTGGGTGTCTTGTATGACATAATAATTCAATACATGGTCTTTTGTGTTTGGCTTCTTTCATTTAGTGCAATGTTTCAAGAGTCACCTGTATTGTAGCACACGTTAGTACTTCACTCCTTGTTACAGCTGAATAATATTCCTTTGCAAAGATAGATCACACTGTGCTTATTTATTCATTTATTCATGGCTTTTGAGGTTGTTTCTACCTTTTGGCCTCTTGTGAATAATGCTGCTATGAATATTCATATACAAGTTATTGTGAGGACATATATTTTCCAGGCTGCAGATGAGCCCTCACAAGGCTATGGCCAGGACACTTTACTTCTATTCCACATAGAACCTCTATCCTAGCACCTGGCATGTGGCAGACACTGACTAACTCTAAGAGCCATTCCTGATATACACAGCCAAGCTGAGGCTCCACCTAGCTCCACTGTTTAACCAGGGCCTCCCCATGCCAGCAGGAGAAGCTGTTTTGCCAGGAGCCATAAGCATGGAGCCAAGAGTGCTGAAGAATCATAGCACTAAGAATGGAGACATGAAGGCCACCAGCCAATGTGGCTTACTGAGTTTAAGGGGCCAACTTAAAGGAGGTGACTTAAGACAGCTGAATTTCAGAACTGAGTTGAGGAGAGCTGGTGGAAGCCATGAGAAAGGATGTGCTCCCTAATTGGGAACTGTGGAGGAGACACAGGGGTCTATAGTTGGCAACCGAGATAAAGCTACAGAATTGGACAAGTGGCCCATGCCAAGTGTGGAGCCAGCATCAATCAGACTGCTGTGGGTGAAGAGGGATGGCAGAGGTAGTCTGTCTGAAACACTCTGTCAAGAAGGAGGCTGTGACCGAGGGCAACCCAAGGAAAGATTGTAAACTAGAACTGGCAAAAGCAGAGCACCCTGTGGGAACCCTGAGGTGCTGCAGCAAGGCTGGTGCATGGAGGAGGGCCTGCACAGGCACCTTGGTGACCAAAAGGGCTGCAGCTCATGGGGAGTAAGGAAAAGGGCAGAAGTTAAAGCAATGCACAGTGGAGCTGTCCCCCAAGGCCACAAAGTTAGAAACTGGGCCCCAACCTGGGGGAGGAGCACCACTGGACACATTGTACCCATTGGGCCCGCTGAGATTGCCTGTCTTTCAAGGAGATTCAGTTCCAGACACCAGTTCTGAAAGGTCTCCCAGGGAGAGCCAGATGAGAAAGGAAGGTTTGGGCTTTGGACTACTTCCTTATCCACATCCTAATTTGAAAATCATACCCTTGGGTCCACCTGACCTAACAGTTGGTACTGCACAATACAAGAGAAGACACATAAACGTGATCAAGGGCCCCATAGGCACCTCTGCAAGCCCACGGGGGGTGGGGGGTCTGAGTTTAGTTGCCAACAAATCCCTCTGAGCTGCCCTTGCAGGCTGGCCTTAGGAGCAAGGAAGAGGGGTGGGAGGAGGAGGTCTAAGTCCTCGGCCCAATTAAGAGATCAGATGGTGAAGAGTTTGGGAGCTTTTAAGGTGAGGAGGCCTGGGCTGATCCCATAGGCTGGTATAAAGCGCCATGACCCCCAGGCAGTATGCAGGGCTGGCAGGCATCAGTGACAGGGCTTTCCACAGCCATGGCCCAGCGGTGGGACCCCCAAAGGCTTGCAGGTGGGCAGCCACAAGACAGCCATGAGGACAGCACCCAGTCGAGCATCTTCACCTATACCAACAGCAACGCCACCAGAGGTGAGCGAGAGGTGCTATGCAGGCTTGACCGTCAGGCAAGGGTGGTTTTACTGGGGGCCTCCAGCCACCCTCCTGACTCCAGGGAATCTCTCTTCTATACATCCCACCATCTCCCTTAGCTTTCATGATGACATGAATGGGGGGGGGTGTTTTCCCGATATAAAATGACACCATACTATGAAAGATGCACTTTCAAACACCATTTAGTCTTCCCTAAGCTGATAAGAATCCATGTCCACTGAAGGATTCAGAAACTCTTTCTTTATGGTCTCCAGTCATTGTCTATACGGCTGGTGGGCTTTCATTACATAAAACTCTCTGGCGGCTGCCCTACCTGGGGAAGGAACTGGTTTTACACCTCCTGAAGCTTCAAGGAGGCTGGAGGACTGGCCTGGAGCAATACACCAACCCACCAACCCATGGGGAAGCTGGGGGAGGTAACTGCAGAAAGCGAGTAACTTCGAGAACCTTAAGGTTGAAAGAGACTCTTGCAGTCATCTTGTCCAATTCTGTGTGTAGGGCACACAACCTTTGAGTGCTCACTTCTGGGGAGAAGTGGCTGGTGCCTGGGGCAGGCTTTCCATTTTGAACAGTCCTAGTACACAGAGGCACAGCCCAATCAAAAGGTGAAAAGTCTCATCAGGGCAGCCCAAGCTCTGCCCCTGGAAGTTGCCCAGGCAAAAAGCTTTGTATGTGGGACCTTCAAAGCACTGAGGAGGCTAGTGACACCATTATTGCCTGGCACCCATCTCCAGGTCCATCCTCAAAATCTCACCTCTGTCTTGAGTCAGCAATATCCCACTGAACTCATTATCATTTTCATGTGCCTTGGTAGCTGATCTGAAGGTCTGGCTAGAGGCAGGTTGGTGTGTTGATGTGTTTTGGCAAGCTGACTTTATTAGGAGGGCCCCTAGTTCTGAGGGTGTGAGTGGTTGCTGGAACTCAGTTCTCAGACCCAGCAAAGCATTGGAGATGTCAAACATACTGATTCCTAATCTTCACTGACTAGCTGGACTACATTGATAAAGGCCCTATTTCTACTCTTGGGCTCCTTAGGGGCACAGGGAATATAACAGAGAGGATAAATACTGGATTCTTTCCTTTTATTTCTCCATTCCCAAAATAATGACTTGGCTCACCAGTGGAGGCCAGTGTGTTTTACATCTGTGTCCCCTTTATCTCCCACTAAGAATCCAGTTGTTCAGGAATTGGAGTGGAGCATCATGTGATTACTCATTTGCTCTATTTCATAACACACACACACACACACACACACACACACACACACACACACACACATCTCAAAATAAGGATACCAACATTACTACCAATAACATGATTACCAAAAACCTAGCATTTGTACAGCTCTTTTGATCCTTAGGGTATTTGCTACTAGGTCATGTAATCACACTGGTGTGATTTCTGTCTTGTTAGAACAGTCCTTCTCTATGGGACTATATTACTGACTGGATAGGCAGTTTCATTTATTTCATTAGTTTCATTTATTTTGTTTTTGATAATCAGGGGTTGCTTTTAATTTTAATTTTGTTTTATATTATGTAATAAAGTAGTTATAAGTTTACAAAGAAAAATCTAGAATACAAGGTTGTTTTGAAGAGATCCATATTCCCTGTCCCATCCACACCAGATTCTCTTCCTCTTTGTACGTCTTTATTTCTCCTTCTTTTCTTTTTTTTTTTTTTTGTTTGTTTTGTTTTTTGTTTTTCAGTACTGAGGATAGAACCCAGGGAATGCTCTGCAAGCACTAGCCACTGAGCCATATCCCTAAGGCCTTCCTACATTTCTTAGAATTAATTTGCTTGGAAGTTGACTTTTGATACTCTTCTATTGCTCAATTCTTCATGAAACCAGTTCCAGAACTTTCAGAAGAGAGGAGCAGACTAAGACACTCACTCTGGTAGCACAGCTAGAAGCTCCTGTTCCCTCCCCTTTCCCCACTGATGCTCAGACCTGGTCCTTCTTTGCCCCTCTTGTACCTGCTCTGTTCAGTTTGGACTCTATCAGTTATTTGGGAAGGTCCCTGGCTGCCTTGTTTTGAGAGACTTTAGCACCTAAACTGTTCCAGTCCTTTCACTTGTCTACACACTGGAGTTTTCAAAACACTTTCCAGTTTCAGCTGCTTTTCTTCAATTAATCTGCTCTACTTTCTGGGTAAGATGTGTTGGCTATTTTGGGGTTTTCTGTTCTTGGGTCTATTGGAAGGCTCATTGCTTTGCTTTGCTCCTTTTGTATAGAGACTGAGACCATGGGGTTCTTCTGTTGTCAATGGTGTTTCTGCACAGTTTGTATAGGGGGTTTTGGGAATTCCTGTGCAAGGTTTCTAGGAGGTCCTTGTATGAGAAACCAATGGAATGCTTGCACAGAGGGAAACAGTGGCATCGTGGGGCCCAGTTGTGCTGGGGGTGAGATTTCCCTGTCTCTCCTAGCCATAGCTAGGAGAGCTCTGTTTTTCTTAAACTATTTTGGGTTGGGTTTTTGCAACACACAACTAAAGCATCCTGATAAGTACAGGTGGCTCTCCATGGATGTTTTCCTAGATGCCGTGAGGCCTTATTATATGGCAGCAGAGACAGAGGCTTGAAATCCCTCAAAGTATTCTGCCCAAAGTCATGGTGGCAAAAAAGTTTATTTAAATAAAAAAGTATAGAACCTCTGTAGTATAATAAAGTGAACTACTCTCCTTTTTATTCTGAGTTTGTTAGGGCTGCTATGACAGAGTGCCGCCATCTGAGTGGCTTAAACAACAGAAATGTATTGTCTCTCAGTTTTGGAGACCAGAAATCTGAAATCAAGGCATGCCTCTCCCCTAGTTTCTGGTGGTTGCTGGCAATCTGTGGCATTCCTTGGCTTATGGAATCTCTGTCTTCATCTTCACATGACCTTCTCTCTGTGTGTCCAAATTTCCCCCTTTATATAAGATCACCAGTCGTATTGGATTAGGACCTCATTTCAACATGATCACTTCTATAAAGACTCCATCTCCAAATAAGGTCACATTCTAAGGTGCTGGAATTTAGAACTCCAACACATGAATTTGAGGGGGAAACAATTCAATTCATAACACATAGACTTATTCATTCTCTGAGCACCTATGTTATGTTGGACACTATATGTAAGATGATTGAGTCACAGTCTTTGGTGAGGAAGATAAGACTTGTACACGGGTGTCTTAGTATGGGCTGCTATAAGAAATTACCAAAGACTGTGTGACTTTTAAACAACAAAAACGTATTCCTCACAGTTATAGAGGCTATAAATCAAGGAACCAGCCTGGTTGGGTTCTGGTGAGGGCCCTCTCTCTAGTTACAAACGGCTGCCTTCTTGCTGTGTCCTCATTATATGACCTAATTATCTCCCAAAGGCCTCTCCTCCTAATATTACCCTCGGGATTAAGATCTAAGCATGAATTTGTGGCAACACACAATTCAGATGACGACAACTGGTCACCCCTAATATGTGCTAGAACATGATACAAGGAAGTGGTTGATTGGCTTCCCAAGTGGGCCTTTGAAGTGACATTAGCTGGGGAATCTGGAAAAGCTTCTGGAAGGCAAATGCATCCAAGCTGGGTTTACAGAGGACTCTGGGAACAAAGGTATAAAAACCAAAGGACATGGAGCATGCACTGGAAGCAGCATAAGAGGTGGGATGGGGAGAAGGGATAGGGAAGCAGAGAAGCAATGGTATGCAACTGTCACTCCAAGTGGTGACTCAACTACTGGGAGCTGCGGATCAGCAACTGGCAGAGACCATGAGAAGTTCTGTTCTTTGTTTCAGGTTGCCAGTGCAGGTAACCATCATGCAATGGCCTCTAACTTGAGAAACAAGAAGGGGAGCTAGTTTGAGAATAAGCAAAGGCGAGGATGATGGGCAGGAAGTGGGTGGGGGCTCAGTGGGAGAGGCTCTGACAGGGAAGGGAAAGGTGGAATTGGGGCACTAGTGCAGGTGGGCGATGCTGCTGCCCAACTCCTCTCTCTATTCTACCTCCTACCTCCAGGCCCCTTTGAAGGCCCCAATTACCACATTGCTCCCAGATGGGTGTACCACATTACCAGCACCTGGATGATCATTGTGGTTATCGCATCTGTCTTCACTAATGGGCTTGTGCTGGTGGCCACCATGAAGTTCAAGAAGCTGCGCCACCCTCTGAACTGGATCCTGGTGAACTTGGCAATCGCTGACCTAGCAGAAACCGTCATTGCCAGCACCATCAGTGTTGTGAACCAGTTCTTCGGCTACTTCGTACTGGGCCACCCTCTGTGTGTTGTGGAGGGCTACACTGTCTCCGTGTGTGGTAAGCCAGGGAGACCCCACCTGGTGTGTGTAAAGAAAACCCCCACATGGCAAACCTTGAGGTGCATCCATAGTGTGTGTGAGTGTGTGGTGCAAATATGAAGGGAGGCAGATCCACAAGGGAAGCTGGGTCAAGGCCATCACAGGAGTGGGAAGACAGGCTTCCAGGGTTGTGGAGACTGCCATTTGAGCACCCACTTCATACTCTTTGCTTGAGTCCAAGACACCATGAGTTCCTACTCTTGAGACAGCCTCTGCTGGGGGACAACCACTTTGGGGCTGTGTGGCTGGCCAGATAATCTCAGAATAGTATAGGAGGGGAGGGTTCTTGACACCCTGGACAGAAGTCCCACCTGAATCAGAGATGTGTGCCGTTTCATCCCATCTCTCAAGCCAGACTCCTTTGCCTCTTGGTTGCCTACACAGTGTATGCTTCCCCTAAGGAAAGACAAGATTCTCATTACAGCTTTGGGGATATCAAGACTAGATCACAGACCCTTTTCTTCATTCCCATCACTAATATCCTTGTGGGCCACAAATGGCTCAGGTTCATAAACAGTGGCCAAGAAGTACCAGTATGCCAGGCTCTTTGCTGGGGAGGGGGACTGTTCCAACATAGTGAGCACATGGTATCCTCTTAGTCTTCTCAGAGGAGAAAATGGTAAGGAGCGGGCAAGGAAGGTTGACAGTCCAGGGAGCAGAGTAACAGCACTGTGGTTCTTTTGAGCAGACATGAAGTGGGCAGGTCTAAGTCTTGGAATCCATGAATGTTATACTCAGGAGTAGAGACTTTATTTTAGGACGAGGAGCCTGGAGATGGGGGACCCACCAATGGGCCTCACTAAAACCCCAGTTGCCTAACCAGGCACCCAACACCCACCAGAAGCTGCTCCTGCTCTTGCCTCCTGGCCATTCTTCTTAGCCTACTCCCTGCCTCTTGCCTCACACTGACAAATGATGGCTCAGACCCAAGGAGGTGCTGACCCACATGCCAGCACTCTCCCAATGGTGTAGAAGTGAAGTGACTGAGTAAAGTCACAGAGAGAAACTGCATCCCTGAGTCCATTGCTTTCTGTGGCAGGTGTGTGCTTTGTTGGCTACATCTCCCTTCCCTAGGTGCCCCTTGCATCATCTATCTCTGCTTGTGCCAGGTCTTCCTACTTGCCTTTCTCATGGTGTTTCTGTTGTTGTTGTATTGTTTTGTTTGAAATGAGGTCTCCTTTCTATGTTGCCAAAAGGCTGGCCTCAAACTCCTGGGGTCGAGTGATCCTCACACCTCAGCCTCCTGAATACCTAGGACTACAGGCACACGCCACCACACCTGGCTCCTCACAGTGTTTTCTTGGGTCATATGGGTGCACTTTGGCACAAGTTTTAGTGCCGAGGACACCCTTAGCCCTCTGGGAAGACTTGTAAATGCATGAAATGATATCTATAGGACTATAAAATCAGCTCATTATATTGAAAAATAATTTTCAAAGTATTAAATATTAATTAGTGACAGTATTTCACTAAAATACAAGTATTAAAAGTATTTATTAAAAGTCTTAGTGAGGACTGGGGATGTGGCTCAGTGGTAGAGTGCTTGCCTAGCATGCATGAGGCCCCTAGGTTCGATCCCCAGCACTACCAAAAAAAAAAAAAAAAGAAAGAAAGAAAGAAAGAAAGAAAGCATCAGTGACACTGTTCTGTACTAAAGTATCAAATAACAGAATCTGCCCTGACAACCACTAAAATTCCAGTGTAGTAAAGAATGTGGGTGATGTTTTGAAAAAAGTCCACCACCTCTGTAGAGTAATAGGAAAACAACTATGACTTCTCTGGGTACTGCTAATACTGCCACATTCACAATAGAAGGAAATGACAAGTGTCCATTAATGGAATGAAAGATGCTGCTTTTCCACCTCAGGTCATGGAGCCCGGAATTCTGTGTGCCAACATCTGGGACAAAGGCAGGAGATGGAAGGCTATCTCACCTGCCCAACTCTGGTTGGTTGCGGGGGATCTCAGCAGTTCCCAAATGCCTAAAGGAACTGGAATTGGCAGGAGGGGCACAGGTTACTAGACACAGCCCACTTCCTTGCTCTTAGTTGGAACAACAGCATCTCAGAGTCATGCTGCTATGGATATGGCCATCAGAGGTTCCACTGATAGTATCAGAGGAAGGAAGGACTAGTGACAAAGAGGACAAGAAGTACCAACAGGGCCCCAAAGGGTGAAAAAGTACAGGCCTATCAGCTGCTATGATTCTTTCTTGTCTCCTCTTTGGTGATGGGATGCGGAGGTTGAGTGAGCTCCAGAAGTTCTAAGCTCCCAGCCTCAGGATCACATGACTGGCTGGCATGAAACTTAATAGCCACACTGAGAGCTCTGAGTGCCTGTTGCAGAGGAAAAGCAGTTGACATTAAAAGGAAAGGAAGGAAGAAAGAAAGGATGGAAGAAAGGAAGGAAAGAGAAAAAAGAAAGAAAAGGGGAGAGGAGAGGAGAGTAAGAAGGTGGAGCAGGGGTGGAATTAAGCTGCTAGAGCTGGTGAGGGGAAGAAGCCCTTTGCACCCAGGACCTGAAAACACTTTTTTGGAGAATTAATTTGGCAGTTTGGAGGGGAAATGATTGATTTTGAAAGCTGTCTGCTACTCTGACAAGGAAACAGTGATGCTGGAGGATGTTTGTCCTTTGCTTTGTCTCAAAGTCCCCCTCTGTCTGCTCTCCCATGTAGGGATCACAGGCCTCTGGTCCCTGGCCATCATTTCCTGGGAGAGGTGGCTGGTGGTCTGCAAGCCCTTTGGCAATGTGAGATTTGATGCCAAGCTGGCTATTGTGGGCATTGCCTTTTCCTGGATCTGGTCTGCTGTGTGGACAGCCCCACCCATCTTTGGTTGGAGCAGGTAAGGGTGCAAGGGAGCCAGAAATGTGGCTGGCTCCTTTAGGGCCAAGTGGGAAGGATCAGACTTTGTAACCTTGGGGGCAAATCATTTCCTGTGTGTAAAGTGAAGGGAAGTACAAGATTCTCCCCAGATTCCTTCAAGTGTGCAATATACATGAATTTGATTGGCAGCAATATAGAAATGGTCCCTGATGCTGGGCAAGTTTGGATTCCAGGGCCCTCTTGCTAGCTCTCTGCTAGACCTTTCTCATACATTCTGCCTCTTTCCCACATTCAGAGGCTTCTTAGGATGTAGGTACACCTGGGCCTGTAGGTCATCTGTATCCTGGCCAGGCTGATTCTTTGGGAGAAGACCCTAATTTATGAGTAAATGAGTCAGATATTTGATCAGGAGGAACAGGACACAGATGACACATTTGCCATCTTACATGACAATCTTAAGAATAAAATCTTGTCATGTTTAGAGAGGGAAGCCTCTTTCTTTGGGAAGCTTCCATCATTCTGGGGCATAGCCAGTTGGTGAGCAAGTCCCTTTTTACAGTCATGGCCTAGTTGACCTGAGAAATAAAAATTCAGGTAGTCACAGCAGTTCTTAAATCAGAGTAAGAGGAACTCTTGCCTTCCCTTTGAAAAAAAAGAGGTGTGATGGGGTGATGAAAATCTTCTGGAACCAAATAAAAAGAGAGAAGGTGTAAGTCCTTGGAATAAGCAAAAGTTTCAAAATCCTACCCAAGGCTTGTCTTTTGGGGTGGTGAAAATGTTCTGGAAGTAGAGTTGGTGGCTGCACAACCTTGTGAATATTAAATGCCACTGAATTGTTCACTTCAAAATGGTTCATTTCCTGTAATGTGAATTTCACCTCAATTTAAAAACTGCAAGTTAGGAGTGTACCTGGGCTGGGGGTCCCAGGTTGCCCCAGCCTGCATCAGGATGGGCCACTGGCCCTTCTCTTCAGGTACTGGCCCTATGGCCTGAAGACATCCTGTGGCCCAGACGTGTTCAGTGGCAACTCATACCCTGGGGTGCAGTCTTACATGATGGTCCTCATGGTCACCTGCTGCATCATCCCACTCAGCATCATCATTCTCTGCTACCTCCAAGTGTGGCTGGCCATCCGAGCAGTAAGTCCCCCACCCTCCTGACCTCACCCCTGGCTGGCAGGGTGTCTGGGTGAAGACAGAGGCTTACCTGGTGTACTCTCCTGCCTCCAAGCTGCTCTGCTCTCAAACCAGTCCACTGAGAATCTTAAACTATTGTTTTTAAATCCTCAGATAAGTGGATTCCACCCCTATTAGAAAATGTTAAGACCCGGTGATGTGAATCAGGCAGTTCCTTTGGGTGCACACCCAGGGTTCCATTTTGGCCCTGGATCCCTTGTCTTCATCCATGCAGGATGGGAAGAGACTGCCCTGCCCTCCTGCTTCCAATTAGGGAGCAGAGCTGAGCATCCTTATTCCTTTCACAGGGCTGTTGGGGTGGACCAAGGAGTACACTTGAGAGTGTCATTTGTCCCATAGACCTACTCTCCACCTTCCTGTGTCTGGCCCTCTACCCTGGAAAGCTGATCCCATACATAGCCACCACCCCCAATGTTACCCCAATGCCAGCTGGATTATCACTAGGAAGCCCCTTCAGGAAATAAGAGCAAAGGAGAAGATTAAGATTCAGTCCTGGGGTTCTGAGAGCTCTGTGTTCCCCTTGTGGTCTTACCCACACCATAAAGTCGTCCCTTTGTCTACCAACTCCCCTATCATTAGCTCCATCTCCACATATCATCTGTTAACTGAGGGGACCCTGCCTGACACAGGTAGCAGAAAGCCCTTCAGGGTGGTGCCTTTCCTTTGTGAAGCTGCTTATGTCCACAATCGGATCAGCAGATGCTTACAAGCTCTGCCTAGAGGAAGCCATGGACTTGTGATAAGCTCCATCACCTCAATGCCTTGGGCTGGAGGCTGCAATTTGGTCCCCTGGGTTGGCGCTCACATATCAGAACCAACTTAGTTGGCTCCTACGGGTATCCAACCATGGCTTGGGCAGTATTAGCTCTGGGTCTGTGGGGCCCAGCCCTGCTGTCCCAGACCTCACAATTCCAGCCCTTATAGATTTTCTTTCATCCCAACTCAGCTACCTGCCATCAGGTATGGGTGAAGACAAAGAATCCAGGGCAGTTGTCTTTTGGGGTGCTGAAAATGTTCTGGAAGTAGAGGTGGTGGCTGCACAACCTTTGTCTGCAGTCTGGCCAATCCTGTTCTAGAAAGCCTGAGAGAATTGTATGTGTGACTCTGGTATTACCATTGGGCACCCTGCCAACCTCTAGTTTAGCTAGAGCAACCTCGACTGCTTTTGCCTCCCCCACCATTTCCTACCATGTTAGCCCTTTCATTCTTTAGTGCTGGGGATTAAACCCAGGGCCTCACACATGCTAGACAAGTGCTTGCCTACTGAGTTACATTCTCAGCCCTCACTCCTTCATTCTTGACCCTCTGGTGATCTGTTTAGGGCCCCACTCAGACCTGAGCACAGGAGGGGACTTCTGATAAGTGATTAGATGAGGCTAAGGAGATTAGTCTCTAATTCTCCTTTCCAAAGCTCCTGCCAGGATAAATCCAAAGACCTTCAAAGAGTCATCCTTGGCCAGGACAGCTGCTTACTATCTCAAAGCCCAAGCCTTGGTGAAAGCTGGTCACCTCCAGCAGGGTTGGGGTAGCAGGTGACCATCTCTTCCTACCCTCATCTCCCTAGCCCTAGGTCACCCTCCTCTTGCTGCCTCCCTGACTATTGCCCAAGCAATAACAAATACAGAACCCCAGGTGATTCCCCCACTCACTGTTCCTCTCTCCCCAAGGTGGCGAAGCAGCAGAAAGAATCCGAGTCCACCCAGAAGGCTGAGAAGGAAGTGACGCGCATGGTGGTGGTGATGGTCCTTGCATACTGTCTCTGCTGGGGGCCCTACGCCTCCTTTGCATGCTTTGCTACTGCCAACCCTGGCTATGCCTTCCACCCTCTGGTGGCCGCCGTACCAGCCTACTTTGCCAAAAGTGCCACTATCTACAATCCTGTTATCTACGTCTTTATGAACAGGCAGGTAAGAAATGCCATAAGCACATCAAACTCCACAAGAACATACCCCACAAGAACCCAGTGAGGGTTCCTGCCTGGAATCATGTCTTCAACAAAAAGCCCACAGAGGATCTGAGAAGCCTGATAATGACCCTCTAGGATAATGAGCAGGAAAAGGCTAAACATGTGACCCAACTACAGCCAGGCATTCATCTGTCCATTAGCAAAAGTCTTAGGCACATACTCTGGAATCCATTTCTCATCTCAGCCAGAGGGAGATACTTCCCAATGTGCTTGTGTGCTGTAAGCTCTTCCCTCTTCTAGGTATTATTACTAGGGTCATCAAGCTTCAGGGGCTCTCCTGGAATTCAAATGCTCTAGGATTCAGTGAACTCCTCTACATTGACCCTAAGGATACCATTCTTGGTTTTACAGACTCCATTCTTCTCTTTATTTTTCCACTTTCAGACTGTAACTTCTTGAATTTGTCTTCCTATAAGAACAAAAACAAGTTCTTCTTTGTTGTACTGACCAATAATTTAAGAGTGTTCATGGGCTACTTTGGGGGAAACACACTTTGGTCTTGCACGTGGTCTTGCCTAATGGAAACCACTCCTATATGGCTTTGGTAGCAAGTTGCACATGACTCCTAGATCCTCTTGGTAGGTTACAGGTGACCTCATCATCTTCTAAGTGCAGCTCACCTTACTCTTCCTTGAATCCATCATGTACATTTCATTAAGGTGCAGCTGTTACTTGATAGTAACCAGAAAATTCTGCAGGGTCTTCCCATTTCACCAGACTCAATGTCTGACTTCCAATTCACTGTTCTTTCCACTTTCATCTTTTGTCCTCTTTTTCTTTTGCAGTTCTGGGGACTAAAGTTGCCTAGGCAAGTGCTGCATCACTAGGCTAGTGCTGCATCACTGAGCTACATCCCCAGATCTGCTCTTCCATCTTAACAGCTACCCCATGACTCCATCCCCTTCAGCTTGTCCCTGACTGTATTAAGCCAGGCATTCATTAAGCACCCATTCTTCCTGGTAACTTCTTAATAGTAAGTAGGACTGTTTCTGAAATTGATTCCTGAGAACCGTCTTGTTGGCATGTCCATGCCCAGAGAATACAATTTGATCTCTGGTTCACTTCCTCTCTTTCAGGAGGATCTCTTTTTAGATCTGGTTTCAGTTTTTGGAATCCTACACTATCTTGCCAAGTACTCTTTCTACCTGATTCTTTTCATTCTGCCTTCTAGAGCTCCCCCTTCTAGACAGATGTCTATACTTCTGAATCTTGCCAGACTTCTGAACTTTGCTTTCACCCTTTCCATATTGTGATCCTGTCCTGCTGCATTCTGAGAGAATTTTCTGGAATGAAGTTCTGTGAGGACATAGTTTTTTTTATTATTATTATTTTCACTGCTATATCTGCCCCCCAGAACACAGAGTCTGGCACATAGTAGGCACTCAGTAAGTAGATGTCAAATGCATTTGTTGACTGAATTCCTCAGCCTTCTCTGCCAGCTCTTTAGCTGAGTCCATTCTGCTGATCAACCTGTTTCTTATTAATTTCAATAATCATCTTTTTATTTTTAGAATTTTGATGACAGAGGGAGCTGGAGGTAATCAAGAATAGGGCTAAAATATTTAGGGAGTAATTTTGATCAAGGTTCTCAAAGCATCATGGGTAGTTGAGTAATGATATGAGATGTAATTGAGAAATTATCATGACCCATATCTCTTCAGGAGTCAATCAGCAAACAGAAGAACCCTCCTGTTACCAGAAGACTTTCTTGGTAAAGAGATGAGGGAGGTGGCTGGACTGTTGTTGACCTAGTCCTTACCTAATCCTAAAATTGATGGGCTACAAATAAGATCACAATCACATTCATATTTACTAAAATGCCTATAAGCCTCTTGCCAGACACTTTAGAAACCAGTAATGGTGTGCATGGTCTCCTTAACTAGCATTGTATTTGGTCACTGCATGAGTATCTTGGGGCTGCCATAACAAACTACCACAAACTTAATGAATTATAACTATAAGAATTAAGTCTCTCTCAGATCTGGGGGCCAGAAGTCTGCAATCAAAGTGTTGGTAGGGTTGGTTCCTTTTGAAGGCACTGAGGGAGAATGAGCCCTGTACCTCTCTCCTAGTTTGTGGTGTTTGCTGGCAATCCTTGGTGTTTCTTAACTCAAAGATGCATTACTCCAATCTACCTTGACATTTATATGGCCTTCTTTCCTCTGTGTCTGTGTCACTATGCCCAAATTTTCCCCTTCTTATAAGAACATCAGCCATGGGATTAGGGTCCACCCTAACCAGTATAACCCCCTTCTTCACATACATCTTAATTACATGTTCAAAGACCCTGTTTCCAAATAAGGACACATTCACAGGTTTCAGTGTTGGAACCTGAACATATCTTTGAGAAATGCAATTTAACTCACACAAGTCACCATCAACTGCTAAATTAGATAATTCAGATGACCATCAAATGTTATGGCTTGGCTATGAGGGATTCTCCAGCCAAGCTCATGTGTTAGGCAGTGCAGGAACGTTCAGAGGTGAAATGATTAGATTATGAGAGCTATATCCTCATCAATGGATTAATCTATTTGATGTGTCAATAATATAAATGTACTACTAGCTGGTAACAGTATGCACATGGGCACACTGGGAGCATGCCCTTGGGGATTGTGTCTTTGTAGTCAGCTCCTCCTTTTGTTTCTTCTTCCTGGCTGCCATGAGCTGAGCAGCCTTCTCTGCCAGGCCCTTCCGCCATGATGTTCTGTCTCAACTCAGGCCAAGACTAATGAATTCAGCTGGCCATGGACTGAACCTCTAAAACTGTCAACCTAAAATAAATTTTTCCTCCTATATGTTGTTCTTGTCAGGTATTCTGGTCAAGTGATTAAAACAACCCCCATGTACAAGGAATGACCTAAGCCTTCCTCCAACCCTCTGATAGGATTCTGAGTGGGAAACAGGAAGATGTTAAACTATCGAGATGACAATGAATGCCCTTTAGAACTGCACACTGGCCCTTTCTGCTTTGCTGAATAATGCTTTCTGTCCTTCCAGTTTAGAAACTGTATCTTGCAGCTTTTTGGAAAGAAGGTTGATGATACCTCTGAACTCTCCAGCGCCTCCAGAACAGAGGCTTCATCTGTCTCTTCAGTGTCTCCTGCATGAAGTCAGCTTCCTACCTGTCCCACCCACTGTGGCTTTCGCCATGTCTCCCCTTCTTCTCCATCCCTGTGAAATAAATATAATTTCTCTTTGCCAAAACCAACAAAGTCACAGAGGCTGCTACTGCAGTTTGGGGCCACCTGAGCAATGGGTCTTGAGAGGGTGCAAGGAAGATGAAGAAGAGAGCAGCAGTACATCATGGACTTTAATCTTTTCCAAGTCCCATGTCTACAGATGGCATGGAAGTATCATAGCAAAATGGAAGTGCGAGGCAGGTAGGCATCTGCATACATCTCACCAGGTTGGTGGTTATGGAATTAAAAAAACAAGAGCTGTGAAGTAGCTGTCTAGGGAGGGCTTATTGGCACCCTAAACACCCCCAAACAGGGAGGACACTAGCAAACTCAGGTGGTGGTCCTCCCGGCCCCTTAAGGTCTATCCAATGGAGGCTTGGAGTTCTTAGAGTCCAGTCTCCACTTTGAAGGGACCCATGCCTGCCAGTCTACAATGGCGATGGTGTGCCACTTCTGCCAGGCAAAGGCCCCAAGCAAGAGCAGCATGAGTGCAGTGAATGTGCGTAAGCGTGAGTGGATCAGAGGCAAGGGGCAGGAGCACAGAGTGGAGACAAAGACCAAGAGGGCTGTGGCCAGTGTGAGGAGCAGGCTCACAAATCTGAACAAAAACTCCTGGGGACGGCTTCTAAGGTTTGCCATCATCTCCACTTGGGTGACTCGTTGTAGAGTTTCTAGCTTGGATATTCGACTCTTGAAAGTCTCCATGACCTCCTGCAGGCAACAAACACATGCACACTCACCAGAAATCAGAATGAAACTGTGGTCATTTAATTGAGTTGCTGGGGGTGTGCAACATGTATTGTTGAGTTGGATCTTTTGGGAAGGACCTGGAGAATATCCAGGACATATACAACAGAGACAGAGAGCTACTATGGAGGGCCGTACTGACTTGGTCATGCCCCCCTGTCCACTGTCTCCTGAGGCTGAGGACCTGCTTGGGACAGGGTCAACCAAGGACAGCAGTAAGAGCTATGGGTATGGAATAGAGTAAGGGGTGGGAAGCCAGGTCCAAAGGAGGGGTTCTCAGAAGCTCTCCGTGTACCAGCATCTTCTGGAACTTGTCAAGTCCGACCCTGGATCTGCAAGTCACAGGCTCCAGGGTAGGGCCAGCGACTGCTCCTAGAGTGAAAACTACATTGCCAAAGCTCCCAAAGCAGCTAGTGTGGATGGTGGGCAGTGAAGCTCATGTGAACATGAAGGGTGGACGTCGCTAGCTTTAAAGCAAAGGTGTGGGTTGCCACTGCACACTCAGGAGGGAGATAGCTGGAAGATCCAGCTCATGCCCTGGTTTGGAGGCATCAGAATGGATTCACTCTTCCCTACATCGTTCTTACTAGCCCTTTCTCAAAAGCCACCCCCACCCCAGCAGCCAAGGTTCTCACCCATATTTCCTTGGCTCTCTCATAGGACAGATAGGACATTTTCTCTTCAGTGCAGGCCAGATTCTGCTTGAGGTGGTAAATTGCATCCAGATGCCCCTGAAAGTGATCATTCACCTGTTCTTCAATCACTGCTTGTCTTGGGAACAAGAGAAAAAGTAACACTCCCTCAGTACCACACTCAATGCTCATGCCAGCAGGGAGCACCCTGCACCTAGACTAGACTTGGGTTCCTTCTGCCTCACCCTGGGCTCCAATTAAGGACACCCTACTCCTCCAGGTCTGCCTGGGAATGCCCCAAATGCACATCAGTCACATGTACACTGATATTCAGATATATCTTGTATATAGTTACTCTGTAGTAACAGCTTTACAAAAACTGCCATAGACTACAAGTTATAGAAATGAAAATCTAAACTATCTGTGTTATACTAAATTCCACAAAGATCCCAGGACCAGTGTTTAGCATTCAGTATTTACTCCTTAAAGCCATCTTTATTATAGTGCTCGCATAATCATAAAAGACACATAGTATATCATTCCACTCAAATGCAATGTCCAGAATAGGTCCACCTACAGAGACAGATGAGTGGTTGCCAGAAACTTGGGGTGGGGAGGGCAGGGACTGACTGATAATGGTATAGAGGTTTTTTGGGGGGTCAATGAAAATTTTGAATAATTGTATATGGTGATGGTTACACAACTCTGTAAATATACTAAAAACCAATGAATTGTACACTTTAAATGGGTAAAATTTATGGGATGTGAATTATATCTCAATAAAGCTGTTGTTTAAACAAAAACAAGAAATTGGATTGTATTAATGGTTACATAACTCAGTTAACTTAATAAAACCACTGAGATGTAGTTAAAATGGCACCTTTTGTGATTTGCAAACTATATCACAATAGATATTAGAAAACACAAGCAAAATACCATTACCTATTATGTAAACAAACAACTAGTAAAACTGTTATGTATATAAACATACAAGTACTAAAAGTATGAAAACTTGCCAGAAAAGATAGGCACCCAAATGAGAGTTGTGAGGCCAATAGAAGGGGAATGGAGGGAAGGGGTAATGGGAGAGCTCTAACTGAATATTTTTAAGTTTTATTTCTTAAAAAATAAGATTCAAAGTAAATATGGCAAATGTTAAAGTTCAAGAAAGTGGGGGCTGTTGATTATGCTTTTCTCTATATTTTCCCTGGCCTGAAATATTTTATAACTGAAAAACTTTTTTGAAATTTCAGCCAATCATAGACTGAAGCCTTTGAAACCATGAACCGGAATAAACCTTTCCTCCCTTGAGTTGATTTATAATAGGTATTTTGTCACAGCGATGGGAAGCTGACTGACACAGCCCATTGCTAACAGCATTCCAAGGACTATTCTATTTGTCCCTGCTCCAGGTCCCTGTTGAAAACAGTTGGTCACTGCTCACAGAAGGGGGAGTCAGCAGGGTATCTACTCTGAAAACAGATTCCTCACTACTGTCTTTCCATTTATAAGAATGATCTGGCTGGAAGAACATTCAAAGTGTTAACTCTGGTCAAGCATATATTCATGGATATATTCATGAATATGAAGTCAATGAATAGATTCTTCATCAATATATTTATAAACATATATGAACAGATTCCTGAATAAGATTATAATTAACAATATTTTCATAAAGATATTCTCTCAGTCTCCCCTTCTCTGCTCCCCAGTCTCCTTCTCCTCTGGCAGCAGTATCCTGGCCCTAATGCACTGACTCCTCCCTGTGTCTTCCCCTCTGTCCAGCTCCTACTGTCACAAAGGCAAATGGAACACTCCAGAAAATGATCTTAGGAAGATAAAATGATGACCAGACAACCAAAGCACCCCTCAAATATTTCAAAGCTGTTAAGACTACCCACTCCAATAAAAATAGTTTCCTTCAAGAGTACAGTTTTGATCATCTCTGAGAATTGGCTTTTGGCAAGGTGAGCTAGAACATGAGGCTAATGGCCTGCAACTTGGTCATGAAGTCTTGGTGGAGAGTTGGATACAGGAGAGATGGAGTAGCATAGATAGTTATCACATCACCCTGAGTACATGTGCAAAATGAGGGCCTGGGGAGAGCTGAGGATATGCCTCAGTGGCTAAGTCCCCTGGGTTCAATCCCCAGAACAGTGAAATCCCCTGGGAGCCCAGGTTATGAGGTGTCCAAAGAAGGTAGATTGGCGAACAGTATCAAATATGATGAAATAAGGTAAGGAAGGCAGTGTTAACTATTGCAGAGATCATTCAGAAACGTGGGGCAAGGCATTCCAGTGGGTTGGCAGGGCAGAGGCCAGATGCGGTGGGTCAAGGGGGAAGCAGGAGGCTACGGAATATGGACAGTGGATGGGATGGGATCAGTGCTTCAGAAGTCTCACCTGGTAAGAGGGGACCATGTTTATTTGCTAAAGGAGATAATTTAATAAAGCATGTGGGACGGCAGACACATGAAAGAGAGACTAGACACCCAAAATCCTGGAGGAGTCTGACAGGGATGGAAAGCACAGAGCTGGGCTGGGAACCACTGCTATGACCTAAGGAGACAGAAATATTCTGAGGGCAGACAGTGAAGGCCAATGGAAAACTACTGAACCCTATTTTACCCATGAACTAGAGAGACTGAAGGTATTGCAAGTGCAAAGCCAGCGTCACCAACTTAGCAAGGACCTGAGCAACTTAGTGAGACCCTGTCTTATCAATAATAAAAAAAGAGGCTGGAGATGTGGTTTAGTGGCTAAACCCAGTGGACTCAATCCCTGGTACCAAAATGTATAAAAATAAAAAGAGACTGAAGGAAAGAGCCACAGGGTCCAGAAGAGAACATGAGGCCAAGAGGAAACTGGTAAATTGAGAGAAAGTGGTTCAGAGGACTGGTTCTGGGGTCATGTCACCCTGTTTAAGACTCCTCTCTGGAACTTGCTTGAACAAGCTGTTGAACCTATTTGCACTTCACAGGGGTTGAAAATAACAATAATAAAGAATACCATTGACTTCCTAGGTTTGGGTTAGGTAAAATAATGAGATAGTACACGTTAAGCACTAGTAGGCTACTTGGCAAACAGAAATGCTTACTAAATGGTTGTTGTTGTTGTTGTTGTTGTTGTGCTTATCAAGTGGCAGGGTCAAAGATCTAAATGGGTTAATGAAGACTGAAGGGCGGATAAGACAGGAGAGACAGCAGAAGCCTAGACAAGGACCCTGGCTGGAAAAAAAGAGGGTGGACTTGAAGATGACAGAGATAAGGAACACCATGGAAGGCTGGCAAACTCTGTGCTGTAATTACAGAGCAGTTGACTAAAGTGGAGTGGAGGTCAAGGCTATTGAAGATGAGAATCCAAGGTGTTAGATGGGGTACTTGTCCCTTTAGGACTACCTGGGTCTAGACAGTATCTCTCAACCAGATCATGCTGCCTCCACTTACCCCATAAAGAGGTTCCATATGGCCTGGCTGCAGACAAGTTCAGCTATTCAAAATCCTGAGTTTTCCCTCTTCCCTAATGACAGTTTCAGAGGATCTCATCACCAAACAATGCATACAGACTTCCCTTATGAGATCAGGAATCCCATAGACCAAAACCCCCAAACCTGTTGAGTTATTTTGAGGCAGAATCAGAAGAAAAACCTGGCAGACTGAGGCAAGTTCCCCTGTAAAGGTCAGATAGGGGAAAAGAAACCAACAGAAACTGAGAATAAAGCCAGGGGATTGTGGTATCAGAGAAGCTAAGGAAGAGTAGTGCTTTTGTAAAAAGAAGGAATTTTTGTGCAGAAAGATCCTGCCTGTCAAATAAGAACATTACTGAAAATTGTGCAGTGTCCTTCTAATATGGCAGTCTTCCAAGACCTCAGCCACAACACAGGGACCAGGGATGGGGTAGGGAGTAGAAGGTAGTGGCTGGAGGTACATGTAGGGTCCAGGGATGGTTTTCGTGTTTCTTTTCCCTTCCTTTCTCCCTCCCTCCCTCCCTCCCTCCCCGCTTTCTCTCTTTCTCCAGGATAGACACTAAGAATTTCAATATCAAACCAAAGACCCTGCATTTGATTCCTCAGTCCTCCAGCATGCACGTGTACATGTGGATATGTGGATACACACACACACACACACACACACACACACACACACACACAATAATTTGGCAGAAAACTAGGAAATCTAAAAAGAAACAAATGGATGGTTGAAAAATACATTAATTTGAATTAGCAGTCAGTGGGTACATTTAAGAACAGAATAGATCCAGATAAGTAGAGTTTTAGTGGCCAATAGTTCAGAAGAAAATATTCAGAATGAAGAACAGTAATAAAAGATGTAAAAACATAGGCAGAAGTCTAGGAGGTGCAGGAATATGGTGAAAAGATCTAACATGCATGTAGAAGGGGAGGAAGAAGAGAATAGGACAGAAATTATATTTGAAAATATAATAACCAAGAATTTCCAAAACTGATAAAATACATCAAGTTGCAAACTGAAGGAGCAATGTAAACCCTGAGCAAAATCATACCCAATATCATCATAGCAAAGCCACTAAACATCCCAGGGGCTAGGGAGGCTGAGGCAAGAGGATCTTGAGTTCAAAGCCAGCCTCAGCAACTTAGTCCCTACGCAACTTAGTGAGACCCTGTCTCTAAATAAAATATAAAAAGAGCTGGAAATGTTGCTCAGTGGTTAAGCATAACTGGGTTCAATCCCTGATACCAAAACAAAACACACCACTAAACACACACAAAGAGCAAGAAAGGATCCTAAAAGAAGTCAGAAGAAAATAAGACTAATTATTTTCAAAGGAGGAACAATTAGAATGACAGCAGCCTTTTTTAACAAAAGAAGAAACCATGGAAGTCAGAAGCAGATTTTTTCAAAATGCTTATTATTCTAAAGAAATAACTACCAACCTAGAATTCTATGCCCAGCAAAAATAGGCTTCAGAAATAAAATGGATGTATGACAAGTAGTAGGCAACAAGGTCATTCTGGCTGGGTATTTAATATTATAGAATTGTTTCAAAATATTAGGTGTGATATTTAGGTTATGTATTTCTAACAGAAAGCTCCATATTTCAGGCACACATGGAAATATTTACATATCAACTGATGAAGTGTCTGAACTTTACTTCAACACAATAGGGAAGAGAGGAACCAGTTCCGAGAGTTGCTCAGACCTGGGTGAGGCCTCTGAGAGATCCAAAGATGCAGGAAGCTCCCACCCAAAAGAAGTGAAGTCTAAGAGAAGTGAAAGTTCTTATGGCTTCTGACCAACACAATCTAAGCACAGAAGAGAGGTTTAAACAGATACTTTGAGAAAAATCAGCCCAAGCCTGGACTCCTTAGACTGAGCACTCTCAGACCTTTCATGAAACCTCTGCTAACCATAGTCTTTTATCTCTGAAGAATGCCTCAAAGTGAATCATACCATAACATTCCTGGGACAGAAGACCTAGGATTTGGATGCCCCCAGAGACCTGATATCCAGAAGGGAAAGAGAAGCACAGAGACCTGGCATATGCACTTCAGGGCATTTTCAATATAATGGACTATGAGAAAAATTGTAAGTGCCATCATCTATGAATACACCTAGAAATGCAAAACAAAATGACATTCTTGTCCATTCAGTACTCAAGTAGTTTCTTTTTTATTTATTTTTTTTAGTTCAGAGACCCTCACTATATTGCCCAAGGTGTTCTCAAAACTTTTAGGCTCAGCCAGAAGTGATGGCACATGCCTGAAATCCCAGCAGCTCAAGAGGCTGAGGCAGGAGGATCATGAGTTCAAAACCAGCCTCAGCAAAAGCTGGGCACTAAGCAACTCAGTGAGACCCTGTCTCTAAATAAAATACAGAATAGGGCTGGGGATGTGGCTCAGTGGTTTAGTGGCCCTGAGTTCAATCCCTGGTACCAAAAAAAAAAAAAAAAAAGAAAGAAAAGAAAAGAAAAAAAGCTTCTGTGCTCAAGTCATCGTACTACCACAGCCTCTGAGTAGTTGGGACTACAGATGTGTGCCACCACTCCTGGCTCTATTTTACTTTTTTGTTAAGATTGAATTCATACAAAATTAATGGTTTTAAAGTGAAAATTCCAGTGCAAACACCATTACCACCTAGTCCCAAGATATTTTCATCACCCTCAAAAGAAAACCTTGCAGCCATTAAGCAGTCATTCCCCATTACCTTATGTTTCCAGTCCCTGGCAACCACCAATCTGCTCTCTAACATGATCAGTTTCTTATCTCTGAATCACTGCCAGCAATTTATAAACAAGAGCAGGAAGAAGATCATCAGATACGTTGAATTGGTCCTAGAGAACTCACTAGACATTTTCAGAGCTAAGATATTGGGGCAATGGAGGCAGAGTGATGCTGGTGGAGAGGAGATGGCAGCAGGGATGAGAAACCCAGGGGGCATTGCCTGAAGGAAAAAAGAGGAGGGCAAAGTCGCATCAAGATCCTAATGGAATCCCTCAGCTCTTCACCCCAGTGTGCTCCAATAATGACTTCATCAAAAACTGTTCATGATTTTTCTTTTAAATATTTCAAGGACTTAGTTTGCAAACATGAAGCAGAAAAGAGTTGCTAAGTTAGTTTCATGAGCATCTACTTGGGGCTTAAATACAAACTCTAAGCTAATTCTCACAACAGTTCCAAGGATCATTATTACCCTCATTTTACAGATATGTAAACTGAGCATTGGAAACTCCAAGCACTTTGTCCAAGCCATTCAGTAAATACAAGATAGAGAGGAGGCTGGCTCAGACCTAAATCCAGAATAAGCCTTCCTTCTTGACCCTGCCCTGATGTTCCCATAATGTAGTGTAATGGAGCCCCTCTTCCACCAAAGAATCTTAATTAAGCTTCTCCAGAGACCCTCACCATAATTATTTTTTTTTAATTATTTTGTTGTACACAATACCTTTATTTATTTTTATGTTGTGGTGAGGATCGAACCCAGGGCCTCGAATGTGCTAGGTGAGCACTCTACCGCTGAGCCACAACCCTAGTCCCCTTTTTTAAATTTTGTTTTTTAGTTGTACACAATACCTTTATTTTGTTTATTTACATAATTGTTCTTATTAACAGAATATCAGCAAAAATTCCTGCAAAAAACCTCAATGAGGGATAGGACTTCCTATTTTTGGTGAGGACTAAGTTGCTCTGCCTTGCCAAAGCTAAGTTCGGCCTCAGACTTGATGATGTTACTTCTGCTTTTGTGGTCAAACTTGTAAAACCTCTGACTAATATAAAAAAATGGGACAAAAAGCACTTGTCCTGTAAACCTTCAAGCCCCTCCTCCCACTGGGTATAAAGTGCCGCAGTCTGGCTGGGAACAAATCACCAAGCCGCCACAAAGCACTTGTATCTTCAAACAGGAAACTTTATTGCCTGAACTCCACCAGCACTCCATGCACACTCCCTGGGAACTCTCCCGAACGCCACCCACGCGGCCCCTCTCTGGCACCCCACACCAACCGGAACTCCCCACAGGAACTTCACCAACCAACTCGAACTTTCCAGCAATCCCCGGGAGAGCTCCAAAGTAGTGGGTGCATGAGGCAGCAGGGGCCGCCCTACTGACACAGCTTAACTTAATTATCATCATCTTAATGGCTGGCCTCGCAACCATTACTTCTGGCGAAATGCCAAGGGCCATTCCAACTTGGCTGTGGCTCTCAACAATAAAGTCCAAGAATATCCATACTCAAGGTCCAGAGAATTTTTTAGGTGATAACCCCTCTGAACCCTGTACCCAATAAACCCGCTTCCTGAAAATTCCTCAGGTGTCCATCCTCTTCTGTCCTACATCATTTGGCAACCCGTGTGGGACAGTGGAGGTCAAGACAGCTTTTCTGCCTCGCTTGTCTCTGGGTCTGCCTTCCTAGGCATGTGGGTCTGCCTTCCTAGGCATGTGGGAAGACAACACGTCTCCTTGGTCCACCACAGGCAACTCTTTGCCTGTAAGTGAGGTGACTCATCCCGCATCCTGAGCTGCCACCCTGAGCACAATGGAACCCAACAGGAGCAGGAACCCCAGAACTAGGGAATCTGAGCACCCCAACTGAACAGGTAGGATCCGGATCCATTACTGGTCGTCCACCTGGCCTCCCCATAGAGGCCTTGATCAACCCTGAGGGTCCTGAGTAACTGCCAAAGGAAGTAGAGCCAAAAAGGACCCGGGGAGTTGTCTGGGTAGTCACTGTTTGGGGTCAGAGAGAAGAAGGGAAACCAGGACTCGTTCTTCGGCTTTGGAGTTTTGGGAATTGGGTGTGTGAATGAGATGGACAAGGGCCGAAGCGAGTTTGGAGTCCCGATCCGTGCTTCTGTGGTTCCTCATATAGTCTGAGGCGGGTTTCCACCAATCAACATCTAGGTGAAAGCTCCAGGTCGGGGGTTTGTGCACACCTGCAAGGCTGAGAGGACCCTAAGTCCTCGAGGAGGGGATGGCCACAGATGGATGAAGCGAGTCTTGTCCTAATTGTGTGACACCAATGCACAGTGCAACACGGGAGGCACAGAAAGTAAACTGAATCCTTTGAAATGTATGTTAGAAAACTTTAAGAAAGGTTTAAAGGCAACTATGGGGTGACACTCAATCCACAAAAGTTACGTACGCCCTGCAAATTAGAGTGGCCAACCTTTGATGTGGAATGGCCACCAGAAAGATCTTTAGACAAAAGTGTCATTGGTGAGGTCCTTTTAATACTTGTCAAAACCCCTGGACACCCAGTCCAATTCCCTTATATTGACTGCTGGCAAGAGATAGCACAGAAACAGCCCCCTTGATTGAGAGCCTGTCTAGGAGGACAGTCCAAGCTGATGTTATCTCAAACTATAGTGGCCTCCAAGACCCAACAAAAGGAAACTGAACAGAAAAACCTGACAAAGAAAAGACAGAGAGGAAACCAGCTTTTCCCCCTGAGCCAGAAGAGAACCCATCACCTTACATGCCACTGTACCTGACATTGCCAAGACCATCGAGGCATCAAGCTGTCCTCTCAGCCTCTGGTCCCCAGAGGCAGCAGACTGTGGCCCCCTCGACACTGGCTACTCCTTTCTCCTTATTGTCCTCAGTGCCAGAGGCTTCCCAGAGCCAATGACTCCTTAATCCCCTGAGACCAAGGTGGGAAAATTGTTCCAAGAACAGAGGCATAACCGAGATGAGAGCTCTACAGATGCCCTCACAAGAGACTAAAGACCTGCCTCTGTTGACCAGGAGGGAAATGTCTGAGGGGAACAATGCATTTTTGTGTGCTAGCCTTTCACCACCATTAATCTCTTAAACTAGAAAAAAAATCATCCTCCCTCCTCCATGGAGAAGCTACATGGAGGGCCAGGATTGATCTGATGCAGTCCATTATCCAGACAGACCAGCCCACCTGGGTTGATGGGCGAGTGACCCAAGCAGCTTTAAAGTGGCTAGAAGAACATGCTGTGGATGCACAAGGCAGCATCCAAGCCTGTGCGCAGGCCCAGTTCCCCTACACAGACCCGTGGGGGACCCCCACAAACAGGGAGACCTCCTAGAGATAAAGAGGTATCAAGAGGCCCCCCTAGGCAGCCTAAAAGAAGGGGGAAGGAGAGCCCTAAATGAGAGCAAGGTATCAGAAGTACTCCATCAGCCTGAGGAAAGCCCCAGCCAGTTCTGTGAATGACTAGGGGAGGCATCCGAACCCTTCCCTCCCTTTGATTCTGAGGCACCAAATAACCTGCAGGTAAACAAGCCCAGAGACATATTTGCAAGAGCTCCAAAAACCAGAGGACTTTGCTGAAAACAATGCCAGTGAGCTGATTAAAGTGGCCACCACAGTTTTCATCAACTGAGACCAAGAGGCTCAAGGAGAGGCACACCAAAAGATGAAGAAGGAGATGGGACTCCTTGCAGCTGCCCTCACCGCAAACCCAAAGGTCACTCAAAGGGTGGTCCCACCAGAACAAAGCCAAAACAAGTATCAAATCGGGCCAGATGCAGGGCCAAAGGAAGGTCTGAATGGAAGGACCACCTTATCCAGGAACAAGACTGAGACTAAGCTGATGTGCCTACTGCCATCTAGAGGGCCACTGGAAGAAAGAATGACCCCAACTAAAGGCCAATTGACCTGAACCAGGCTGCCACAGGGCTTCAAAAACTCACCAACCATCTGCTGGATGGTGCTGGCTTCTCATTTGAGAGCCTTTCCTGCAAAATGACTTGGATGCTGGCCTCTGATGTACATGCACGTTGACCCCATATGTAGATGATCCATTGTTGGCTGGAGCAACCTGAAAAGACTAGATGAAGGGGACACAGCTACAAAGTCTCAAAAAAGAAAGCCCACACACGCGGGCTGGGGATGTGGCTCAAGTGGTAGCGCGCTTGCCTGGCGTGCATGCGGCCCGGGTTCGATCCTCAGCACCACATACAAACAAAGATGTTGTGTCCGCCGAAAACTAAAAAATAAATATTAAAAAAAAGAAAGCCCACATCTGACAAGAAAAAGTCAAGTACCTCGGTTTTATCTAACTTAGAGATAACGGCAACTTGGCCCTAGAGGAAAGAGGAAGTGTGCTCAATTCTGCTCCCTTCTACTCACTGCCAGATCTGAGAGTTCTCATGTGCTGCCGAATTCTGCCAGATATGGATCCCTATCCCTAACTTTTCAGTTATAGCCAAGCCCCTCTATGAAGCCACAAAGTGGGGAGAACTGGATTCTCTGATGTGCAGGCTAGCACAGCAAAAGGCCTTTGAGGACATTAAACAAGCACTCACCAGTGCACCTGGACTAGGGCTCCCTGACTTCACAAAGCCCTTCTCTCTGTATGTCCATGCATGATCTGGAATAGCTGTTTAGGAGTCCTAATGCAAATGCTGGGGACATGGCACTGTCCAGTGGCCTATCTTTCTAAATAGCTAGACTCCATGATTCAAGGCTGGCCACCTTGTCTATAGGCCCTTGCAGCCATGGCCCTTCTGGTGTCAGAGGTTAACAAGTTAATTATGGGACAGGAACAGACAGGAACCCTGTACTGGCACTGTTGAAAGTACAAAGGACAATATTGGCTGACTAATGTGAGGATGGTCAGATACCAAGGCATGTTATGTGAAAATCCACATGTCCACCCTAAAGACTTTAAGCCCAGACTTTTAGCCCAGCAACTCTGCTGCCCATCAAGACAGCTCTGAGGTCATAGATAAACTGTTCCCCAGTATACCTGACCTGAGAGACCAGCCCCTCAACGACCCTGAGTTGGAGTATTTCACAAATAAAAAAAGTTTCAGGGAAGATGGAATACCTCTTGCTGGGTATACAGTGATCACTCTGGACTCCATCATAGAGGCAAAACCTCTGCCTCAGGGAACATCAGCACAAAAGGCAGGACTTATCGCTCTGACTTGAGAATTCCTGTGTGCTTAGGCAACAGACATCTGTGTCAATATCTACACAGACTCAAAGTATGCCTTCACCACCCTTCATGTTCACAAGAAGTTATATGAGGAAAGGGGGCTAATTAACTCAGGAGGAAAAGACATGAAATATGCACAGAAAATTCTTAATCTTCTAGATGCAGTATGGGCTCTCAGAAAAGTTTCAGTTATGCATTGTCAGGGCCACCAAAAGGGGAACACTGTGGTTGCTCAGAGTAACTGAAGAGCAGACTGAGAAGCAAAATTTGCAGCTTACAAAAAACAGACAGAACAGGATGATGGGGATTTTCTGATGGCTGCATAGCCATCCCTGAGACTCTAGCCTGCCTTCATCAGATAGTTCCACAGGGGAGCACACACTGGCCACATGGACTTGAGAATGTTCTGAGTCAGCATGTCTATGTCCCTGGGCTCACAAACATTTCCCAGGTGCTCTGTGAACAGTGCAAAACTTGTGACCACAACAACCCATGCCAGGGGCCCAGGCTTCCATCAGGAATCCAAACTATAGGAGTTAATACCTTTTGAGAAACTGAAAATTAATTTTACTGAGCTACTATGTTCATGGGGATATAAATATCTTTTGATTTTGGTGTACTCTTATTCTGCATGAAAGTCTTTCCAACCCACACTGAAGAAGTTCAAGAGGTAGCCAGGATGCTTCTCTGGGAAATTATTCCTAGATTTGACATTCCAATAACTATTGGCTCAGACAACAGATAACTTTTATGGCAGGGGTGATTTGATTATTGACCAAGAGTTTAAATATCAGATAGAAGTTTACATACCGCCTATAGGCCACAGAGTTCTGGTAAAGTAGAAAGAATGAACAGGACTTTAAAGGCACAATTAGGTAAACTGTGTCAGGAAATTCACCTGCATTGGGACACACAGTTGGATGAATCTTGCAATAATCATACTGAGTGAAAGAAGAAAAATACTACTTACTATTTGATTCCAGTTATATGAAGTTCAAGAATTGGCAAAACTAACCTAGGGTGACAAAAAACAAAATATTGGTTGCCTATCAGAGATGGGCATTGACTGGAAGGAGGCATGAGAGAGGCTTTTGGGGTGATGAAAAATTCTTTATTGGGATCTTAATTTCTTTGTCAAAACTCATTAATGTACACCTAAACTTAAATGCAATTTCACTATAAAATTACCTCAATTAGCCAGGCGTGGTGGCACATGCCTATAATCCAAGCGGCTCAGGAGGCTGAGGCAGGAGGATTGCGAGTTCAAAGCCAGCCTCAGCAAAGTGAGGTGCTAGGCAACTCAGTGAGACCTGTCTCTAAATTAAATACAAAACAGGAGTGGGGATGTGGCTTAGTGGTCACATGCCCCTGAGTACAATCCCAGGTACCTCCCCCCAAAATTACCTCAATGCAAAAACTGCAAATAAATAAATAAATGGAGAGGCCATGGAACGTGGAAGTCTGAAAAGACCCTCTGAAGAGCCTAGGGATGAAGTGATAGTGTGACTGTCCCAGGGCTGTTCTACAAAGTACCACAGACTAGGTGTTTTTTTTTGGGAGGGCAGGTACTGGGGATTGAATTCAGAGGAACTCAACCCCTGAGCCACATCCCAGCCCTATTTTATATTTTATTTAAAGACAGGGTCTTACTGAGTCGCTTAGCACCTCACTTTTGCAGAGGCTGACTTTGAATTCACGATCCTCCTGGCTCAGCCTTCCAAGCTGCTGAGATCACAGGTGTACGTCACTGTGCCCAGCCAGATTGGGTGGTTTTAGCACCAGAAATAAACTCTTTCCAAGATGTGTACATCAAGGTGCTGAGGTGTTGGCAGGATGGGTTCCCTCTGGGGGCTGTGTGGGAGAATCTGGCATGGGCCCCTCCCAGCTTCTGGTTTGCAGCAAATCCTAGGCGTTTCTTTGCTTCTGCTGCACCACCCCGACCTGTCTTCACATGACGTCTCCCTCTGCATGTGTTGTGTGCAAATCTCCCCTTCTGGTAAGGATACCAGCCTTGTTGGATTAGAGACAACTCCAGTAGGACTGCCTGTTAATTTAACCAGTTGTATCTGCAACAACCCAATCTCCAAATAAGGTCACACTCGGAGGTAGTGGGGGTGAGGATTCCAACACATGAATTTGGGGGTCAAAATTTGACTCATTACACTGCCCAAAGTAAACCAAATGCTAGAACCTTAAATCTTCCCAGGAGCCCTGTGCATGGTGTTGTTATCTGTGGCTTTCACAGATAAGGAAACACACACTGAGAGAGGGAAGACACAATGTGTGACCATGCTGGTGGTGGCCAGGGAATCTCTGCTCCAGGGTTCCTAACTCCATGCCCTGGGCTCTCTCTAACACCTGCCAGCATCGGTGCTCACTGTGAATCTGACAGGCTGGGACAGAGCCTCGCTGCACTCTGACCCCTCCTTCCTATGCACCACATTTCCCTAAGTCCAGCACAGATAACGCAGCAGGCTAACCAGGAACCTGGAGGACTCTGACGTGCTTGATGCTAAGCCCACGGGCCACAAAGGCATTTTGTGTCCCCCTGGCACCTGTGGACATGAAGAGGACTATGGGGGCAGGGAGATGGGCAGTGGAGGTTTGGATTATAAGTGAGAACTGTAAGGAAAGTGCCTCGCCCTGGGCAGCTCCTAAAAGGGATTGGGGCTCTTGATCCTGTGCTTGAACTCCCAGTGAAGTGGAATTGAGGGTAACATTGACTGTCTTGGAACACACCCTTCCTCTTGTGCTGGCCTGTGCTTTCTGGGCATATTGGGACCTTAGGGGACAGGACCAGATCCACCTATTACACTGCTATATGAAGAGCTGGAGAAGTGTGTCAAAAGGACAGCCAAGTTAAAAGAGCCAAAAGCTGTCAGATAAAGACAAGACCAGTTTGTTGTCATCTAGCAGAGTCTTGAGTGAGCTGATGTCATGGCATCACCTGCCCACCAAGTCTGAGGTTAAATTTAGGTAAATAGGAATCAGGCCCCAAACAACATCATCCTTCTGGTAGATTTTCTCCTAGGATCCCTTCAATGAAGGTGTTCCAGCAGTCCATTCCTGCTCCATTCCTGTCACAGCCTCTGGGACAGGAGGCCCCTGTGTTTTTCCTTTGCTAGGGAGGGAGGGAGGGAGGGAGGGAGGGAGAGAGAGAGAGAGAGAGAGAGAGAGAGAGAGAGAGAGAGAGATGTTCCAGCAAGCACTGGGCTCCAGGCATTGAACCATCCACTGGGGCTACAAAGGTGAAGTAGGAAGTTGAAGGCCTTGCCTGTATGAAAGCCAACATTGGACAATTAAGTACCCCAAAGTGAGAGATGCTCTGGAGCTGGGCAGGGAAGGCCTAGCTGTGGTCCTCAGCAGTGATGATGGTTTTGTCCAGATCCAGTCTAGGGGAGCAGCCTGGCACCTGGCTGCCTCAGCAGCAACAGAGACCACTGCCTTTGACCATGAAACAGAAGTCAGCCAGGCATCCTGCAGGACAGAGAGAGTTGGGCTCTTCTTAAAAGGCTCTAGAGGATCTCCTGTAATTTACCACGGGGGGCACCCAGATGAGGTCTGGTCAGTTACAACTTCACTTGAAGACTTCACATTCCCTCCTTGGGTTCTGCCTTTTCTGTAAATGGACATTTTCTGAATTCCTCAGATCTTCCTTCCTGACCCTTAGAGACACTGAGGAGCAGGGCCTCTGGTTCCCCAGGAGACTGCTCACTGGGCAGTGTTCCTGGAGATCTGAAGTGTTTCCTTGTTTCCACAAGAAAAGAACAGCAGCCTGGCCAAGACCCTTCCATGAAGAATCCTCAAGTCCACAGCACCCATGTGGATACCATTCCATACTCAAAAGTCTACCTATTGGGGGCTGTGGCTGTAGCTCAGTGGTAGAGCACTTGCCTACCATATGTGAGGCACTGGGTTCAATCCTCAGCACCACATAAAATAAATAAATAAATAAATAAGGTATTGTGTCCAACTACAAGTAAAAAATATTTTTTAAAAAGTCTACATGCCTTCCCCATTCTTTGTCCAAAGCTAGGTTTTTCCTCAGCACACAGAGGGTAGAGTTTCAGGGACCTCAAGCAGCTCCAGAAGAAGCAGTCATGGTCCTGGAGTCACAGGGTCCAAGAATGTCCCCTGAGACAACCCACAAATTCAGGCCTCCTGAAGGAGGAGACCCAAGGACCACTAGGCCAGCCCTGAACTTCCTGAGTCTTACTGCCACTGTGATTGAGACCCTGCACTTTATAGAATCAAAGAGAAAGTCTTCAATGGTTTATATGTTAAATTTTGTTATATGATTTTTTACCACAACAAAAATGCATAAAAAGAGAAAAAAAAAACTTTTGCCCATGAAAAGACTAAGGAAAAATTTGAAAAGAAGGGAAATCCTTACAATGAGATACCACTTCATACCCACTTTCATTTAAAAAAAAAAAAAAGGAAACTCATTTGGGGGTGTAACTCATTTGAAGAGTATTTTCCTGGCATGTAAGGTTCTGTGTTCCCTCCCAGCACTACAAAATAAAACAAAACAAAACACACAAAACGTGACAATAAACAAGCATTGCAAGGATGTAAAGAAATTGAAAGCCTATGCATGGCGGGTGGGAAGGTAAAATGGTGCAACTGCTGAGGAAACCAGTCTAGCAGTTCCTCTAAACTTTACACCTAGAGTCACCATAGAACCCAGCAATTCCATTCCTGGATATAGATCCCAAAGAATTGAAAACTGCTGTTTCATCAAATGCATGCATACAAGTAAGCAGAGCTTCTCACTATAGTCAGAAGGCAGAAACAACCCTAATCTCCAGGAACTGATGGACAGATAAACAAAATGTGGTCTATCCACACACTGGAATATTATTCAGCCATTAAAAATGAAGGTCTGATGCCTACCACAAAATGAATGAACCTTGAAAAAAATCATTCCAAACACAATAGGCCACATAGTGCATAATCTCATTTATATTAAATGTCCAGAAGAGGCAAATCAATACAGACAGAAAACAGATTTGTAAGTACATGGAACTGAAGCTGATGAATGGGGATTGACTGCATAATGGGCACAAATTCTCCTTTTTTGTGTGTACCAGGAATTGAACCCAGGGGTTCTTAATCACTGAGCCACATCCCCAGCCCGTTTTATTTATTATTTTGAGACAGGTCTCACTGAGTTGCTTAGGGCCTCACTAAGTTGCTGAGGCTGGCCTTGAGTTTGTGTTCCTCCTGCCTCAGCCTCCTGAGCCACTGGGATTACAGGCATGTACCAAAGTACCCAGCAAATTCTCCTTTGGAGATGATGAAAATGTTCTACAACTAGATTGACATAGTGGTTGTACAACACTGTAGAAATATTCAATGCCACTGAATTGCACACTTCAATATGGTTAATGTCATGTGAATTTTTTTAAAAGTACGCTTTTGCTATAAATTTGTTTAAAATAGTTGCTGCCTTGGCAGCATCCACTATCAGGCCCAATGTAAGTAATGTGAAACCCAGTCGCACACTGCCACCTTTGCCTTAAATAGAATTTATGTTCTCTGTGTGGTTGTTTGAAATTAGTTCACTTATTTCTCATCTTACTGACTCAATCATATCTCACAGCTGCTGACCATGATAGAGCCCAGAATCATGTAAATATGCTTCTCTCTATGCATATTTTTGTTAAAGTAGCCCCTATGGGAAAGCCTAAGGGCTGACACCCATAGACTTGAGAGGCTCAGGCCCACAAGTTCCCCCTTGTACCTGATGGTTGAGCTCCTATTACCCCCAGACTTAACCTCTCAGGGACCCATGAGTAATACATTCTTTCCACTTCCCACATTTTGGTTTCACATCTTTTTGTCATCCTCTGACACTCACAACCCTACTTAACTTTCCCCACTCTCTTCAAGAATAGCTATCTTGGCTTAGGGCCATTCTTTTTTTTTTTTTTAAAGAGAGAGAGAGAGAGAGAGAGAGAGAGAGAGAGAGAGAGAGAGAATATTTTAGCTTTCAGCAGACACAACATCTTTGTTTGTATGTGGTGCTGAGGATCGAACCTGGGCCGCACGCATGCCAGGCGAGCGCGCTACCGCTTGAGCCACATCCCCAGCCCTGGCTTAGGGCCATTCTCGACAGAGTTTCTCACTATCAAATTAGGAAAAAAATCACAACAGTAAAAATTATGATACCTCTCTTGGAAACAGATTCAACTGTGATAAATGTCCCAGGACTTTTGGGGTGAAATCTCAGGTCATGACACACCACAAATTTTCCTACCACAGGGGCCTGGGTGGTGGTCACACAGGCATCGTTACTAGGTGACATTGGATGGACCTGAACACATATGTCACATATAGTGCATGAGAGGTTAAGAGTGTACCCAAGCATGAGTCTCACTGACCCGTGTTATATAGAAACACATGAGGATGTCTGTAAGTGCCACCCAACTCTATTCTTGCTTGATATAAATCTGACCTTGGGGATGTTATTTCAATGAAGAGATTTTTAAGACTCCAAAGATTTTAGATTTGGTTGCTATGTCCTATAAAAATAATCTCCAAAAGAAAACCGTAATTCTGACTGGTCATCTTACTTTGATTTCCCTTCATGGATTCTTAGACCATATAAATGTTGGTAAGATTTCCCTGGGAAAACCAAAGATGATGATTCCCATTTGCTTCTTCTCCCACATATGTGTAGGCAGTAAAAGGACTGAGAGTTCTTATTTTTGTGAAATTGCTGAGAATCTTGGCTCACCTAAGTGAATCTCTCCCTCCCTTTCCAGGCTGTTAGAAGGATTAATGTGACAGTGACAGGGGAAGAAGCATGGTGCCTCAGAGGTCCAGTAGGAACCCAGAGAAGGGCCCCAAGAGGAGTAGATTAGATCCTTTGAGGTCACCACTCCCTTTTTTTTTAAATTGGTGGGCTTTAGTTTTGTCTTAGAAAAAATAAAATTGAGCCACTGCACATTGTGGAGAAAGCATACGGAAGAAGACATTCATTTTCAGATGGAATGTCCAGTGCTTGACTTTGTGCCCCAGCTAAATCATGTAGGCACACAGGTGAAGAGACTGGGGCTAGCAAGACAATACCACTCCTAACCAACCCTTCCAGCAGATAGGGCCTAGGGGATGATGCCTTACTAACTAATGTCACGTGGCTGCCTCCTGCCATTGTAGTCAAGACCACCCAATCCAGTGCTCCATAGAGACCTGGTAGGGACCTCTGAGATGGAGCCTATTTAGCCAGGAAGGGACAAATAGGTGTGGGGCAATAGAAAGAGGACCCTGCCTGCTCCACTGCAGGGCCTAGCCACCAAGAGAAATGCAGATCAATTCTTCCCACCTGACTCTCCAAGCCCTTGTCCCTGGCTCCTTTTCAGACAACCCCCACCAGGCAGGTTCCAACTGTCCCTCGCTTGCTTCTGGTCTCCAGAACCAAGATGGAAGAAGGGGCTCACCTCACCTGCATTTTTCCTCCTGAAGGGACTCCAGTGACATCTGCAGGTCCATCAGATACCTCTCCTTAAGGTCCTGGTAGTACACTTGAAGGTCAATGTGGAACTTATTAACTTCTGTCAGCTCTTCCTTCACCTTCTGCAATTGTAGCTTTCGTTTCTGGGACATGTGCTTTGTCTCTGAGAAATTCTCCTGTTGCAAGTCTGAGAAGTGACTCTCCAGAGTGAAGGGTCTGGTGACATCAGGCAAGTTGGAGGATAGACCATCTTCCCCACCCAGCTTGGGGGACTTGGAAACCGAGGCCTTTGCACTGGGCTGCTCACAGTTGTCCAGACTGCTTTCCACCTTAAGTACTGAGCCCTTGGACCTACAGTCTTCCTCCAGTTCCTGGAGCTGCTGATGACACTGACGGAGCCTTCGCTCTATCTGGGCAATGGTGGCAGAAGTGCGCTGATTCACCTTCTCAAAGGCCTGCCGGATATGTGGAGCCTGATGCCTGTCAGCTTTGGACACTAGCTTGAGGTAGCTCACAGTGTTTTCATCCCGACTAGCCTTCTCCACTTTCAGCTGCTCTGAGAGGTAGAGTATGCGGTGCTTGACACTTTCCTGTAAATTCCGGAAAAGTTCTCCCTCTGAAAGGCTGGAATGCCCATTGGGATCATCCTCGCTGGATGACAGAGACCTGCAGGAAGGCACACTGGAGGGAAGTGTTGCACTTGGGCTCTTGATGTATTCTGCCTGTAGTGGGAAACAGGAAATAACAAATCAGGTTCTCTGTGAGCCACAGATGGAGACTTGGACACATTATGACTTCACTCCATAAAAATACTTATATGTATGTATGAATACTAATGTGCAAAATTTGTGCACTCAAGATGTGCTCAACACGGACTGGGAGGTCAAGTTCAATTTATGGGCCCTGCTCCCCTCTGTTCAGCAATTGACTCCTTCCTTTATAGGTGTACCTTACTATGATCCTCAGATCAGTAGAATCTCCCCTCTATATCTTGTTCTTGTACCTCTTCTACTTTCTCTTCCAAGAATTACAAAGTGTGAGTCTTTTTTGTAAAGAACTATTCTAGTAGCCAGTCATGGTGGTGCATGAATGTAATTCCAGTGACTCAGGAGGCTAAGGCAAGAGGATCACAAGTTTGAAGCCAGCCTGAACAATTTAGCCAGACCCTTAACAACTTAATAAGATCCACTCTCAAATAAAATATAAAAAGAACTGTGGATATAGCTCAGTGGTAAAACACCCCTGGATTCAAACATCAGCACCAAAAAAAAAAAAAAAAAAACCCTCTGTTCTTGTGAAAGTATGAATAAACTCATATTGCTTGCCGGATTGCTACTCCCAGAGAGCTAGGCAGAGAGATTTGCATCGTAACAGGTTCAGTTGTGCCTGCAGTCATTCATTCTACACATTATTCTCTGAGTGCCCATGATGTGGTACAGAAGCCAGACATGTTTCTTGCTTTTACACAGCTTACAGTCCAGGGTGGAAAATTCTATCATGACACCAAAGAATGAGTTTCTCACATGGTGAGTGATCACTTTGCCTTTCAAATAGAGCCCTGTTCAAATCCTGCCTCTATCACTTTGAGATCTTGAGCAACTTAAGAAACCACTTTCTCACCTGTAAAATCAAGATGGCAAGAGCATCACTGCTGGAACCCTGTGGTACAGGATAGTGGAGATAGTAAGGACAGAGGGAGGTAAAGAGGGATCAGGTGGAGCTTCTGTTCTATTTCTACTTTGAAACTGTGAGCGCCTTCACAACAGTTTGTCATCTGAAAATGCCCTCCTGGTGGCAAATAGGAAATGACTATATTGTACTAGACATCTTAAGTCTGTGTATCTTATTGCAAGTAAGTTATATCACAATTAAAACATCATGTATACCACTGCATGCCCAGAAGACTGGCAAAAATTCATATTAACAATAATACATGTTGGCAAGGACATGGGGCATCAGGATCTCTCAATCACTATTGCTGGGAAAGTAAACTGGTACAACTCCTTTGGAAAAGCATGTGGTAGTAGTGTAAAATAGAAGGCATAGTCCAGGATGCACCGAATAGTCCCGAAACTGCATTTGTAGACAATATCTCCTGTGTCCACTAATGTTCTGAGTAACCAACTACTACAAACCACCCACCTGCCCATTGAGAGCAGAATGGATAGGTAAACTGTTACATATTTACCAATATATTATTATATTACAAAAGAAATGATCCACAATCTTGAGAAACATGAATGAATCTCACAAGCATAATGTTGAACAAAATAAGCAGAAAATTCATACTACATATTATTCTTTTATGTAAACTTGAAGAGCAAGCAAAAGTAAGTAACATTGTAGGTGGCAAAACTATTAAAGAAAGGAATGGGTATGAATAACATAAACATCAGAATGGGGGTTCTGCTTAGGATGGGAGAAGGTAACTGTGAATGAGGTAACACACAGAGGTTGGGTTTCTTGGCCTGAGTAGTAGCTAAGTATATGTTCACTTTATCCTTATTTCTTAAAATATATGTTGATTTTTTAGATATTTATTTTTTAGTCATAGTTGGACACAATACCTTTATTTTTTTTATTTTTATGTGGTGCCAAGGATTGAACAGAGCAAAACAAAGTATCCAGAATGCAGCTAAGAGGCATGAAGAAATATAAAAATTGGAAAAAAGCTGGGTGCAGTAGTGCACACCCATAAGGATTGGGAATTTAAAGCCAGCCTCAACAATTCAGTAAGACCCACTCTCAAAATGAAATAAAAAATAAAAAGGGTTGGGGATGTGACTCTGTTGAGAGCCACAGCCGAAGGGGCCCCAGCAAACTTTGTTGAGAGCCACAGCCGAAGGGGCCCCAGCAAACTTTCAGACTGCCAGCTGATGATTGGCTCACAGCGGCCCCAGCAACATCTAGCTGATTGGCTTCTCTGCGGTGATGCTCATTGGGCTGTTTCCCTGCCCTTTCAGACCACGGAGCTGCTCATTGGGGGACTTATTTGGCTCCGCCCATGCAACCCAGCCAATCGGCCTCAAGAGCAGGAGGATTGTGGGAGGAAGAGGCTGGGTTGGGGTGTGTGGCTTGTGGGAAGCCGGTGGTGGCAGTTGGGCTCTGAGGGTTTTTTCCTGAGGAGCCGTTTTGTTTGGCGTGTGTGGTTCTAAAAATAAAGTTCACTTCTTTTGACAAGTGGCTCCTGAATTGTGCCCAGCCAGACTGCGGCATTTGGTGGCTCGCATGGGGAGCGACTGAGGGTAAGTAAACTGCTCGCCCCTGAGGGCAGGGTGAGAGGATGGGTAGCCATTTTAAGATTCCTCTTTTGTTTTGCTTCACTTTTGATTTAAGTTGCCTGTCCCTGGAGATGAGTGAGACAGAAGAAAAACCGCTCACATCTGAGGAAAAACTATTTACGTCTGAGGAACAGATAGGGAGAAAGGACGGATGCACATGTCAGGAGGATAGAAAGGCTATAATGAATTTTTGTTGTTCCATTTTTATTTCACTCTGTCTCGGTTTTGTTTGGCGTCATCTTGTTGGGTTGTATTATAGTAGAAATACGGGATCAGAAATTAGTAAAAAACAAACTGAAAGAGTGTTAAGTAAATTGTTAGAGGAAGGAGGCATCCCAGTAAAATCAAGAACAGTCAGGGCATACGTTGATACAATGCAAAAATGTAGCCCATGGCTTTTTAAGGAGGAGTTGTTAAATATATCACAATGGAACCATCATGGTGAAGATTTAAAAAGAATAGAAAAGAACAGCCCAGGGACTCTGCCAGTTGGCACATTGACATTGTGGGCGTTGGTATCTGGTTTGCTTAGTCCAAAGCCTTCAATTCAGACAAAGGTAGAGGAAGGAGAAGACATATTGATTCAAGTAAAAGAGAAGGTCTCTCAAGTTAGTCAGAAAGAGGAAAAGATTCAAGTAAAAGAGAAGGTCTTTCGAGCTAATCAGACAGAGAAAGGAAGTTTAGAGCAGAAAAAGCCATCAGGGGGAAAGTTACAAAAGGAGACTGTTACTAACACCTTTCTATCACCAGAGGGCTTAAGTGTCCAACCAACAGCACCACCTCTACAGGAGACTGCTACTAACACCTTTCTATCACCAGAGGACGTAAGTGTCCAACTGACAAGGCCACCTCCATATGCTGAGAGGCCCCCAACCCCCGCAGTTGATAGTTGGGATCCTGAGACAGGATCTCAAGTATTAACATGCCCTGTATTTGAGGTAGGAGGGCAGCGAATTTACCATGCTTTAGATTTCAAAACAGTGAAGCAGCTAAAAGAGGCTGTAACAACCTATGGTCCTCAAGCACCCTTCACTGTAAGCTTGGTCGAATCCTTTACCAACTTGAACATGACGCCAGCAGATTGGGCTAATATGTGTAAAGCTGTGCTAAATGGAGGACAATACCTGTTATGGAAGGTTGCCAATGAGGAATTTTGCAAGGAGACGGCTAGGTGAAATGCAGCAGCTGGTTATCCTCAGAGAAATCTAGATATGTTGTTAGGAAAGGGACCTTATGAGGATCAGCAGCAACAAATTGCATATGATCCTGGTGTATATTTACAAATTGCTGTAGATGCAGTTAAGGCATGGAGGACTTTACAAGGACATGGAGGTTTACAAGGTCAATTATCTAAGATAATACAAGGAGCTAATGAATCTTACGCTGAATTTGTAGATAGGCTTATTCAAACAGCTACCAGAGTTTTTGGGAATACAGAACAAGCAATGCCATTAATAAAACAACTGGCTTATGACCAAGCGAATCGTTGGTGCAGAGATATCATTAGACCATGGAAACATGAAGATTTAAACACATATATTAAATTATGTAGAGACATTAATGAACAAGAGCAAGTCATGGCAACTGCAGTAAAACAGGCTTTAGATGCCAGAGACATTAATGAACAAGGGAAAATTGTGGCAGCTACAGTAAAACAGGCTTTAGATGCCAGGCCAAGAACATGCTACAATTGTGAACAAACAGGACATTTTAAAAGGAATTGCCCCATAGGAGGAGGGTTTAACAAAACTAGGTATCAAAGGAGTAGAATATCGGATATTTGCCCACAATGCCATAGAGGGAGACATTGGGCTAATGAATGCCGTTCTCAAACCACCATAGAGGGTACTCCATTATCAAAAAACGAACAAGGATCAAGTGTTTATCCACGATATCGTGGAGAAAGGCATCGGGCTCCATTGTCAAAAAATGGACAAGGGGACCCAATGCTCCGGGGCCCAAAACCACAAATATTCGGAGCACTGGAGGAACCCAGCAACCCCATCATGGTAGTGCCCAGGACACATTGTCCGTCAGATCCCTTATCAGACAAACCAGAGGGAGCACAGGGTTGGACATCTGCACCTCCGCCAGATCAGTACTAACTCCAGAGATGGGAGTTCAAATCATTCCCACAGGGGTGAAAGGACCTCTTCCCAAAGGAACAGTAGGCTTATTATTGGGACGCAGCTCTTCTACTCTAAAAGGACTTATGATAAGTCCTGGGGTAATTGATCCCGATTATGAAGGTGAAATAAAAATTATAGCCAGTTCTCCAAATGGTATATCAGTAATTTCACCAGGAGACAGAATAGCACAGTTACTAATAATACCCAGACTACATGATAAATTTTCCAGTCGTGCTGTAGAAAGAGGTTCCAGGGGATTAGGCTCCACAGGTGTAGATTGGGCTATGCTGTCTTTAAATTTAGATTCTCGCCCCATGCTAAAACTAAATATTCAAGGACATGAATTTAATGGGCTACTGGATACAGGTGCAGACCTTAGCATCATCTCTTGTCAAGAATGGCCAAAACATTGGCCATTACAACAAGCCACTCAAACACTTCGAGGCCTAGGAGTGGCGACTAATCCCCATAGAAGTGCAATGGTATTAGATTGGAAGGATCCTGAAGGATGTGAAGGAACTATACAGCCATATGTATTGGATCATCTTCCTATAAATTTATGGGGACGAGATGTCCTAGATCAATTAGGTTTGACATTAACAAATAACATCAACCAAAATGCACCCACTATTATGACTAGACAAGGTTTTAGGAAAGGAAAAGGATTAGGAGAACAAGAACAAGGTATAGCAGCACCAATACAAATAGATCAAGGAACAGACAGACATGGGTTGGATTTTCAGAAAGGGCCGCTGAGACAATAAAAATTACTTGGAACTCAGAAAGACCAGTATGGGTTCCTCAGTGGCCCCTGACTAAAGAAAAGATACAAGCAGCCCATGATCTGGTCAAACAACAATTAGCGGAAGGACATATACAACCTTCTGTATCTCCCCATAATACTCCCATTTTTGTCATCAAAAAGAAATCTGGTAAATGGAGATTATTGCAAGATTTAAGAGCCATTAATAATGAGATGGTTATTATGGGACCTGCTCAATCGGGGATTCCTCAATTGTCTGCTTTGCCAAAAACTTGGTATGTTTTAGTTATAGATATTAAAGATTGTTTTTTTTCAATTCCAATTCATCCTGAGGATAGTCCACGTTTTGCATTAACTATCCCTGCACTGAATCATGAAGGTCCTGATCAGAGATATGAATGGAAAGTACTCCCTCAAGGGATGGCTAACAGCCCAACTATGTGTCAAATTTATGTTAACAAAGCAATCCAACCACTTAGAAATCAAAATCCTGAACTACAAATATTTCACTATATGGATGATGTACTATTAGCACACAAAGCTAAAAACACATTGCTAGAATGTTATGCCACACTTACAAACTTATTAAAAAATTATAATCTAGAGATAGCAATAGATAAAGTACAATTAAATTTTCCAATTAATTATTTAGGAGTTCTATTATCCTCAACCATGGTCCGTCCACCAAAAATTCAAATACGAGTTGATCAACTCAAATCACTTAATGTCTTTCAAAAGTTATTAGGAGACATAAATTGGATAAGACCTTATCTAGGTATACCAACAGGAGAGTTGGGACCTTTATTTGATATCCTAAAAGGTCCATCAGATCCAAATTCACCCCGAATGTTAACGCCTGAAGCAAGAAAGGCATTAAAAATCATTGAAACATATATGGAAAATATGCATTTGGATAGAATTGATATAACTTTGCCTTTATTATTTATTGTACTACCAACAAAAAATATTCCTACAGGAGTATTTTGGCAAGAAGGTCCATTATTATGGATACATTTATCTTATTCTCCTAACACCATTCTTACTAGGTATGCTGAGGCTGTAGGACAATTAATACTCAAAGGAATAAAAGCAGCAAAGGGAGTGTTTGGGATTTCTCCCAATAAAATTATTACTCCATATACTATGAATCAAATTGATGAGTTAGCTAATAAGTTAAATACTTGGGCAATAATCATGTGCAAATCTAATGTTTCATTTGATAACCACTTACCATCTAATCCTTTATTGTCTTTTTGGTCATTGCATCCTGTAATTTTTCCAAAAATGACAAGAAAAACACCTATCGGGAATGCTCCAAATATATTCACTGATGGATCAAATAATGGTACAGCAGCAATAGTTACACCTGATCAAACTTTTACATTTTTAGTACCCAAACAATCAGCTCAAAAGGTAGAGCTTAAGGCAGTATTACAGGCTTTTGTGATGTTTAAAGATTCTGTATTTAATTTATTTTCCGATAGTCAGTATGTAGTTAATGCTATAGTATCCCTTGAAGATGCTGGTAGGATTTCCCCTTCCTCTACTGTTTTCTCTTTGTTTTCCACTATACAAAGTCTAATCTGGGATAGAAAAGATCCATTCTTTATAGGACATATCAGGGCACATAGAGGATTGCCTGGAGCCCTTAGTTTGGGCAATGATTTAGCAGATAAAACTACACATGACATACATATTTTCTCTACACTAGAAGAAGCTATAAATTTTCATAAAAAGTTCCATATCAATGCTAATACTTTACAAAAGTGTTTTAAAATAACTAAGGAACAAGCTAGACAAATAATAAAACAATGTCAAAACTGTGTGACCTTTTTACCACAAGTTAATCTTGGAGTCAATCCTAGAGGATTGATACCTAACCATATTTGGCAGATGGACGTCACACACTTGCCAGAATTTGGAAAATTAAAATATTTGCATGTTACAGTTGATACTCCTTCTGGATTTTTGATGGGCTCCCTTCATGCCGGAGAAAAAACTAAAGATGTTATAGCTCATTGCTTACAAAATTTTGCCACTGTGGGCATTCCAAAACAGTTAAAAACAGATAATGCCCCTGGTTATACTTCTACCTCTTTTAAACAATTTTGCTCATCATTTGGCATTACTCATATAACAGGAATCCCATACAATCCACAGGGACAAGGCATAGTTGAAAGAGCTCATCAAACTATTAAAATGTACTTATTAAAGCAAAAAGAAGGAATTGGGAAGGGGTATATATTCCCCAAAGATAAACTTAAAATAACCCTTTTTACTCTAAACTTTTTAAATTTGGATTCATCAGGGCTTAGTGCTGCGGAAAGGCATATGTGTCCAAAAAATGTGCATAAGCCCAAGGTACTTTGGAAGGATATTCTAACAGGACAATGGAAAGATCCTGACCCAGTAATTGTCTGTAGTCGGGGGTCTGTTTGTGTGTTTCCACAGGGAGAACAGCAGCCGATTTGGATTCCAGAGAGATTAACTAAGGTCCTGACCCAGTGATTGCCTGGAGTTGGGGGTCTGTTTATGTGTTTCCACAGGGAGAACAGCAGCTGATTTGGATTCCAGACAGATTAACTAAAGCGATTTCTACAGACCAAAAAGAAGATGATTTAGCTCAAATCCATAACAGCTGATATCCAGAACTCCAGTTTGGTTATTCTTAATCTGCGACAGAACCAAAATGCTTTTTTCAATATCTATTTTATTATTGTCCTTTCCCATATCATGAAGTTCTATTTTGTTTTTTGAGCTCATACAGACCTAGGTTAATGTTTTGCTGATCAGTTCTATTTTTTGACTATAGAGTTTTTAAACATTGCAATGGAGATTTCACCTGTAAAAAGTTATAAGGCCTTTACTATTATGTTATGTGTCGTATGTATTATGTGTGCACACTTGTGTTTTGTGTTATATGTTTGAATGTACGTATGTCCATATATCATATATGATGAGCGCTCATGAAAAAATGGATCCAAATATTTTTTTTATTTATTCACGTGATTTAAATGGTTTAATTTAAATTAGATAAACAACTGTTGAGGATTGTTTTAATATGTGAACAAAAAAGGAGGTTAACCGATCTGTTTGTTTACTTTCACCTTTCCTTTTCATTATATTTAATAATTCTCTTAACGACAATGTAAATTATTAAGAAAATTGTTTTCTTTTAGTGCCTTCTGGAATGTTACATAATTTTTTCTTTAGCTATTATTGCCAGAATTCCTATCTTCATCCCAGTGCATGAAGACAAAGATAAAACCAATCTACAGCTTCTGCAATAGCCATCACTGAACTGCTTACAGAACTTGCCTGGACTATGTATCACTTGTATGCATTGTGAACTCACCTGTATGCATTGTGACCTATCTGTTAGTGCAGCGACTTGTGGTAGTGTTGGGGTATTTTTGCTGATGATGTCATCGGTGGTCCAATTTTTCCAAAAGGAGCCGTCAATTGGCTTGGTGTATCTTCCTCCCTTCTGCTTGTCATGATTGTTCAGCTAAAATTTGGGGGCCAACAGAGGTGAGGCAAAGAACCTCACCCCCCCACACTGGTACGAAGACCTCTACACAGGTGTGGCTGTATACTGGACTGGTAGTCAGTGACGGGTAAGATCCAATTCCAATGGTACCAACCTAAGACAGGAGGCTGACGCCTTGAGGTCAGCTCATCCGATAACGGGTAAGGACCATATGTACTATTGGACAACCTAAGGCAGGGACCCTCAGTGGCTGAATGCCCCTGGATTCCATCCTCAGTACCAAAAAAATGGAAAAATAGAAACATGGAAGAGAGTTTGAGAAGGTCTAATAAAAATCTCATCACTATGTCAGAGAAAATAAAGCAGTGACAACATTTAAAGACATACTTCCTAAAAACTTTCCTGAACTAATGGAAAACAAATTTAAGAATCCCAACAAATCCCAAGCAGGAAAAACAGAAACAGATTTGTACCTAGACACAAGATATTAAAGGCAAAGAAATAAAGTTGATTACCTTTAAAACCATGACTTTTAAACTGCAAGGTGACTTCTTAATAGCATCAATGAAACCCAGAAGATGGTTGACAATCTTCAATATGCTGAGAGAAAAACATTTGGAAAGAAAAGAATTAGTTCATATTCAAAGCATCAGAATTTGTAATTTACAATTGCATGGGAAACTGGAAGACAATGAAGGAATACCTTCAATATTCTTAAGGGAAAGTTATTGTCCAACCTATAATTCTATACCCAAACTGTCAACCGTGAGTTTAGAAAAAAAAAAATTTCAGTGCTGGGGATGAAACTCAGGGCCTCACACGTGGTAAGCTTGAGCTCTACCACTGAGCTACACCCCCAGCTCTGACTGTGAGTTTAGACTAATGACATTTTTGGACATGAAAGAACTCAAATAATTTACTTCTTCTCTATTCTTCTTTTAGAGGCCTTTTTGTAGAAACAGTGCACCACCAAAATCAGGGAAGTAGAGGTGGTAAATAGGAAACAGGGAACTCAAGCCAACAAAGAAGTGAACACCATCTCTGGAATGATGGAAGGAGACCCCAGGCTCATGACTGGGTAGAAGGCCCAGAGAGCAAGTCAAAAATACCCCAAAAGCTGGGTGCAATGGCACATGCCTATAATCCCAGTGACTTGGGAGGCTGAGGCAGGAGGATTGCACATTCAAAGCCAGGCTCATCAACTTAGTGAGGCCCTAAGCAACTCAGGGAGACCCTGTCTCTAATAAAATATAAAATAGGGCTAGGATGTGGCTCAGTAGTAGATTGAACCGCTGGGTTCAATCCCCAGTACCAAAAAAAAAAAAAAAAAAAAAAGACCCAAGAAAGCTCCAAGGAAAGGAACTATGAAAATGCCAGACATCTTTAAACAAATGGATAGGAAATTTAGAGAGTTGGGAGAAGTGCTGAACTACTGATAAGTAAGAACAAACAAGCAAAAACGAATGGGGATACAAATGTTGACTCCAAGAAAAACAAAATGTTGGGAAAGGAAAAGAAATCACAGTAATTACATAATTATGGGTAGAGCTTCCATGGACTTGGTAATGTAACATGAAGAGATGACCTAAATGAAATCATTATGCACTATGCTGAAAGGATGGAGGAACAGGAAGTATGTGTTGGTTGGGGATGGAGAGGCAGGTCAAGTCAATCAATAATTCCTAAAACATAAAAAGAGAAAGCAATAACACTACTATTTAGAGAAGGTAAATGACAAAAGAAAGTACTAAAAGCGTGCAAAGTGGTTGATTCTGGGGAATGGTCATTGAGTGGTTGGAAGACATGAATTGCTACTTTTTAAATACATTTTTTTTAGTTGTAGATGAACACAATACTTTTATTTTATTTATTTTTATGTGGTGCTGAGGATCCAACCCAGTGCCTCACACATGCTAGGCAAGCGCTCTACCTCTGAGCAACAATCTCAGCCCCTGGATTGCTATTTTGTAGAAGTAACTAACTCTGAACTTGGGGTCAGCAAACTAGGCTTCAAAGGCCCACTGCCTATGTTTGTATGGCTTATAAACTAAGAGTGATTTTTAATGTTTTTAAATCAAATTTTTTCTAAATTTCAGTTCTTCCTTTATTTTTTTAACATTTATTTTTATTTTTTAGTTGTAGGTGGACACAATACCTTTGTTTTATTTATATGTGGTGCTGAGGATCGAACCCAGTGCCTCACACATGCTAGGCAAGCGCTCTTCCACTGAACCACAACCCCAGCCCTGGAATGTCTCAAACTAGGTAAAGATTATATGAGATTCAAGCCATACTCCTGCATTTCCTTATTGCCTATGGCTGCTACAAGGGCAGAGTTGAGTAGTTACAGAGACCATGTGGCCTAAAATACTCACAGGCTCTTTACAGAAAAATTTTGCTTAACCTGCTTTAAATTATGTTCATGTACACTATTGACAAATATAAGAACTAAATTTGGGGCAGGGTACCAGGAATTGAAGCCAGGAATGCTTAACCACCAAGCCACATCCCCAGCCCTTTTTTATATTTTATTTAGGGACAGGGTCTTGCTCACTTGCCTTGTTAAGTTGCTTAGGATTGCTTTGAATTTGCAATCCTCCTGCCTCAGCCTCTAGAGTTTCCAGAATTATAGGCATGTGCCACAAAGCCCGGTTAACTAATGTTTTAAAGAGCAAGTTTCAATCACGGAAAATAAAAATTTGTTTATGACTTGTTCTGGGAGTAAGTTTATAGATACAATAAAAAAGTTGAAATTGAGAGAAAAAATATGTTGATTGAAAAAAATTAAAGGTAAACACCAACAGAACAGAAACCACATACAAAACATCCAAACAAACATGCGGAATGGAAATGGAATTTGTTTAAAGAAAAGAAGAGGAGGGAAGCAGACATGGTGACTCACACCTGTAGTCCCAACTACTTGAGACTCTGTGGCAGAAGGATTGCTTGAGCCCAGGAGTTTGGGGCCAGCATGGACAACATAGCAAGACCATATCAACAAAAACAACAAAGCAAGCAAACAGGAAAAAAAAAAAGGAAGGAAAAAAGTAACAAAAAGAAATAAGACCAAAATGTAGGCTCTCTCTTCACCTCATTGATATTTCTTTTGCTGAGAATAAGCTTGTTAGTTTGAATCCATCCCATTTATTAATTCTTGATTTTATTTTTTATGTTTTAGGAGTCTTGCTAAGGAAGTTGGGGCCTAATCCAACGTGATAAAGATTTGGGCCTACTTTTTCCTCTATTAGGTGCAGGGTCTCCGGTCTACTTCTTAGGTCCTTGATCCACTTTGAATTGAGTTTTGTGCATGGTGAGAGATAGTGGTTTAGTTTCACTTTAAATACAGTAAGTGTTGTAAGTGTTGGAAGGATGTGGGAGAAAAGGCACACTCATACATTGATGGTGGGATTGCAAATTGGTGCAACCACTCTGGATAGCAGTAAAGAGACTGCTTAGACTACTTGGAATGGAACCACCATTTGAATCAGTTATCCACTCCTTGGTTTATAGCCAAAGGACTTAAAATCAGCATACTACAGTGACACAGCCACATCAATATTTATAGGAGCTCAATTCACAACAGCTAAACTGTTGAAGCAACCTAGATACCCTTCAATAGATAAATGGATAAAGAAACTGTGGTATATATATACAATGGAATATTAGTCAGCATTAAAAGAATAAAATGATGGCATTTGCAGGTGGATGGGTGGAGTTGGAAAACATCATATTAAGCAAAATAAGCCAATTCAAAAAAAAAAACAGGGGCCAAATGTTTTCTGTGATAGGTGGATGGTGATCCATAATGTGGGGGGAGGGACATGAGATGAGTTGAGGAACTTTGGATGGGGCAAAGTGCAGGGGGCAGGGGGTAAGGGGGTAGGAAAGATGGTGGAATGAGATGGACATCATTACCCTAGGTACATGCATAATTGCATGAATGATGTCACTCTACTTCATGTACAACCAGAGAAGTGAAAAATTCTGCTTCGTTTGTGTACAATGAACTGAAGAGTTTTCTACTGTCATGTATAACTAATTAAAGCTAAAGAAAAAAAGAAATAAGACCAGAGTCTCAGGAGGCTGATGCAGAAGGACTGCAATTTCAAAGCCAGCCTCAGCAACTTAGTGAGGCTCTAAGCAACTTAGCGAGACCCTGCCTCAAAATAAAATATAAATGGGCTGTAGATGTTAAGCTTCCCAGGGTTGAATTCCTGGTATAAATAAATAAATAAATGGCTTATGAATAAAAAACTTATTTCAAAAACTTTGACAGCATTAAAAAGACACAATAAAGTATTTTATATAGTTTCGGTGGAAATGACCTTTCTAAGACTCTACCCAAAATACCATGGGAAAAGATTTACATATTTATTATGTACAATATTTTCTAAACTTCTGTGTAGACAGGGAGAAAAACCCAAAGTTGAAAAGAAGGAACATTTAAGTTTTGGCTCAAACACTTGAGTATGCCTTTAAAATAAGGTATCTGAGGTGCATGATAGCACACAGTTGTTATACTGTCTACTAGGGAGGCTGAAATCAGAGATTACAAGTTTGAGGCCAGTGTGGACAATTTAAGGACACCCTTTCTCAAATTTAAAAAATAATAAGAAAATAAAAAGGGCTGGGGATGTAGCTGAGTGGTAGAGCCGTTGCTTAGCATGCATGAGGCCCTGGGTTCCATCCCTAGTAGTACAAATCAGTAAATAAAATAAAATACAGTAAAATATGTTTTTCAATGTTAAAAAGAGGAATCTATTGAGGAAAAAAAGGCTTGGAATATGTGGAATAGATAAAAGAGTTAATCAACATACTATGTAAGGAATTATTACAAATTAGCCATGAAAAAACAATCAGATATGGGGCTGAGGTTGTGGCTCAGCTGTAGTGTGCTTGCCTAGCATGTGCAGGGCCCTGGGTTCAATCCTCAGCACCACATAAAAATAAATAAACAAAGTTATTTTAAAAAAATTAGATATAAAGGATAATAGGGAGAGTTCAGACAGGATAAATTTCTGTTCTGAAAATGTGCAACAAAAAGTTGAACAATAATTTGTAAATTGAAGAATACTACTTTGTCATTAGTTATAATTGCAAAAATCAAAAACAGTGACAACATCCACTGTTGATGAGGATATGGGGAAAACCTGTAGTCATATATTGCATGTAGTCAGATAAATAGGGCCAGTTTTTTGTTGCAAATTTAGGCAGTATCTATTAAATTTTTCAATGTACATACCCTTTAGTACAGTAAGAATGTGAGAGTCTAGACACTTTGAAGCTTTTGTGGATGGAAGAATTTAGCATGTTCTACCTAAATTGCAGTATCTGGATTCCAAAGTTGTGTATTCATGGTAATTAGGGAAGACCATCTGAAAGTCGGAGGGAGTAGCTGTATGATATCCACGTAGTTGTGTTTAGTGTGAAGCTTAGCCTGAGATGTGGTATGTCAGACAAAAAGTGTGAAATTCTGAATGAAAGGAGCTCTCTGAAGACGGACTACTCAGTCAAGTTACAGACTAGCACTGGGCTAACAGGTACCTCAGCAGTCAAATGCGGCTTGTGCCAGAGAAAGTTCTAGAAAGTAAAATGGCTCAGAAATGATGCCATAGCTCAGGTCATTAAGCCTGCGTCAACATCTTGGGGCCTGGGCTGCTGTGGGTGAGGATTGGCTAATCACAAACTTTGAAATCGTAGTGTCAATGTTTCTTAAAAAATATTTTTTTTAGTTGTAGATGGACACAATATCTTTATTTATTTTTATGTGGTGCTGAGGATCAAACCCAGTGCCTCACACATGCTGGGCAAGTCACAGCCCCAGCTCTGTAGTTAATTTTTAAATACTGCCGGTAAATGCGCACAATGTCGGCTTTAACATTGTAACTATTTTAAAGCATGTAGTGCGGCTTATCCTAGTCATTACCTGCAGAATCAACAACACTATCTAGTTCCCGAACTTTTTATTCACCCCAAAAGACCATCGTATACTATCCTCAAAGGGGAACACCTTTGGAACTAAGAGCATAAGGAAAGATATAAAGAAATGTAATTATTTCGTAGAATATGGAATATGTACTGACAAATATTTAATATTCATTCACATGGGCGTGCGGAAGGAGCGACGGGGGCGGAAGGATAAGCCCGCGGAGGGAGTGGCCCGAGCACGAGGCCGGGCACTAGGTTATGTGAAGACGTGAGAGCACAACGGCCACATTTGTTTGCTGAGCACACTATCGCAGCGATGTCTGATATTGAGGCTGGCAGTTTGATGGCCAAGGAGGCCAGACCCGACGAGAAGACAGTGCAGGTGTTGCGGGATATGGCTAACCGCCTGCGCATCCATTCCATCAGGGCCACTTGCGCCTCGAGCTCTGGGTAAGGCACCCTTATCGAAGGCGGCCTCGTGTAGCTTGTCGGCCACTATGATAGATTCTGAGGAGAAAGGAGCCCTCGGTTGCTTAGTAGGCTCTTTATAAAACTATGCTCCCCTCTGGCTTGGGTCCCTGCCTCTGCCTCACAGCCAGGGCTCTGGAAGGCCCTAGGGCCTCACCGGTTAGTAGAGAAGAATCTGGAACCCAATAGCAGATGGTGTCCCTGGAACGAAATCGGGTCTGCTATTTTTACCCAGTAGCTGGGCTTCTTGGGTTGGCAGTCGCGCTGGTATACTGATCGTAACCGTTGTGGCGATAAAAAAAGGTACGGCTGGAAATGTTGCTCTATCCTAACTGCTTACCTAGATATACGAGGCCTTTGGTTCAATCCCTAATATTGCCAACCAACTGAAAGTTCTTGGCAATTAAAAATCAGAGCAAAATAGACTGCTTGCCTTACATGCACAAGGCCATGGGTTCAATTCCCAGCACCAAAAAAAAAAAAAAAAAAAAAAAAAAAAATCGGAACAAAGATGCTCACTGGAGTTTGCTAATATTTTCTTCATATTTTTACATCAGTATTCATAAAGACAGTTATTCACTCAGGTTTTCTTTCTTTCTATTTTTTTGGGGAGGGGGATACCAGGGATTGAACTCAGGGGCACTCAACTACTGAGCCACATCCCCAGCCCTATTTTGAATTTTATTTAGAGACAGGGTCTCACTGAGTTGCTTAGTGCCTCGTTGTTGCTGAGGCTGGCTTTGAACTTGTGATCCTCCTGCCTCAGCCTCCCAAACTGCTGGGATTACAGGAGTGCACCACTGCACCTGATCTTCGATGTTTATTTAATTACTCTTTTGTTTTTCTTTCTTTTTAAATTTTTTCTTTGACGCCCCCCCCCCCCATTGGAAATGAGATTTCACTATTTCACCAAGTCTGGCATTAAACTCCTGGGCCCCAGCGATCAATCACCCTGCCCCTCCAAATTAGCCAGGACACAGGCTCCTGCCGCTGTGACTGCTAACGAAGGAGTCTGTAATTATTGTCGAGTACTTCACTGTCACTGCTCACTTCATGGAATGGCTTTTGAAATGTTCCACCTTCTGTTTATAGCTGTACCACCCGAATACACCCGATCTCATCCAAAATGTTCCACCTTCCTTTTTTTTTTTTTTAAGAGTGTGAGGACGGGGCTGGGGATGTGGCTCAAGCGGTGGCGCGCTCGCCTGGCATGCGTGCGGCCCGGGTTCGATCCTCAGCACCACATACAAACAAAGATGTTGTGTCCGCGGAGAACTAAAAAATAAATATTAAAAAATTCTCTCTCGGGCTGGGGATGTGGCTCAAGCGGTAACGCACTCGCCTGGCATGCGTGCAGCCCGGGTTCGAACCTCAGCACCACATACAAACAAAGATGTTGTGTCCGCTGAAAACTAAAAAAAAAAAAAAAAAAGAAAATTGAAAAATTCTCTCTCTCTCTCTCTCTCTCCCTCCCTCCCTCCCTCTCTCTTAAAAAAAAAAAAAGAGTGTGAGGACGATTGATTTTAATTTTTCTTTAAATGTTTGTTACTATTCATCAGTAAAGCTATAAACTGGAAGGATTTTGTTTGTTGAGAATTTTTCTTTTTGTATGTTTATTCAGACTGAAACTCCGGGGCTCCAGCGAGCCTGCTGCCTCAGCCTTCCTAGTAACTGCAATTACAGGTGTGCGCAGCCCTAGGCTTCTGGGGAGTTTTTATATTGCTGATTCACTGTCCTTACCCATTATATAATTTGTTCAAACTATTTCTAGTCGTGATTCACTTCTGTTAAGTTCTCTATTTCTAAAAATTATATTGACTTAATTAACCAACTTGCTGGCATACAGTAGCTCACAATAGTCTCTTCTAATCATTCTAATTTTCTGTGTAATTGACAGTAATGGCTACACTTTCACTATCTCAGTTTAGTTAATTCTCTTTTCTCCTTTTTACTTTCTCTTTTTTTACTTAGGTCATTTACCTAAACTTTTGTTGTTATTTTCAAAGGACCAACTTTTGAGGTTGGGAGCATATTTCAGTGCTAGAGCCCTTACCTAGCATGCTAGAGGCTCTAAGTTTGATTTCCAAAACCACAAAAATAACTTTTTGTTTTATTGATTTTTCTCTAATGTTTTTTTGGTCTCTATGTTATTTATTTCTATTCTAATCATTGTTTTTCCTTCTGCTGGCTTTGGATTTTGTTTTTAGTTCCTTAATAGACTTAGGTTGATTGGAAAATTTTTTTGAATGTGCTTATAGCTGTAAATTTCCTTCTTGGCACTACTTTTTCCTTCATTTCATAAGTATGGGTTTTATGCTTTTGTTTTCATTTTCTGATTTTCCTTGTGATTCCCTTTTTGACTTTTTGGTTGTGTAAAGGTCGAGTTGTTTAATTTGTTTGTTGTATTGTTCAATTTTTATTTCAATTGTAATTTCATCTCATTGGGCTCAGACAAAATGATATACTGATTTTTTAAAAAAATCTAGCCCTAAGCCAGGAACAATGGTGCACACCTGTAATCCCAGCAGCTTGGGAGGCTGAGACAGGAGGATTTCGAGTTCAAAGCCAGCCTTAGCAATTTAGTGAGGCCTTAAGCTACTCAGCAAGACCCTGTCTCTAAATAAAATATAAAAGGGCTGGATATGTGGCTCAGTAGTTAAAGGACCCTGGGTTCAATCTCCAGTACCAAAAATAAATTAATTAATTTAATTTAATATATTTTTTTTAAACCCTGGCCCTGGAACATAGGCTATGACATTAAAAGGACAATATGGACCTGGAATGATCACTTGAACCCTGGAGATCACCATCAGCTTGGACAACATAGCATAGTGAGACCCTGTTTTTTTAAAAAAGGACGTGATTCCCTTTAAGATCCACATATTTTCAAGGTTGCTTTGGTTTGGTTTGGTTTTTTGGTAGTGCTGCTGCAGATCAAACCTAGAACTACAACTGAGCTACACCCCCAGCCCAAGTTTTTTTTTAACTTTCAAAACTAATAACAGCATTGCATTTTCTCAAAGGATTCCTAATAGCTTATAAATATAAACTATCTACTTAGGAGACATTTATAAGGCATGAAGGCTTAAGTCCTCATGCCTTATTTTATATTGTAAAACTTTTTAGAAATGTTTTAGATGTTGATGAACCTTTATTTTATTCATTTATTTATATGCAGTGCTGAGAATTGAACCCAGTGCCCCTCATATGCCAGACAAATGCTCTACCATTGAGCCACAACCCAACCCTATACTGTGAAACTTTTAAACAAAGGTATGAATGACTTGGGCCTAAAATCTTGTTTTTCTTACTGTTGGAGCTGGGCTATAGGGAGTAGAGGTTTTCCATTTATTTATTTATGTATTTGTCTTTTTTTTTTAACTGGGGATTAAACCCAATGCTTTGCACATGCTAGGCAAATATTCTACCACTGAGCTACAGCTTTTTTTTTTTTTAATTTTAGTTTGAGACAGGGTCTCACTAAGTTGCCCAGTCTGGCCTGGACTTACTAGTCCTCCTTCCTAAGCCTCCCTCATGGCTGGGATTATAGGCATGTACACCACTACTGACTCTCTTTTAAAAAAATTTTTTTTAGTTGTAGATGGACACAATACCTTTATTTTATTTGTTTATTTGTTTTTTTTTTTTTTAAGAAAGAGTGAGAGTCGGAGAGAGAGGGAGAGAGAGAGAGAATTTTTTTTTAATATTTATTTTTTAGTTTTCGGTGGACACAACATCTTTGTTTGTATGTGGTGCTGAGGATCGAACCTGGGCCGCACGCATGCCAGGCGAGCGCGCCACCACTTGAGCCACATCCCCAGCCCCATTTTATTTGTTTTTTTATTTATCTAATTTTATGTGGTGCTGGGGATCAAACCCAGTTCCTCACTGAGCCACAACCCCAGTCCTCCTGGCTCTTTTTTTTTTTTTTTTAAATACATTAGTTTTTTGGGGTTTTTTTGTAGTTGTTTGTAGACCTCTGACTCAAACCCAATGCCCCATACATGCCAGGCAAGTGCGCTACCACTCAGCCCCAGCCCCAGCCCACTCCTGCCTCCTTTTTATTAACACAAATTAACTGTACATATTGGGTTCATTGTGATATTTCCACATATGCATAAAGAGCACACTGATCATATCCAGCCTCTCCTTATCTATCCTACCACATATATACTTCCCAACCTCTGTTAGCAGTAATTTTACATTCAAGTCTGTTTTTGTGTGTGGTGCTGTGGCATGAACCCAGGGCCTTGAACATGCCAGGCAAATAGGCAAGTGCTGTATCTCTAAGCTACATCCCCATCCCTCAACCTTTTTTTTTAAGCTTCTACATGAGAGGGAACACGTGGTACTTGTCTTTCTGTGTCTGGCTTATTTCATTTAACATAATATTCTCCAGTTCCATCCATTTTGATACAAATGATGGGATTTCATTCTCTATTTTTTTTAAACTTTTAGAACCATTTACCTTTATTTATTTATTTATTTATTTTTTAGAAAGAGTGAGAGAGAGTGAGAAAGAGGGAGAGAGAGAGAATTTTAATATTTATTTTTTAGTATTTGGCGGACACAACATCTTTGTCTGTATGTGGTGCTGAGGATCGAACCCAGGCCACACGCATGCCAGGCAAGCACGCTACCACTTGAGCCACATCTCCAGCCCCTCATTCTCTATTTTTTGACAGGCACTGGGAATCAAACCCAGGGCCTCTTCTCATGTGAGGCAAACACTTTAACACTGGGCTGTACACCCAGCCCAGATTTAATTCTTCATGGTTGAATAATATTCCATTCTCTATCTATATCACATTTTCTTTATCCTTTTATCTGTTAATGGGCACCTAGGCTGATTGTATATCTTAGCTATTGTGAACAGTGCTGTGATAAACATGGGGATGCAGGTATGTCTTTGGTATGTTGATTTTATTTCCTTTGGATCTATATCCAGAAATGGGATAGCTAGATCATAAGGTAAGTCTATTTTATTTTTTTAAGAACTTCCATAGTGACTGTAGTAATTTACATTCCAGCCAGCAGTGTATGAGTTCCTTATCCTCCATATACTCACCAGCATTTTTTTATAATAGCCATTGAGGTGAGATGATATGTCATTGTAGTTTTTTGTTTTTGTGGTTTTAGGGATTAAACTGAGGGCCTCATACAGGCTAGGCAAGCACACTACTGCAAAGTTACATCCCAAGCCCTCATTGGAGTTTTGATTTGCATTTTCCTGAAACCTAATGATATTAAACATTTTTTCATATATTTGTCGACCATTCCTATTTCTTCTTTGAGAAGTTATCTATTCAGATTATCTCCCCATTTTTAATTGAAATTGACTTTTTTGTTAAAATTTTTTCCTTACATTTTCTTTCTTTTTTTTTTAGAGAGAGAATTTTTTAATATTTATTTTTTAGTTTTTGGTGGACACAACATCTTTTATTTTTTTACTTTTATGTGGTGCTGAGGATCGAACCCAGCGCCCCGCGCGTGCCAAGCAAGCGCGTTACCACTTGAGCCACATCCCCAGCCCAGTTCCTTACATTTTCTGTATATTAACCCTCTGTCAGATAAATAGTTAGCAAATGTTTTCAGGAAGAAGCTTTTGTTCTTTGTCCTTTCTCCCTGTCCCTTTTATTTTTTATTTATTTTATTTTATTTTATTTTGGTATTGGGGATTGAACCCAGGATGCTTCACAACTGAGCCACAACATCATGACTTTTAAAATATTTTTATTAAAACAACTAACTTGCTTAGGGCCTTGCTAAGTTTCTGACGCTGGTTTTGAACTCAACAATCCTCCTGCCTCAGCCTTCTGAGCCACCAGGATTGCAGGTGTGGACCACTGTGCTGGCTTCTTCTCCTCTTTAAACTAAAAATTGGCACCAGGAGTGGTGGTGCATGTGGGTAATCTAAGGACTCAGGAGGCTGAGACACAAGGATTGTAAGTCAAGGTCAGCTGCAACAATTTAATGAGGCCCTACGCAACTTAGCAATACTCTGTCTCAAAAATTTTTTAAAAAAGGACTGAGGATGTAGATCAGTGGCAAAGTGCTTCTGTGCTCAATTCCCTGTTTAAACAAATAAATTTAAAACTGTCTACACTTACATGTAAGCTACTTTCTAAGAGCATTAGTTATTTCAGCATTCAGGAAAGGCCCAAGTTACTTGACTGTGAGAAATTTTCCAGTCTTTCACCATTCACTTCTAATAACAAGTTCATTTTAGGTAGTAGAAAGAGATATGCATGACATTTTTCATTAATGATGCTCCTGAAATTTCCTCAGCATGTCAAAGTACTATGGATGAAATCACACGAGTGAAATGATGCTCAAGTTGGACTCAGAAGGTGAACTTGCTCTGAGTGCAAGTGCTCCCTATAGAAGGAAACTAGCCTCAGAGCATCTCACTGTGCGCAAGAGGTTGTGAGGTTACTGGGCTGTGAAGTGGTCTTCAGCCATTAGTTGGGAGGCCATGGACTCCCTTGGATTGTGGAGAGCATAAGCTGAAAGGCAGCTTCATGCACTGTCACATGCCTTTGAGAATTGACTTGCTTTGTGTCTGCCTTTCAGCCACCCTACATCATGCAGCAGTGCTGCCGAGATCATGTCTGTGCTTTTCTTCCACACCATGAGATATAAACAGTCAGACCCAGAGAACCCAGACAACGACCGATTCATCCTCTCAAAGGTACGTCGGCAGGGGAACCCTGGGCCTGTTCTGATGCTTGCTTCTTAACCAGTTTTTAAGTCACCATGTGGCAACAGGCCTAAAATGGGCCCTGTTTATCATGTTGGTTCTTTGTGTACATCATAAAATCCTGCCACCTGAGGGGGGCTCTTGTCTCCATCAAACCTAAAAAGTGAAGTCTTGAGGAAGTGGGCTCACTTGCCCCACACTTCATGGCCAGGAGGCAGCAGAATTGGTCTGAGTGTTGAGCCCAGGCTTGGTCCATGACATTGTAGGTCATCAACTCCAAGGGCATGCAAGGCAGCTAGGAACCAGAGCTTGTTAAAGGAGGCAGGAACCATAGAGAGGAAGACAAACTTGGAGACATGATCAGAAGAATCTTCAGCGGCACAGTTCCACTAGGTGAGAAATACAAAATTGAAAGGGAATCTGAGGGCACAAAGCATGTGGAGAATTCCAGGTAAGGTCAGAAAGTCCCAGACAGCAGTGGAGAATGGGAAACAAAGGAAAGAGATCTGAGAATGACAAGTACCATTCATTTATTCATGGTAGTGATGAACATGGCACTGGTCTGTGAATGAAGCTGGCATATGGACAGAGGAGACAGACGAGATACAAACCTGGAAATAGATAGGAAATCTGATGAGGCTAAGCATTCTGGAACAAAGTAAGGTGGAGGGAGGGGGTAGAGGGCACTGGTTGAAAGAGAATAATCCAAAGACCATGATACTGATGTTTGAACAGCAATTTATAAGGTGAGAGAGTGAACTATGCTCATATCTAAGCACAAGCACTTGGGTAGCAGCAACTACAAGTGCTAAGGCCCTGAGGCAGATATGTGCCCATTGTGCTTAAGGGACAGCAAGAAAGCTAAGATGCCTGGGGTGGTGAGAAGGCAAGTAGGAGGTAAGGGGGCTGAAGTGGGCAAGCTTGTGTAAGAACTTGGGCTGTTAGCATAGATCTGTTAATCTGGTTTAAGTTTTTATTGTTGTTTGTTTTTGTTGTTATGGGTTCTGGGGGTTTAACCCAGGGAAACTTTACCACTGAGCCAGATCCCCAGCCCTACTTATTTTTGATACTTTATATCAAAAATATTTATTATAAAAATATTTATATTACATTTTTATATTTTGACAGTTCTCATTAAATTGCTTAGGGCCTCAGCCTCTAAAGTTGCTGGGATTACAGGTGTGTACCACCATCCTGGCTTAGGTTTCTTGTTTTTTTAGGTTGTCAATGGACCTTTATTTTATTTATTTTTATGTGGTGCTGAGAATAGAACCCAGTGCCTCACACATGCTAGAGTACTTGCCTAGCCCCTGGCTTAAGTTTTTTTTAATATTTATTTTTTAGTTGTAGTTGGACACAACAACTTTATTTCATTTGTTTATTTTTGTATGTGGTGCTGAGGATCGAACCCAGGGTCTCGCATGTGCAAGGCAAGCGCTCTACTGCTGAGCCACATCCTCAGCCACTGCTCCCCGCTACCTTAAGTTTTAATAGACTCCTACTGGTGGCTGGGTTGAGAATGTCTGCCGGGGAGGCAGGGAGGCCACTGCATTGACAGGCAAGGGATGTCAGTAATTAGGCTGAGATGGCAGCAGCAGAAGCTATTAAATAAATTCAGTATATCTGGAAGCTCAGGAGTGGGGCATTTCCCACCAGAGCAGCAACCCTTTTTCATGGGTCACATTCTCTTCATGGCACAGGGATTTTGGTACATGCAAACTGGATGTTAGCAGAGGTGTGGCAAAGTAGTAGTGGAAAGTGATCTGCTTATAGTAGTGGCACTTCTAGATGACCAACAGTTCACCTGAGTTTTACAAACCAGGAAATTCACAAACTTTAGTGTTGGGGGTTTCTATTTAAGAACCCATATTTTCTTTTTTTATGTATTTATTTTTTAGTTGTAGTTGTCTTTATTTTATCTATTTTTATGTGGTGTGAGGATCGAACCTGGGGCCTCGCACGTGCTAGGCAAGTGCTCTACCTCTGTGCCACAATCCCAGCCCCAAAGAACCCATATTTTCTAAAAGATTGCACATGTGGTTCTTGTATGGCTGCAACAAAGGCCTTGGGAAGATGCCTTACATTTTCTGCTTTGCAGTTAAGTTCCCTCCTCTGTGTTCCCAAAGTTCTAGTCACTCTCCCCATGCTGAATTCTGTGGTTACCTGGGCATGGCATCTTTTTTGGGGGCAGGGTCCCTGGGATTGAACTTGGGGGTACTGGACCACTGAGCCATATCCTAGCCCTATTTTGTATTTTATTTAGAGACAGGGTCTCACTGAGTTGCTTAGTGCCTCACTTTTTGCTGAGACTGGCTTTAAACTCTCAATCCTCCTGTCTCAGTCTCCTGGGCAGCTGGGATTACAAGTGTATGCCACCATGCCCAGCTGGCATCTTTTTTTTTTTAAAGAAATAAAAAGAAATCTTGGGTTGTAGATTGACACAATACCTTTATGTTATTCATTTATTTTTATGTGGTGCTGAGAATTGAACCCAGTGCCTCACACATGCTTGGCAAACACTCTATCACTGAGCCACAACCCCAGTCCTGGGCATGGCATCTTTGTCACTCCAGTTTCCAGCCCAGACTGGGTGGGGTTCAACCCATAGTCCTCTTATGACATTGATCTGAGACTCAGGGTGCATGTGGGCGTGTCAAAGAGGAATTCATCTAGCCTGGCAGGATGGTCAACAGGAGTGGCTTACATTCAGCACTGGAAATCTGCCTGACATTCTTGTCCTACAGTTGCTCCTAGGTTCATTGGGTCCCTTTTCTCTTACAGAGACTGTCCTTTGTTGATGTGGCAACAGGATGGCTTGGGCAAGGACTGGGGGCTGCGTGTGGGATGGCATATACTGGCAAGTACTTTGACCAGGCCAGGTAAGACACTTACCCATATTCACTCCACTGCCCCATCTTCTCACTTAAACTTTTCAGTTCAATAGTTTGGGAAGACAAATGGTTTTTAAAGCTCATGTTACCAAGTATTGGAGCAGTAAAGACGTCAGGTTTCTGGAAACTGTCTTACCATTCCTGGTTGGGGTCTAAGTGGTAGCTGCAGTACAGGTATACCTCTGTATTAGCACATAGATCTTTCCTAAGTAACAACTTTGTGTTTTCCATCTCTGGTGATCTTTCCTCTAGAATGAACTCATGAGTGGGTTTGTCTTTGCATAGGGCCCCTGAATGTTAATAACAAAGGACGTTTTTCTGGGTTGGTTCCCCCTTTTTTCTTTTGTTTTAGTTGTAGATGGATGTAATTCCTTTAATTATTTGTATGTGGTGCTGAGGATCAAACCCAGTGTCTCACACATGCTAGGCAAGTGCTCTTCTAGTACTGAGCTACATCTTTAGCCCTGGTTCCCCCTTTTCAAAGACAAGAAAATCAGTTTCTTTCTTGAGAGGTTGCTGTTGCTGATGTGGGAGCAAAGCAGTGGTGATGTACCTAGTCCAGTTCCATGAGCACCCACTTCCTCTGCTGTGTATAGCAGGCCTGAGTCCAAAGCCCCTTGGGTTCAATTTCTCCAGGGTGAGGAGCTTCTGTCTCTTTGGGAAAACAGCCACCTAGCTCCTCAGATAGGGAAGAACCCTAAATGATCAGTTCCCATGGGCTCCATGGCGACTCTGGAAGCATTTCATTGTGCTTCCTCTAGTCCTTAGGCAGCTACCCTGCTCCATTTCCCATAGGTCTGAAATTTTTCATTGGTGACTGTTTCTCTTTTTCTTATCCTGGAGTTAACTTTTTTTTGACTTAGAGCATTTTAGTGAGATCTGAGGTACATACCCAGCCTTTTTTTTTTCCAATTTTGAGACACGGTCTTGCTAAATTTATTAAGGCCTCACTAAGTTGCTGAGGCTGGCCTCAAACTTGTGACCCTCCTGTCTCAGCTTCCTGAGTTGCTGGAATTATAGGCATGCACCACCATACATGGAAGAATGTTTTGATTGTTATAGTTATTGTAGATAAATTGTAATATCAGAAATAGAAGGAAGTGGTACTGGGCGTGGTGGTGCATGCCTATAATCCCAGCAGCTTGGGAGGCTGAGGTAGGAGGATTGTGAGTTCAAAGCCAGCCTCAGCAATTTAGGAAGGCCCTAAGCAAATTAGTGATACCCTGTCTATATAAAATATTTAAAAGGACTGGAGATGTGGCTCAGTGGTTACGCACCCTTGGGTTCAATCCCCAGTACCAAAAAAAAAGAAAGAAAGAAAAGAAAGAAATAGAAGATAGTGGTACTTAAAAATGGAATTTGCCAAGAAAATTTATGTGTATATGTTGTTTGGGAATTTCAGGGAACTGCTTTCTTCCCATTCCCCTCTTACCCTTTTGCTTTCTGATTGAGAGAAATAGCAGAAACAGCTAAAAATAGCCTCAGAGCTGGAATGAGAAAGCTTACCAAAGGTGTTGACCAACTCATGAGGTCCAAGCATTTAGAATGTCCTTTCTTCAGCTGCTGAGTATGCTCAGAATTGGTAAGGAGAAAATAGGCATAGGGACCTGATGATCTGAAGTGGCATCTCCAGTCTTGTCCAGTCTGTTCCTTTGTCCCTGTCCCTGAAATACATTTGTTTGAGTGGTCCAGGTAAGCCCCTAACAGGATCCTAAACTTTTCTTGGCTTGCTCCAGCTACCGTGTGTTCTGCCTCCTGGGAGATGGTGAGTCGTCTGAAGGCTCAGTCTGGGAGGCATTGGCCTTCGCTTCCTACTACAGTCTGGATAATCTTGTGGTGATCTTTGATGTGAACCGCCTGGGACATGGTGGCACCTTGCCCCTTGAGCACTGCATAGAAGTCTATCAGAAGCGCTGTGAAGCCTTTGGGTAACCATACCTTTTCTTGCCTTACCTTCTTTCTGTCCTGCTTCCCTTCTTCCTTGTAACCTGGTATCCTTGTTAACAGGTGGAACACTTACGTGGTGGATGGTCGTGATGTGGAGGCACTGTGCCAGGTGTTCTGGCAAGCAGCTCAAGTGAAAAGCAAGCCCACTGCCGTGGTTGCCAAGACCTTCAAGGGCCGGGGCATGCCAAGTAAGTGTTTCTTTCCTACTTGTGTGTATTCAGAACATCTGTGTGCACAGCAGAAGGATGCTTAAACTGGCAAAGCAGATGCCTTTTCCTTAGTGAACAATGATAACACCTGTACCATGTGCTCAAGACTCCTCTCTTGCCCTCACTAGATAAGTCTGTCTGGTTAGGGTAGGAGGGGAAAGCCAGTCAACAGTGATTTATCTACCTGTGTGAAGGAGTGGCTAGGAGAAGAGTTCATTAAGCGTTCATTTATCTACAATAACTATAACAATCAAAACATTCTTCCATGTGTGGTGGTGCATTAATTGGAAGGCTAATGCGAAATGATCTTCACTGTTCCATTCATAGAATGATAAACTGTGCTACATGTATGAGCAGCCCCATGAATAAGAATATGCTTATATGTACACTTGCTTTGGCCCAGGCCATCTAGAAAAACACAGGGACTTGGTGAAGTATCACATCTTGAAATGGCAGCTGTGGAACTAGGATTGGGGAAGGAAGGTGGAGTTTTTTTAAAGCACATTATTTTAGTTGTTAATGGACCTTTATTTTAGTTATTTATATGTGGTGCTGAGAATCAAACCCAGTGCTCACACATTAGGTAAGTTCTCTGCCACTGAGCTACAACCCCAGCCCAAGATGGGTTTTTTTTTTTTTTTTTTTTTTTTGGTTTGGCTGGTTGGTTTTAAAAAAATTTTTTGTAGTTGTACATAGACATCATGCTATGCTGTTTGTTATTTGTTTATTTTTATGTGGTGCTAAGAATTGAACCCAGTGCCTCACATGCATCAGGTAAGTGCTCTGCTACTGAGCTATAGCCCCAGCCCAGGAAGGAGTTTTAAAAGACTAAGTCCTTATATTCTTAAGGCTGTCTGAAATTGTTCAAGTTTAGATTTCTGGTTTCTTTAAACAATAATATAGATATTTTAGAATAAAACCAGTCTACAACTCTTCCCCCAAATATAATCTTACTGTGGTTCCCCCAGTTCCATAAATAACATTACCAGTGTTTCCTTAGCAGAACCCTGGGCACTGTCCTTGACTCTCCCTCTCCCCTATGTTGTCACCCCATATATGTGATCCCTTAGAGTATATAAGATGTGTTTTCCCCTCCCCATCTCAACTGCCACAATCGTTGCCAAGCCCCCATCATCTCTTCTGAACTGCAACAACATCTGGAGGGGTCTGTCCACTTCCAGCTTGCTTCCTTCCAAGCCAGTCTCCACATTGCTACCACAGTGATCTTTATACAACATGACTAATCATTTACTAATCCAATCCCTTCAATGGTTTCCCAGGTTGTTTTGGATAAAATTCAGACTCTTTATACCCATGAGCCCTCCACTCCACAGTCTACCCTTTCTGTCTTTTCAACTTAATCTCCCACATTCTTCTCTCCATTTACCGAATATGGGCCAATGACCCCCTTTAAAGGTCACATGGCCTTTGTTCAGGCTGATCTCTCTGACTGCAGTACCATACTAGGCCCCTCTATGCCTGGTTCTTAATGGGAGTCCTAGATTTAACATTTTTTAATCGTAAAGCCTTTCAAATGACCTAATAGATGCTCATTAAAAGTTTGGAATGAATGGCTTTTTTCTTGCAGATGTTGAAGATGCAGAAAGTTGGTATGGAAAACCAATGCCAAAAGAAAGAGCAGATGCAATTATCAAATTAATTGAGAGCCAGATACAGACCAATAGGAGTCTTGTACCACAACCCCCTATTGAGGATTCACCTCAAGTCAATATCATGGATATAAAAATGACCTGTCCACCTGCTTATGAAGTTGGCGATGTGGTAAGCAAAATGTGGATGATTGACTAAATCATGTATATCAACATGCTTTGTTCTCTTTCTTCCTAAATACATAGTATTCTTGATTTATCTTAATATCAATGGATAAATCAATTGTAAGTGTGATAATTAATTAATGGTTATAATCAGTAAAGATGGGTTTATTCTCTTTTATTATTCTTTGCTTTTATACTTACTTAGGTCTGAATTTTCATACTGATCAATTCCTATTTATTACCATCCAGGGCCTATGGCTTTGTCTTGCTTCCTTAGTTCAATTTGTGCCCTGACAGTCCAACTATGCACAAAACTACCATGATTGTGTGTCTGCCTGAGAAGGATGGGCCAATCTTTTGAACTTTATGCTGGATTACACAAGAAAGCAGTCCAATTTATCAAACAACAATTCTTCAAAAAGGAATCAAGTTATGTGTAAAACCCTAAACATAAAGCCTTATATAAAAGTTTTTGGTGTGTGTGTGTATTTAAGACACATGCTGCCCAGGCTGTCCTCAGACTCCTGGGCTTGAGTGATCCTGCCTGAAGAGCTGAACTGTAGTTGTACACCACCATGCCCAGTGGTTTTTGTTATTTTTATATTCTGCCCTGTGGTATACTATAGCAGACCTAAAAAAGGTTGGGTCTTCAAGACAGAAGAAATAAGGCAGCAGGCCTAGGTGGAAATATTTTTAAGGCATTTAAAAATATTTTTTTTTTAGTTGTAGATGGACGCAATACCTTTGTTTCATTTATTTGTTTTTATGTGGTGCTGAGGATCAAACCCAGTACCTCACACCTAATAGGCAAGTACTCCACCACTGAGATACAACCTCAGCCTGGAAGGAAGTATTTTTTGACTCTTCTTTTATTTTCCCTGTTTATTTGCACAAATTTTGAGTATTGGTTGTTTTATTTTTTATAATATTTATTTTTTAGGTGTAGATGGACACAGACACAATACCTTTATTTTTATGTGGTGCTGAGGATCGAACCCAGGCCCTGCCCATGCTGGGCAAGCACTCTACCGCTGAGCCACAATCTCGGCCCCATTTGGTTGTTTTCTTAATTTGACAATATAGATTAAAACCAGATGAATTAACCACTTGAGAAATTAGGAAAGAAATTAAAAAGCAGAAGGGTACTTTGCTTTTTCTTAATACTTCAACTCTTCATACCCTTCAAACTAGCTGTGCAACTTCTAGGGATTTATCCTATAAAAGCACATATCTGTAAGCATGCAGATATGTCTATTGGAAGGAATGTTGATTGCAGTGTGGGTTCTGATACCAAAATTGGAAACAACCCAGCAAGAGAGGCTGAGCTTGCCTAAATTATTACTAGAAGTTTTTGAATGAAAAGTAACATATGATTTTATTTTTGTGTAGAAAATCTTAAAAGGAGTTAGCACATTGTTTATTATAGGACATAAAAGTGTATTTAGAGGAATGACATCAAATTGTTAAGTGTTTATCTGAAAGAAGGGATTATGGGAACTTTTAATTTTTCTAAAGAACTTATGAATAGGAAAAAATGTATTAGGGAAGCAGAGTAGTTTGTCAAAAATCAGCAAATTAGCTGGGTGCAGTGGCACATACCTATAATCCCAGTGGCTCAGGAGGCTGAGGCAGGGGGATCTCAAGTTCAAAGCCAGCCTCAGCAGTGGTGAGGTGCTAATTAAGCAACTCAGTGAGACCCTGTCTCTAAATAAAATACAAAACAGGGTGGGGAAGTTGCTCAGTGGTTGAGTGCCCCTGAGTTCAATCCCCGGCACCCCTGCCCAAAAATCAATGAATTAAAAAAGAAGACACATTAATGTGTGATTCTAAAATTGGTCCTTTGGGACTGGGGCTGTGGCTCAGTGACAGAGTGCTTGCCTAGCATATGTGAGGCACTGGGTTCAATCCTCAGCACCACATAGAAATAAACAAATAAAATAAAAGCATTATGTCCATCTACAACTCCAAAAATCAAATTAAAAACAAAAGAAGTTATAAAACTGGCCCTTTGAATTACCAATATAGCAAACAAGCTATTAGCTAGCCTCCTTGATGAGATAAAAGCCATAAATATATTAAATTTAGTCTTGGGGCTGCGGTTGTGGCTCAGTGGTAGAGTGCTTGACCTAGTATGCATGAGGACCTGGGTTCAATCCTCAGCACCACATAAAAATAAAAAAATATTATGTCCACCTAAAACTACAAAATAAATTTAAAAAAAAACAAAATTTAGTTTTTGGGAAAAGGCAATAAACACAGATGCAGAGAACACATAAAAAATTAAGAGAGGGGCTGGGATTGTGGCTCAGAGGTAGAGTGCTCACCTAGCACGCGTGAGGCACTGAGTTCGATCCTCAGCACCACATAAAAATAAAAAAAAAGATATGTATCCATCTGTAACTAAAAAATAAATATTAAAAAAAAGAATTAAGAGAGGGGCTCAGTGGTAGAACACTCTCCTAGCATGTGTAAGGCACTGAGTTTGATCCTCAGCACCACATAATAAATAAATAAATAAACAAATAAAAAAATAAATAGGTGTTGTGTCCATCTACAACTAAAATATACATATATATTTATATATATGAATAGAAAGCTATACAACTTCACGCTAATTGGTATGAAAACATGTTTAAAAGGATGGGGGCCATATTTTAGGAATGCATGAAATATCAAAAGTTGACTAAAAGAGAAATAAAAAGCTTAAATCTGTCAATAGCCATAGGAAAAAGTCTTGAGAAAACTGTCCAAGATAATACCTCTGAAGCATCAGGTTCACCAAATATCAAGGGTGACTTATTTTTAGCCTTCAAAGAATAGGTAATTCTTTAGCTGTTTCAAACCTTTCCAAATTTGAATACCAAAGTATCATCTCAATTCATTTGTGAAGCCAAAATGTAACAAAAATAGCCCAAAGAAAACTATAGACCAATTATAAATATCAGTGCAAAAAAAAAAAAAAACTAAGTAAAACATTAACTAAGGTCATCTGCATTAGTACATTAAAAGAAGTTTAAGACAACCTGCACAACTTAGCAAGACTGTCTCAACACTCAATTTTTTAAAAAATGGCAAGTATATAAGTTTGATGCAATGGCATGTACCTATACTCTCAGAACTTGAGAGGCTAAAGTTGGAGGGTCCCCATTTTTATAACAAAGGTGAATAACTTTCAAACCATTGAGCTCAGGAGTTAAGACCATTCTGGGCAACATAGATTCCATCTCAAAAGAAAAAAGAATCATGAATCAGTGAAGTTTAAATTAATAATTCAGATCATTTGTCAATATGGGAAACTTAATACAAATGCTCATCGACTTAGGATGGGAATATGTCCAAATAAACACATTATGAATTGAAAATTCATTTAATACACCAAAACTAGCAAACAACACAGCTCAACAATACAATGCAAAGTGTCAGTTGTTCAACCTCATGATTTCATGGCTGATTATGAGCTGCATGGTTCACTACTGCTACCCAGCATCACAAGAAGATATCATACAATATATAATTAGCTTGGGAAAAGATCAAAACTGAACATTTGAAGTACAGTTAATAACAAATGTTGGGACTGGGGATGATGTGGCTCAAGCGGTAGCGCGCTTGCCTGGCATGTGTGCGACCCAGGTTCAATCCTCAGCACCACATACAAAGATGTTGTGTCCGCCAAAAACTAAAAAAATAAATATTTAAAAAATTCTCTCTCTCTCTCTCTCTCTCTCTCTCTCTCTCTCAAAAAAAAAATATAACAAATGTGAATAACTTTCAAAAACCATTGTAAAGCCCCAAAAATCGAACAATTAAAGAGTCAGGGACTGTTTGACCTAATAATACATCAGTGAGTTATACAAAGGAGGAAAGAAAAACCTAATTATTTTTATATGTATTAAAGAAAGTAAAACATTAAGTAAAATTTCAGCATTCATTCCTGTTTGAAAAATTGCTTAGGGCTGGAGATGTTGCTCTTCAGTATAGTGCAAGACTAGGTTCAATTCTAGATAAATATATTGTAAATCTGGAGCCCCTTTTTATTTTTTAAATTTTTTCAGATGTATGTGGACACAATATCTTATTTATTTTTATGTGATGTTGAGTTTCAAGCCCAGTTCCTTACACATGCAAGGCAAGTGATCTACCACTGAGCCACAATCCCAGCTCTGGAGCCCCTTTTGTACCTAAAGGTAAAAACATTTTTAATAATCTTGCAAAGAGATTTAGCCCCACTCTGGAAATGTTAGTCACTGTGGTTAAATGAAAGAATAAAATAATCAGTACCAACAAGGAGAAGGTAAGTTTCATATTATTTGCAGATGATAGAGTTATATGTCTGGAAAACCCAAGAGAACCAGAAATGGTTAAAATTAAGAACAAAGACCAGTGAGAGAGCTTGTAGCAAAACTTACAAGAATCAATTCCTTTTTACCTTAATTATTTTTTTAAATTTATTTATTTTTTAAATACATGACAACAGTAGAATGCATTACAATCCTAATTACACATATACAGCACAATTTTTTGTATCTCTGTGTATAAAATATGTTCATTATACAAAATACATGTATGAAGATTTGAATTTGGTGCCAACATACCTTATACACAAACAGAGATGATATGAAAAATTGTGGTATATATGTGTATTAAGAATTGTAATGCAAAAAAAAGAGTACATGTATAATGGCATAAATTGGTGTGAACATGCTTTACCTTAATTATAACTGGTTATTAGGTATGATGGTAATAAGATGATCCCTTTATAATAGTAAAATGGCCAAAAATAAATTTAGATATATAAAATCTGTATTTTTTTAAAGAGAGAGAGAGAGAGAGAGAGAGAATTTTATTATTTATTTTTTAGTTTTCGGCGGACACAACATCTTTGTTTGTATGTGGTGCTGAGGATCAAACCCGGGCCGCACGCATGCCAGGCGAGCGCGCTACCGTATGAGCCACATCCCCAGCCCCTAAAATCTGTATTAATATGGTTGTGCAACTAGAAGCCTAAAAGAAGATCATGTGCCTTTGTAAGAAATGCCCATGGACCATTTCTGTAAACAGGCCTCACAAAAGCCTTATTTTTTTTATTTATTTTTTAGTTTTAGGTGGACACAATATCTTTTTTATTTTATTTTTATGTGGTGCTGAGAATCGAACCCAGTGCCTTACGAATGCTAGGCAAGCACGCTACCACTTGAGCCACATCCCAGCCCTCATGAAAGCCTTATTGCCATTTACATCTGGAAAGGGGAACCAGGTAGCTGAGGGACAGGAACAAAAGGAACATAGCCTCTTCAATTGATATCCTGTTATAGCTTTTGAATTTTATAGTGTGTGTACACATTACCATTTTTGTGGTGCTGGGGCTCTAACCCAGGGCCTCATGCATGCTAGACCTATGTCTATAGCACCACATTTTCTGTTTAAAATCTTTTTGTGGGGGAGGGGTATTGGAAATTGAACTCAGGGGCACTCATCCACTGAGCAGTGTCCCCAGCCATATATGGTTTTCTGTGTCTGGTCTCTTTGACTTAGCATAGTGTTTTTGAAGCTCATTCATGCTGCAGTACTTTGTTTCTTTTTATGACTGAATAGCATTCATTTATAGGTATACCACATGTTGTTTATTCATTCATCCATTGATAGACATTTGGTGGTTTCTATCTTTTGAGTATCGGGAATAATGTTTTTTTTGACATTTGTGTCCAAGTATTTGTATAGGTTTACACTTTATCTTGGGAATATACCTAGGAGTAGAATTGCTAAGTCATATGGTAATTCTGCACTTAACAGTTTGAGGATCCAGGTGCAGTGGCACACACTTGTAATCCCAGCAACTTGGGAAGCTGAAGCAGGAGCATCACAAGTTCAAAGTTGTCTCTGCACAACTAAGTAAGACTGTGTCTCAAAACAAAAAATAGAAAGCTTTGGGCATGTGGGTCAGTGGTTAAGACCCTCTAGGTTCAATCCCTGGTGTAAAAAAAAAAAAAATCAGTTTCAGGGATTGCCAAGCCTTGTTTTGGTTTTTGGTTTGGTTTGGTCGTACTGAGGATTAGGTGCTTTACCCCTGAGCTACACCTTCAGCCCTTTTTAATTTTAAATTTTGATACAGGGCCTTGCTAAGTTGGAGGCTGGCCTAAAACTTGTGATCCTCCTACCTCAGCCTTTAGAGTCCCTGGGATTAGGGGCATACATTACTGTGCCTGGATCCTTGTTTTTGTTTTTTGGGGGGGTTTGTTTGTTTGTTTGTTTTGTACTGGGGGTTAAACTTGGGCACTCAACCACTGAGCCACATTCGCAGCCATGTTTTGTATTTTATTTAGAGAGACAGGGTCTCATTGAGTTGCTTAGCGCCTTGCTTTTGCTGAGGCTGGCTTTGAACTCACAATCCTCAGCTTCCCTAGCCGCTGGGATTACAGATGTGCACCACCCAGCTTGGTTTTTTGTTTTTTGTGGTGCTGGGGATTGAACCCAGGACCTTGTGCATGCAAGGCCAAGTACTCTACCAACAAAGCTATATCACCAGCCTTGTTCGGGGGTTTTTTGTTTGTTTTTGTTTTACCTTATTTTTTAATATAAAAAGTCCATATTGTAAAGATGCCAGTTCTCCCCTAAATTAATTTATAAATTCAGTTCAATCTCAAACTATATCCTAATGGAATTTTTTTATTATTGGTGTCATGATTCTAAAGTTGATATTTTATAGCTTGCAATTAGTTTACAATTAGTATTATCAGTTTTATAATTAAAATCAACAGAGGCATCCACATTTTAGAAAATGAATTTAAAATTTTTAATGAAGTATCTGAATGGGACAATAAATGTAGTTAATTCAGATGTTTCAAATAAAATGCCATCTGTGAATTTTTAGACAGTAAACTAATTAATGTAGCAAAGTTAATTGAAGAATGAAGTAAAAAACTACAGTGTCAGAAATCTTCCTGTTGAGTTGTGGAGTGTTTTCCTATACAGCAAGTGGGGCTTAAGAGTATGTGAAATAAAAAGAGATTATTTAATTTCTTCATCAAGATAACAATTTGTAGTTCTACAAAATTGTGCCTGCCTTCTAAGTGCATTCCAAGAAATCATGCCACTTGACTTTCTTCTAGGTGGCTACTCGAAAAGCATGTGGTTTGGCTCTAGCTAAGCTGGGCCATGCAAACAACAGAGTCATTGTGCTGGATGGTGACACCAAGAACTCCACCTTCTCTGAGATATTCAAGAAAGAGCACCCTGAACGATTCATCGAGTGTTTTATTGCTGAGCAAAACATGGTGAGTGTGCTGTGCCACCCTCTTGGGGCTTCTCACTGACCATCAGTGGTCCACTGGACACAGAAGATCCACCCTGCATTACTGTTTTTCTTTCCATTTATAAAAGCTACAGACTGGAGACAAAGTCCCCCGAGAAATAGGAGGCAAGTAGCCAGATATAGTTAAGAGGTGGCCTCCAGGACTGCTAAGAGAGGCATGGTAGATTGCCCAGCACCCTCTAGACATCCTGTCCAGGTAGGTAGACAGCAGCAGTTCAAGCATACCTGGCCTAAAGCATCTTGAGCTTCCTATTATCTTTTTCTATCTAGGCTAGCCCCAATAAGTAGGCAATCCTTTAGCTAATCAGAGGCAAATACATTGAAATGCCAACAAGAATGTGGTTTCTCCCTTCCTACTGGGGCCAAGGGCCTTATAAAATCATGCTTTAAGAATTAGTTGCTGCTGGGCATGGTGGCACAGGCCTGTAATCCCAATGGCTCAAGAGACTGAGGCAGGAGCATCACAAGTTTAAAGCCAGCCTCAGCAACTTAATGAGGCCCTAAAAAAGAAACTTGGTGAGATCCTATCTCAAAATAAAATATAAAAAGGGCTGTGGCTGTGGCTTAAAGGTTAAGCATCCCTGGGTTCAGTCCCCGGTACAGGGGGGAGAAAAAAAGGAGTTTCCAGCATTTAAAAATCAGAATATTTTTATATAGACTCTAACTCTCTAGAGTCTTTTCACAAATGGAAAGAGCTGCCACCATGGGCTGGTGTGCCTCCCTGATGCCATTTGGCTGGAGCCAAGCAGTAGTCCTAGCATTCACAATCAGCTTTTCATGGTCCCCATGCTTTTTTGGCCTACTCATTCCTTTACAGTCATTCCCTGGCCCTATCAGTGCCAGAGTTCAAGCATCTCTGTTTAGTAAATAAAGTCATCACAATTGTAAGAATATGTATATTTGTTCATGGGTCTCATTAAGTTGTTTTCATTTTGAATGAAAAAAAATATGGTCCTTAATTTTCTGTGTCAAACCTCCTGTCAAAAAGATTGTCCCTGCCTCATTGATTCCTTCAGCTAATCACTGTGCTCTGTGCCTAATGATACAAACTCACAGTTGGGAGAAAACAGAAAAGAGGAAGCCAGAAGGTGGTATTTAGTATCATGATGTGGTTATGTTGAGAGTGAGGGTTGATCAGGGACAGCCTCTCAAGAGAGGTGACATTCAAGCTGGAACTCAGGTGACAAGGAATCAGTTGTGTACAGATGTGGGGGATAACATTCCCAGCAGAGGGTCTGGCTAGATAGATGTGAAGCAGGCCAAAGTCTGAAATGCTTAAGGAATGGAGGGAAGGCCAGAGTAGCATTGTGAGCATAGAAGGAAATTGTCTCAGATTTGGTCTTCAAGGACCAAATCATAGGGTATTGTCAGCCACTTTCAGCAACCCTGGTTTTCTTGCAGTTTTCTGGGAAGCCATAAGAAAGCTTAAGCAGAAAAGGGACAGGGTGTGTTTTTTGAGACTGTGTGACGTGATGGAGAGGTTGTTGGAGCTAAGGGTGGGGAAGAAACTGGAACATGGCTGTGTAATAGCTGTGGTTATGGGAGAGAAGTGGACTCATGAGCCTTCCCTGATAAGAGATCAGCAGCATACAAGAGGCCAGGAGTTCCTAGGAGAGAGTGGTGTCACCTCTTGAGATGGACAAGACTGGGTGAGGAGGGGATAGGAGCTCTCTTTGGGCCCTAGAGATGGGGGCAGAAAGTGGTATCTTCAGACATGTTTGCTCTGTAGCCACTGTTTTTTTTTTAAATAAATGACAGTGTAATGCATTACAATTCATATTACACATACAGAGCACAATTTTTCATATCTCTGGTTGTATATGAAGTATGTTCACACCAATTCGTGTCTTCATACATGTACTTTGGATAATAATGATCGTCACATTCCACCATCATTAATAATCCCATGCCCCCTCCCTTCCTCTCCCACCCCTCTGCCCTATGTAGAGTTCATCTATTGCTCCTATGCTCCCCCTCCCTACCCCACTATGAGTCAGTCTCTTTATATCAGAGAAAACATTGAGCATTTTTTGGGGGGATTGGCTAACTTCACTTAGCATTATCTTCTCTAACTCCATCCATTTACCTGCAAATGCCATGATTTTATTCTCTTTTATTGCTGAGTAATATTCTATTGTGTGTGTGTGTGTGTGTGTGTGTGTGTGTGTGTGTGTGTGTATATATATATATATATATATATATATATAGCACATTTGCTTTATCCATTCATCTACTGAAGGGCATCTAGGTTGGCTCCACAGTTTAGCTATTGTGAATTGTGCTGCTATAAATGTTGATGTGGCTGTGACCCTGTGGTATGCTGTTTTAAGTCCTTTGGGTATTGTGTCAAATGGTAGTTCTATTCCCAGTTTTCCAAGGAATTTTTATACTGCTTTCCAGATTGGCTTCACCGATTTGCAGTCCCACCAGCAGTGTGTGAATGTGCCTTTTTCTCCACATCCTCGCCAACACTTATTGTTGTTTGTCTCCATAATAGCTGCCATTCTGACAGGAGTGAGATGATATCTTAAAGTAGCTTTGATTTGCATTTCTCTAATTGCTAGAGATGATGAACATTTTTTCATATATTTTCTGATTGATTGTGTATCATCTTCTGAGAAATGTCTGTTCAGGTCCTTGGTCCATTTGTTGATTGGGTTATTTGTTATTTTGGTGCTTATCTTTTTGAGTTCTTTATATACTCTAGAGATTAGAGCTCTATCTGATGTGTGAGGGGTAAAAAATTTGCTCCCAAGATGTAGGCTCTCTATTCACCTCATAGATTTTTTTCTTTTGCTGAGAAGAAACTTTTAAGTTTGAATCCATCCCATTTATTGATTCTTGGTTTTAATTCTTGTGCTATATGAGTCTTATTAAGGAAGTTGAGGCCTAGTCCCACATGATGGAGATTAGGGCCTAATTTTTCTTCTGTTAGACACAGAGTCTCTGGTTTAATTCCTAGGTCGGGCCTAATTTTTCTTCTATTATACACAGAGTCTCTGGTTTAATTCCTAGGTCCTTGATCCACTTTGAGTTTTGTGCATGGTGAGAGAGAGGAATTTAATTTCATTTTGTTGCATACGGATTTCCAGTTTTCCCAGCACCATTTGTTGAGGAGGCTATATTTTCTCCAATGCATGTTTTTGGCACCTTTGTCTAATATAAGATAATTTTAATTTTGTAGGTTAGTCTCTGTCCTCTATTCTATAACATTGGTCTATCAGTCTGGTTTGGTGCCAATACACTGAATGCATTTTCCTAAGCTACTTATCCCTCTGTCAAGTTTTAAAGTTAATATCTGATTTTTTTTTTTTTTTTGGTACCAGGAATCGGTCCCAGGGATGCTTAACCACTGAATCACATACCCAGCCTTTTTATATTTTATTTTGATATGGGGCCTCACTGTCTTACATAGGGCCTCAATAAATTGCTGAGGGTGGCTTTGAACTTGTGATCCTCCTGCCGTAGCCTCCCAAGTCACTGGGATTACAAGTGTGCCCACCCTGAATTTTTTTAATATTTATTTTTTTAGTTTTAGGTGGACACAATACCTTTGTTTTATTTTTATGTGGTGCTGAGGATTTAACCTAGTGCCTCATGCATGCTAGGTGAGCACTCTTACCACTGAGCCACAACCCCAGCCACCTGAATTGTTTTTTTCTTTTGAGATGGGGTTTCACTAGGTTCACAGGCTAGCCTTGAATTCCCCAGGCTCAAGTGATTCTCCTGCCACCATCTCCCAACTAAATGGGTCTACAGGCATAACACAACTGTGTCTGGCCTAACATCTGATTTTTAAAATATTTTTTTAGTTGTAGTTGGACACAATACCTTTATTTTATTTATTTATTTGTATGTGGTGCTGAGGATCCAACCCAGCACCTTGTACATGCTAGGCAAGTGTTCTGCTGCTAAGCCACAACCCCAGCCCTGACATCTGAATTTTTAATCATAAATTAAATAGTTGGAAATGATATAATTGTCTGTTTATTAAAATTTGTGATATTTCAGTAGTCAAGTTATCCAGTTAAAGGTTACTCCAAGATATTTTTCTTTAGAAATTAAATCAGTTTTTCTACTTGAATTTTTATTTGCATTCCTTTCCCCCAATATCTTTATTCCTAAAAGCCTTTTATTTTTTAAAATATTTTTTTAGTTGTAGATGGACACAGAATCTGTATTTATTTATTTATTTATTTTTACGTGGTGCTGGGGATTGAACCCAGTGCCTCAAACATGCGAGGCAGGCACTCTACCACTGAGCTACAACCCCAGCCCAAAAGCCTTTTATTGATTGTCTTGTTCTCTGGAACAAAAATACAGATTGATAGCTTTTTAAAATTTTTCTTTTATGAATAGGCCTCTAAGCATTAGAATTTTTTTCTTCTGGATTGAGTTATGGTTGTTACTATTTGTTAATATACCAGTGGATAAATATAATTGAATAAGACTTAGAAGACATTCTATTAACTTTTTTTCATTTTAATCATGTAAGTGCTAAGAAACCTTATTCACATAAACAAATTTGATTAGGAATGTCATTCAGTTCCTTCTCCATTACAAACCAAAAAAAATCACATAATGATCTTTCATTTAAATTTGTTTGTAGCCAGGCCCAGTGATACACAACTGTAATCCCAACTACTTGGGAAACTGAGACAGGAATGTCACCAGTCCAGTTCCAGGCCAATCTGGATAAGATATTGAGACCCTGTCTCAAAAAAGTTGTTTGTAAAAATTATTTGTATAGTTGATAGTTCCATTGCGATCTCATTCTGTTTTGTTAAAAAGAATTGAAAACCACTTGACTTGTGAAAGGATTTGTCATCTGATTATTTACATTCTTTGCTTTATTAGTGCCAGTATAATTATTTCCAAGTATCCTCTTTAATTCAGTTGGAGGTTTAATACTCCAGGTGTTGCTCTCTATAAGATTGAAGTGGGTGAGAACATGCCTTTTGGGGGTTAGGTTGTTGGTAGGTGATTTTTAGAGAGACAGTATAAAAGGAGCCACCAGCTGTTTCTCTAGCAGATGAATGTAACCCAGTTGCTACACAGTCAAAGATCTTGCTTGCCTGCCTTTGAAACCAGCTACAGTGACACCCACCTTGGTAAGTCCTTATTTACTCCTGGAGATGTTTGTATTCCAGTTTGAAGTCTACTGGGATACATGAGCCTGGAGTTGCAGAGACAGTAAGGAATAGTAAGGAATAAATTAAGGGTTGTTAAAATGTGCGTATCAGAGTAACAAGAGGTGCACAGTCCAATGAAGCAGCAGGAGTGGTCCCATTACAACCTCATGGAAACCTCCAGCAGAACATGCTTTGAGAAAAGAAGGGTGACTTCTTGAGCCAAATGCTTCTGAGAGGCCAAGTGAGATGCCAGCTGAGGTCAGGAGACCACTCACATTTGGCAGCCTCAAGGTCACTTATGGGGCTGGCAACCTAGATGAAGTAGGCTATGGAGAAAATGGGAGATGAGACGCTGGGGACAATAACAATAGATGACTTTCTACAAAGTTTTCTGTGAAGTACATAGATGTGGGACAGTCTCTGGAGGGAGGATGAGGCAGAATAGGAGAGTGGCAATGGAAGGTACTGGCGGGTATTGACTGGCAATAAGATGATACAAGAGAAAGGGAAAAATGGATTGAGTGGCATGGTGGGATCGTTGTGTACTTGGACACACCATGTTGGAGACACTTGAGAATGCAAGAGAAGAATGGGATCTAGGATAACCAGTAGGCAGGCCCTTCTCAAGGAGAAGCAGGACCATGACACTGGGTGAGCCAGGTGGGAGGGGATGGGGCAGATGTGAAACACTTCATCTCTTCATTTCTTGTTCCTCAAAAGGTATCAAGACAAGGGTCGCATAAGAGCATGAAAGGCAGGGAATGAGGGTACAAAAGGTTTGAGAAAGAAGAGAACAGAAAAGAAACATGCTAGGACTGCAGCGCAGTCTTAAATAACCAGAATAGGAGTTATCATAGGGACTTTGCTATCTAAATTAGGTGGGAAAAGGGTCCAGGGATGTTCTAATTCAAGTTCTCTGTGTTGCAGGTGAGCGTGGCACTGGGCTGTGCCACCCGTGGTCGGACCATTGCTTTTGCTAGCACTTTTGCTGCCTTTTTGACCCGAGCATTTGATCAGATCCGCATGGGAGCCATCGCTCAAATCAACATCAACCTTATTGGTTCTCACTGTGGGGTATCCGTTGGTATGAGTTCTGAATGCCATTATCTTGATAGCTTTCTTCTTCCTTTTCAGAGAAACCTTAGCACATGATTGCTTAAATCTTGCATTCTTTTATGGTTCCCTGAAGTTTGACTCTTCGGGACTTGTTATTTGTTTGGTTTGGTTTGGGTTTTGGTGCTGAGGATTGAACCCAGGAATACTTTACTGCTGAGCTACATCCCTATCCCTTTTTATTTTTTATTTTGAGACAGGTCGCACTACATTGTTCAGGCTGGTCTCCAATTTGTGATCCTTCTGCCTTAGCCTCCTGAGTTACTAGGATAACAGGCATTTGCCACCAGGCCCAGCTCAGGACTTCTTTTTTAAAAACTCTATTGTGCAGGCTGGGGTTTTGGCTCAGTGGTAGAGCGCTTGCCTCACATGTGTGAAGCCCTGGATTCGATCCCCAGCACCACATAAAAATAAGTAAATTAAATAAAGGTATCCTGTCCATCTACAACTAAAAAAAAAAATTTAAAAAGCTCTATTGTTCTTTAAATGCTTCGAATACTTAGGTAAACTTTGAGGCCAATCTCTTGGTGTTACTGTAAAGTGCTCATTCTCAGTCATTGAGAAATAAGTATCCTGAGGCCTCTTGGATGTCTTACTGCATATAAATAAGGATAGCACAGAGTCCCAGAATTCTTTTCTGCACTTTGCCTAGTCACCATCTTTACTGGGATGAGAAATTTGGGCAGAGGAAAGAGAAGAAGATTCTGTCTGGATACCACTCAGATGGAAGTGGGGCTGGGATCACCAAAGTACCTTTGTGCTTTGGGCAGTGGAAGCCCTTAAGGAACAAAAGGCAGGGAAATAGACTGACGGAAATCATTTCTGGAGCAGTAACCTTCCATGGAGGAACAGAAGGACACAACAGGAAGTAGGGAAGCCCACAAGAGGGTTGAAATAGGGTGGGAGTTAGCAGTAGGGTGGAAAACCAAGGGTGAACCTGAGAGAGCCTGGAGAAAAAAGAAAACGTTGCCAACAGCTGGGAGGGTCTGCAGCTGTATGAAAATCTGAAAGCAAGTCTCACTTGGGAGATGGCAGGGAGTCATGTTCATGAATGGTGGAAATGATGGAAAGATGATTCACCTGACCTGCTTGGTGGGACAGGTCATCTAGGCAGATTTAATGCTTACATTTGCTGCTATAATGCTGAAGAAGCACACTGGGGAGCCATCTAAGTAACTCCCTAGGTTAGCTAGATTGGATTAAGAAGGCTCTGGATAGAGCTAGGAGTCACAGCTGGGCAGGTGGTTGCAGGTGCAGATGCTTGTCCAGGGAGGGAGCAGAGAACCAAAGCTGCTGAGGCACAGCAGCATTGAAAGGTGGGCAGGGCTAGAGGCCTGGAAGAGAGTCCCAGAGTCTTTTCCCAGGCTTGGGTTCTGTGTAAGTTTGAAAATCAAGTCAGCTACAGGGAGAAGTGGCTCTTAAGTCCAACCCAGAGAGGATCTGGACTTCTGGGGGTAGGCCATTGTCCCAGGCAAGGCAGTGTGCACAGTGGTGTTCTCTTCCTTGCTGGGAAGAGCTAGACTGCAACTTCATACATTGCAGTTTCTCTTTCAACAGAATTTCTGACCAGGAACTGTTTCCAAATACATTCTAAGGCACACTAAGTTATAATAGCACCCCGAGGTGTCCCCAAAGGTGTGTGACATTCAACTACTTGGAAAGCCTAGAGAAATGAGTCAGATACTCCAATCCACAAAACCCAGTGTCTTAAGGGGGAGAAGGTAGAAGAGCAGAGAAGGAGGGGCAAAACATGAGGGGACCTTCCTAAGTAGAATAGGAATGATTAGAGACTCAGGCCAATTCAGGCCACCAAAACTCAGGGAAGAGAGCATCATGTCAACTTAGACAGTATTAGTATCAAGTGACAGAGATCAGTCATTCTGAAAGGTCAGTTGATTGACTTGATTCATCTAGATCTCAAGGGAGATAGACATGTGAAAGCTCAATATAAATTATAATGAGTTACAGCAATATCAAAGTTGGACCATTTTGGTGGGCTCTGCTATTGTTTGGGGCACTCTGTGGCAATGAGAGTTGTTCCTTCTCAAGAGCAGGTAAGCAGGCAGAGAGTAGCTTATTGGAGGTGTTGTGCTCATATTTTTGTTGGGCTATGGTTTTCTCAGGTGAAGATGGCCCCTCCCAGATGGCCCTGGAAGATCTGGCCATGTTCCGAGCAGTTCCCAACTGCACTATTTTTTATCCAAGTGATGCTGTCTCCACAGAACATGCTATTTATTTAGCAGCCAATACCAAGGTATGTTTAATGGGATACTGGTTGAGACAGAAAATGCTCTAAGGGGCTGGGGATATAGCTTATTTGGTAGAGTGCTTGCCTCACATGCACCAGGCCCTGGGTTCAATCCCCAGCACCAGAAAAAAAGGCTCTGCTCCAAATTTGGTACTGATGGGATTTTCCCCCTTTTTCATGTCTCTGAGGGGCAACCTCTACTCTCATTTCCACCACAGCCTTGTTTTGCCTCTTGTGAACTTTCTAGAAATGGAATCAGATAACAAGTATGAAATCATAAAACAATCTCCAAGATATAGTAAATAGGGGCTGAGGATGTAGCTCAGTGGTGATAGTATTATTTTTTAAGTATGATCTTTACAGCAACAGGTAATTTGTGCACAGACACACTGGCATTATAACAGATTCAAACCATATGAAAGGGGCTGGGGTTGTGGCTTAGTGGTAGAGCACTTGTCTGGCACATGTGAGGCACTGGGTTCGATCCTCAATACCATATAAAAATAAATAAAGAACTTTTAAAAATGATATGAAAGGATGCTGAACAGAGCTTGTCTGCCTATCTGAGTCAGGGCTAAGGGCAAGAAATGGGAAGCACTTTGGGTATTCTAAATGGGTAAGAGGTTTAACAAAGCATGCTTATGAAATCATAGGAGTGGGATCCAGGTGGCGTCCCAAACTGTGGAGTATTCACCCACCAGTGTAGCTGCCACTTTGAGGCCACTACTAGGCCTATGGGACTTTTAGATATACCCAAGCTGGGTGCAGTGGTGCACATCTGTAGTTCCATTATAGTTCTACTCAAGACCTGGAGTGGGAGGATCCCTTGAGTTTGAGACCAGCCTAGGAAACGGCAAGACCCTGACTCAAAGCAACAAAAACAAGGCACACCCAGTTGCCTCAGCCAGGGATAAAGAAGTCACTGCTTCTGCCACCACTGCCTCTTAAAATCTAGAAAACTAGAGAGTGGACAGTAGGTACTAGTGCAGACAAACCCCAGGATGCCCAGCTCTGGCTCACTGTTGGAAACAGCTCAGAAAGCCACATATGCTCCCCTTGGGAGGTCTTGTACAATAACATTAGATGGTAGAGTTAAATTCCTGTCTAGACCCTAGCTGTAAGGGAGCTTAGGGAATATAATGTCAGTATTTTTCCAACCTGTCCATGATGTTTACCAGACTCCCTCAGCACCTCTGGCCCTGTACCTCACCTATGCCTCTGCACAGGTAACATTGGCACACTCAGGACAGAGTGCATGAATTTCCTTTCTGAACATTCACAACACATATGCAAAGACATTTCTATGATTTTTTTGAAGTGGGCTCACATCATACATATTATTCTGGACTTACTTTTTTACTGTTTGGGAGTTGTGGAATTTTTATTTTTTTTATTTTTTATTTTTTATTTTTTTGGTTTTTGGTTTTTGGTTTTCTTGGTGTTGAATGGAACCCAGGGCCTTGCACATGCTAGACAAGTGCGCTACCACTGAGCTACATCCTCAGCCCCTATTTACTATATCTTGGAGATTGTTTTATGCTTTTATACTTGTTATCTGATTCCATTTCTAGAAAGTTCACAAGAGGCAAAACAAGGCTGTGGTGGAAATGAGAGTAGAGGTTGCCCCTCAGGATGAGGGGAATGACTGGAAGGAGACATGAAAGAACTCTGAGCTTTTGGACGTGCTGGGTGCTAGTTACATGGTGTGTGCCCTTTGCCAAGGTTCAGGGGGGCTACACTTAGCATTTGTGCATTTTTCCTTTAGCTAGGTTATATCTCAAGACACACAAAATAAAGCTGCTTTATAACATGAATGAACGAAAGCAATGTTTTTTTTTAAATATTTATTTTTTAGTTTTAGGTGGACACAATATCTTTATTTTCTTTTATGTGGTGCTGAGGATTGAACCTAGTGACTCAGGCATGCCAGACAAGCGCTACCACTTGAGCCACATCCCAAGCCCAATAAAAGCAATGTTTTGCTGCCCCCAACCCGTGTGGGCAGCTGAACTTAAAGTCGCTCATGTAAATTTCCAGGGACACCAAATAAAACACAGACACACACTTTACCTTTAAACAAGCTTCAGGACGGCTTCTCCGCTCACGGCCTCAAGTTCCCCAACTGGGAGAGCAAGAGAAAGTCACCAGGGACTGGTGAGAGAGAGCAAGCACGTTCAGAAGTAGGCTTTTATTGGGGGACCCTTAGTCTTAGAAAGTTCTATCCAAAAAAGGCCAGAAGGGGCAGGGTTACAAGGGATAGGTGAATATAATTCAACCCAAGGGGTGACACCTACATCTGAAGACATGCCTTAGACTTCCTGAGCTGGGACAATGCCCAAGTTATCACAAAATGTAGTAATTGGTTGGAGCCTCTTGCTTCAGAATGGAAGGCATGGGTCATTCAGAGTGGCTCCCCACAATGTTTCCTGGCTGATGTTTTAGTTTGTAATGCATCATTTATATATTAATGTAAGTTAGCAAATACTTTAACTAGACATTTGAGGTTTTATTATGCTCCTAAATGTTTATGTATGCAAGTTGATAGTAAAACTCTATTTACACATTTTATTGGGAAAAGGTGAGTCATTTTACATTCATATGTTTAAGGTCTTTCTAACAATGAAGTATTACAAGCTATATTGTGGCAAAACTTAATTTTTAACATTACATTCTGGGCTTTCTAGTCAACATGAATCAGTGCCTCTGTATGTTCGGTGGAGACAGAATAAATCAATGAGAATTTGGGAAATCTTTTCTAAGTTAATAAAAGGGACAGTTTGGGAAGTTTGTCACTAAGGGCATCTGCCAGGGTCCCACTTGGTCTATTGCCTGACCCAGTAGCACAATCCAGTTCACTGGTGGTTGTACATATTTGTCCCTTGCTTCAAAATGTATGTTTGATTGTTAGTAGACACTCAGTCTTCCTCTTTCCCACTTCCTGATGGTTTATGGGAATTTATAGCTTGATTTTATAAATTGTGTGTCTGGTTTACATTATGCCCTAGGGAATGTGTTTCATTCGAACCAGCCGGCCAGAAACTGCGGTTCTTTATACCCCTCAAGAAACCTTTAAGATCGGACAGGCTAAGGTAAGGCTCAAGTTCTGCAGTGTTATCCAGTATCGTATTTATGTAAAGAGAACTGTTATAAACCTTGCCCTAGGCATCCTCACAAACAATAATTTTTTTATTTTTCTTTTGTTTTTAAAAAGTCAATTGTGACGGGGCTAGGGTTGTGGCTCAGCGGTAGAGCACTCACCTAGCATGTGTGAGGCCCTGGGTTCAATCCTAAGCACCATATTAAAATGAATAAATAAAATGAAGGTATTGTGTCCAACTACAACTGAAAAAAATTTTTTTAAAAGTCACTCGTGACCTTTGCCTGATTTTCCTTAGGAAGGAGCCTTCTGACAGTTTAGTTTGACCTGCACTTTTCTCTTTTCCAAATGTAGTCTTTTTGTTGAACTCTTGTAACAACTCAAAGGCACTTGAATTTGTTGACTGTAATTTATCACAGCCTCAAATTAAACAAAATCAAGAAAAACCAGTCCAAATGAGTAATATATATCTGCTAGGTTCAGATTTTATAGATCTAAAGCCAGGTTTAAAAAAAAAAAAAAACCATGAACCATTTTGCTGGGGGAGATTCTTTGACCCTGTGGTTTATTTTGTGCGTGGAATATAGCTTTATCTGTAGGCCTCATGATTAAAGCTTGACATTACTGAGCACTTTGCATAAAATCCCTGGGAAACTCAGATTATCAGCCCTTATTGTAGATGAGCATCAGAGAAAGTAAGCACCTTGCCCAAGGCTTCACAGGTCCTGAGCACCAGGACCAGGATTCGGGCCCAAACGTGAGCTCAGCCTCTCTGGGCCTCTCCACCAAATTGTCCACTTCCTACTGTGTCTACCTGTCCAAGATGCATATGGGGAAAATTAGAAAAGACTGTGGAGAAAGTTTGTGACTCTACTTACTACCTACAGAGTATTATGGGCATTTTGGCATGTTTCCTTCCTGCTTTCTTCCTAGGCATATGTATATATTTTACACCATTGAGATCATACTTTAGTAGAATACACAATTTAAAATGCCATTGCTCTCTCTCCTTTTTTTTCCATTTAGGAATACTGGGGATTGGACTCGGGCAGTCACCTACTGAGCCACATCCCCAGCCCTATTTTATATTTTATTTAGAGACATGGTCTCACTGAGTTGCTTAGGGCCTGGCCATTGCTGAGGCTGGCTTTGATCCTCCTGCCTCAGCCTCTTGAGCCACTGGGATTATAGGCGTGCACCACTGCACCCAGCTGAAGGATCTTTCTTACATCTCTTTTGTCTTTTTTTTTCCTAAAATTTTCTTGGTCCTGAGAAAAAGAAAGAAATTTTCTAATGGTGAAGGATGGGGGGATAGTAGAGGATAGGAAAGGCAGCAGAATACAACAGACACTAGTATGGCAATATGTAAATCAGTGGATGTGTAACTGATGTGATTCTGCAATCTGTATACGGGGTAAAAATGGGAGTTCATATCCCACTTGAATCAAAGTGTGAAATATGATATATCAAGAACTATGTAATGTTTTGAACAACCAACAATAAAAATTAATAAAAAAAAGAATCAAACCCTAAAAAAATAAATAAATAAAAATAAAGTGTGTATGTATGTATATGGTAACATTCATGGGCATGGGTAATTAAATGGTTGGGTTTTGCAAAGTGGACATAGATGTGTATGTACATATGTATATATGTGATTTGGGCTAGGGGTACTGGTGATCAAACCCAGGGCCTGTACATGCTAGGCATTAAAGAATCATTTTATTTATGCATTATATAAGAACTTAATAATTTGTATTGTAAGTCAAGAGAAGACAAATTTGAAAAAAAAGAGTATGTCAGGATTTTAAATGCATCTGATTCAGCCTTTTTTCTAGTGAATTATTAAGAAGTGACATTATTAGCATTGGGGAATGGCAGTGTAGCAGAGTGCCCTCTGATTTGAGATGTGCTTTATTTTTTATTTATTTATTTCTTACATACATGACAATAGTGGGATGCATTGCATTCATAATTAGATGTAGTAACCACAGTACTTTGTTTTGTTGGTGCTATACCAGGTTGTCCGCCAAAGTGTCAATGACAAAGTCACGGTTATTGGAGCTGGAATTACTCTGCATGAAGCCTTAGTGGCTGCTGATGATCTCTCTAAACAAGGTCAGTTGGTTGTTTCTGAACATTCAAGTTCATCCTTGGAAGAGGCAGGAGTTTGCCTACCTCATGTGCCCCAACAGGTTTATTTTTGTGCCTGCATATTCTATATTCTAAGTCTGCTTCTTACACCAAGCTGGTATTACTTTCTTCAGATATTTTTATCCGTGTCATTGATCTGTTTACCATTAAACCCCTGGATGTTGCCACCATCATTTCCAATGCAAGAACCATAGGCGGCCGGATTATCACAGTGGAGGATCACTACCCAGAAGGTGTGTGCAGGCATCATGAATGTGTTTGAAAATTTATTTTGGCAATAAGTGTTTTTGTTTGTTTGTTTGTTTTGTTTCCTTGATTGGAGATGTTCCATGCTCTTGGGCATCAATGCCCATCTACTACTCACCCAAAGATAACATTTTTTTGATAGTTCTAGGATTGAACCCAAGGCCTCACACATACTGGACATGCATTCTATCTCTGAGCCATATCCCTAGTTCACAACATACCTTTATTATTCTTCTTTGCAAGTGTATTCATGTAGGGATCTTCTCACCCAGCCCATAATGCACTTGTGTGTCCCCAGCACACTGTCCAGTCACCAAGGTGGGTTGTTGGCAACACAGAGGAGTGGCTGACTCAGTACTGAACAGGGAGCAGTCACACAAAGCTTTATTTACAGTTTCTTTTGAGTTTTGAATGATTAGTAGTTTATTTGCCATCTCCCAAAATAGTACCTTGCAAAGAATAAAGCAAATGCAGGAAAAGAGCATGTGGTAGGGAGGGAGAGAGGGCTGAGTGACACTTGGACTTGAGAAGGTTAACCCACATGATGTGATCTGATGAGGAGCTTCATATGTTCTCATGATGGCTCCCAGGACCACATCCTAATGAATGATTCTCTGGAAGCACTCCCTGCATGTGGCACCCAGTTGCCCTCCTGGTTGAGGTTTATCACAGGAGAAGGGCATGTGGTGGGTTCCACTAGTATAGGAACCTTGGTTGAAGACTGGAGAAGTCTACCTCACTCCCTGCCATGAGACACACAGAGAAAAACACTTCTCATGTGTGCTATATCTGCCCAGGTATGCCTCTTAGAGACTCAGAGCCCTGCATTTCTATTGGGGGCTGCTCACATTAACACCCCCTGCCAGGCACATAACAAATTTCCAATTCTTGGCAGAAAAGTGGGTGCTTGCTTAGTCCATGTTGTTCTTACAAATAGTCCAGACAGAGGGACCACTGATATCAGCAGAGAAATCATCCCAGCAGTGCAAGCTGCTTGCACCAGCTGAGGGCCAATCTTGCAAGCTAATAGCCTCGACCTGCTTGTCTGCACAATGAACCTGCACAGTTCATTGGTTCATCTTAGTGGTTTTGACATCCTTCACAGTTTTGAGAATCTGCTCCATAGACCCTCCCACATCCATGGAGCCTAGGTTGAGAGTAGACCCTGTTATATGAGGGGGTGGGAGCGAACTGGAGTCTTGGAATTTAAGATGAGAACTCCTTAGGCCAGTTGGAGAAGACTATGTGATTCATGACTAGGGAAAATATTTCCCCGTGGGAGCCAGCAAGTTCAAAGGTCTGTATATTTTGTAGCTTTAAGGCTCACTAGCTACCTCCAGAAAAGTTCCTAATATCCCTTGCTTCCCCAGGTGGCATTGGGGAAGCTGTCTCTGCAGCTGTCTCCATGGAGCCTGACATCCTGGTTCATCAGCTGGCAGTGATGGGAGTGCCTCGGAGCGGGAGACCCAGCGAGCTGCTGGATACATTTGGAATCAGTGCCAGACACATCATCGTGGCTGTGAAATGCATGTTGATGAACTAAAATAGCTGTTGATTCTGTCTTAGAAGACTGGCCTCTGTACCTTATATTTAGGCTTGTTCTAAAACCATTGTTGAAACTCTTGACCTTTGCTCTCCTTAAAGCCAGCTAACACCTTTCTTTATTCCTAATTCACAAATCCCAGTTAACCACTTTCCTTTTAAACAATGACTATATATATACATGTGCTCCTTTTTGAATCATTAAAGTGGATTATAAATTTTAAGTGACAAGAAATAGCAACCATCTGATATTAAATTTCCTACACATAAATAGGTGAGGATCACTGTAGAAGTGACAGTTTCTTAAGTGTATTTCCCTCATAAGAGAACAAAATGTGCATTGAATTATAGACCACAGTAGCCCTGGTTTCATATACTGCCATTCCCAGTTTGAGATTCCATGTGCTGCCTTCTTACCTGTAGTTTCCTGGGTAATGTGTGACTTCAGCTGCACCAGAGTTTCCTCTGTTGTTTGCCTTCATCTCCCAACCACAATTCAGAGGCTGTCGAGCAGTAGCCAAAGCTGTTAGGATGTCCTGTGCTGCTTGTGGTGACTGTTCTGTGAAAACATGAGGGCACAGCTAGACCTGGTCCCTATACTGTTCAAGTTGTTGTTAATAAAGCATTGCAAAAGCAGCTGCTTTATTTTGTTTGCGCCTTCCATGAGATTTGATTTCTCCTTGAATAAGAGAGGTCCTAAATATGAGAGGAGCTTCTGTCTAAAACAGATGGAGAGAGCCCTAGCCCCAAGAATAAACATGGAAAAGGATAATAGGCTAGCCTGCAGAATCCTCACTAGAGAATCATGTATGGCTTGAAAATTCACCCCTGAGCCAACTCATTCCCAGCAGCCAGAACACAAGAAAGGTACCAGCCAGATAAAGATGGGCCTGAGTTTTAAAATCATACCAGGTGTGCCTGGTATATCATATTCCTTATTTTTATTACCACCATTAAGTGGTCATTAGGGATTTTTGGAGTCTTGACTGTTGTGCCCAAGGAATTGTTTTAGCATGAGCTGTAGAGACCAGCGTAGGAGTTGGAGTCCTCAAGGCCTACTCATTTTACTCCTGCCCTTCTGTACCCCTGAGCTATTTTCCTGGCCTGTAAAATGAGTATAGTTATTCTACTCACTTCATAAGATTTCAATATTATTTTGTAAAGGTAACATGATAGAGGATGATTATAGAAAATTGATCAAATGCAAATGATCAATTTTTTTTACATCACATTTCTCACCATCTCAGGGTAATTGTTTCTCATGCTTCATGCAGAAACATGCATGATTGATTCTGTCTTAGAAGACTGTGTACAGTTCAGTGCACAGCCACAGCAAGTTAATTTAAAAACATTTTATTGCCCACCCCCCCTCCAAAGAAACACTGTGCACTTTCTTACTTTCCATGTAACCGGGCATGATGGTGCATGCCTGTAATCCCAGCAGCTTGGGAGCTGAGTCAGGAGGATCGCAACTTCAAAGTCAAGACCCTGTCTCAAGAAAGGGGCAGGGGCTGGGGATGTGGCTCAGTGGGTAAGTGCCCCTGAGTTCAATCCCCAGTACAAAAAATATTTGGGCTGGGGATGTGACTCAGTGGTAGAGTGTTTGCCTGGAAAGCATGAAGCCCTAGGTTCAGTTTCTAGCCCCACTAAAAATGTCTTCATGTACCTTCCCAGTATCTGGCAACCACTGATCTACTGTTTATGAATTTACCAATTTTGGATATTTCATAAGAATGGAATCTTACAGTATGAGGGTTTTTTTCTGGTTTCTTTTACTAAACAGTTCATTTGAGGTTTATTCATGTAGCCAGTGTCAGAACTTTATTCATTTTTCAGCCATATAATATTCTGTTCTATGGTAGACCACATTTTTTCCATTCATCAGATGATTGACATTTGGGTGATTCTGTTTTCACTGCATAGTGCTTTTGTAAACATTCACATACACAAGTTGGGGTGTAGAGTTGTATTTTCACTTTGGGTAAGTGTATGGCTAGGAATGGAATTGCTGAGTTGTATGGTAATTGCCCTTTTGAGTGTCTTGTCATTTAGTGTGTGTTTAGTTTTGTGAGCAGTAAATGAAACAATGACTGGAAGGTACTGAGTGATCTATAAAGCATTACATATTATAATCCATTATTAATAAGAAATGGACCAGCCAGATAAAGATGGCAGTGTAAGGGCTGGAGATGTACCTCAGTGGTAGAGCACTTGCCTTGCATGTGAAAAGCTCTGGATTCAATCCATACGCTGTCCTGAGAGAAGCAACCCACCAGGTACTCTGGTGTCAGCTACCACCTGACTTTAATCCCCAGATTGTTGCTTGTTGATAGCAGGGTCCTACTAACCTTTTTTAAACTCCATTTTTTCATTTGTAAAGGGTGGATGACCATGGTATCTGTTTACAGGCAGAGGTCAGGATTTTACATTGCCATGGAAATGTCCACATTCAGGCCCGCCCTGCCCACTGGTAGGTTCCTACTTCCCAACCACGCCCTAAATTCTCACCAGATCCCAGCTGTTCCACCCCATCAGCTCATCCCTACACTCCTTGTCAGGGATTGACTGTATTGGGGTGGACAGCAACTCTGATCTGCCTTCCCTGTCCATTTCCAGTCTTCCTCCTCTATAACCCTAGCTACTGGCCTGCCCCTCCACCCCCGCCCAACCACCTATTCTCTGCTCGGACTCCCTCTACCCACCATTTGACTCTGCCTGGCGCTGGTACCTCGCGCCCGCCTGCCTTGCGCCTGCCGCTCATTCCTCTGGCAACCCAGCCAATCCATGTACGTCATTGGCTTTTGTCCCGTCACTCACTCAGCCACAACCAATCAACATCACTCACACCACCAGGGACGCACACTGACAGCCCCAGATTTCACACTGATTTGCCGGGCTGGGCAGGAACCTCTCTCACCTGCTATCTCTCAGTGCACCTAACCGTGGGGTTTGAGCAGTGGCGAAGGATGGAGGGACGGCTAGAGCAAAGGGAAAACTGGGATGCAGAAGGTTATGGAAGTATACATGGGCTGGGAGCAATGACGCAAGCCTGTAATCCCAGAGGCCCAGGAGGCTGAGACTGGAGGATCGCGAGTTAAAAGACAGCCGCATCAATTTAGCGAGGCGCCAAGCAACTTAGTGAAAGCCTGTCTTTGATAAAATATAAAAAATGCGGGGGCGGGGGTGTGACTCGGTGTTTACGAGCCCCTGAATTCAATCCTCGGTACCAAAAAATAAGAGGTACATATGGGGCACATGGTACCTGTCTGGACTCTAAAAGGACGAGAAAAGCCATGGAGAAAAAAGCAAGTTCCCTTTCAGTCAGATCTCCAAAACAAGACCTCAGAGTTGAGTTCTACCACCATAGTTCGTGCACCACAAACAGCACCCAGGGATGCTCTGACTTACCACGGGAAATCATGGGAGCTTCCACCTGCCAGGTCATGGTGATACATTTCTCATACAGACTCAGGTTGGGATGAGAAAAGTTGAAGCTCTGGGATTCAGGAAACATGAAATGACCCCATACTTGATTCCCCATCTGGATGAGGAAAACAAGCAGCCTAGTCAGACCACAGGAGTGGGTCTAATGGCAACAAGGGGTAGTTGTAGAAGGTCTCAAAAGTAAGGAATGAGTCCTTGCAAGGCTCTTGCCCAGGAAAAGCTATCACACACCTTTCCAGAAAAAGAACACCAGTCCCTCAACTCAGGAAGTCAAGTGACTTTCATTGGTAAGTGAGGTTCAAAGGGACTTCTGCCCAACAACAGCCTACATTTTCACAGGAGAAAGGTGGTGAGGCTGGAAATTAAAAATACTGCCTTCTGAACACCAAACACTTAACCTTTGGGTTTGATTGTTGGAGTTGTCAGTCCTACAAGAAAAAGGGAAAAAAGGATTTAAAAAATGATATACATAAATATATATATATATATATGTGTGTGTGTGTGTGTGTGTGTGTGTACATATGGTTGTAGGTGGACACAATACCTTTATTTTTTTATTTTTATACAGTGCTGATGATCCAACCCAGTGACTCACGCATGCTAGGCGAGAGCTCTACCACTGAGCCACAATCCCAGCCCCTAGGAATAGGATTTTGAGGGCTGTTCAGAGAGGCCCCTGGTCCTCTTACTGTGACTAGAGCTGACAGTTAAGGAACCCAAGCTGGGGGTACTGGCACATGCCTGTAATCCTAGCAACAGGGGAGAGTGAGGCAAGAGGCTCACAAGTTCAAGGACAGCGTCAACATTTTACTGAGACCCGGCCTCAAAATAAGGAAAATTAAAAAAAAAAAAAAAAAGGGCTGGGGATGTAGTCCAGTGGTAAAGTGCCCCTGGGTTCAATCTCCAATACAAAAAAAAGAGGAACCCAATCTCATCCTTTCTTTCTTTTTTTTTTTTTTTTAAGTTGGTGTTATTTTATTTGGACCTTTATTGTATTTATTTATAGGTGATGCTGAGGACCAAACCCAGTGCCTCACACATGCTAGGCAAACGCTCCACCACTGAGCCACAACCCCAGCTCCTCATCCTTTCTTTACTACACATAGTCTAGTACACATAGAGGAATCATCCCACACCATCGACCTCATAGCCATCATGACCACCATGAGGGTCATGCTACCTCAGCAAGAGAAAGAGCCTCCCAGAAGTAAGAGACTAAGTAACAGTGCTTCATGCCCCCAGGAAGGGCACTAGGGAACTGCTTGCTGCCCCCGACACTGCCTGGCCTTGGCCAGCAGGAAAAGTCCATTCCTCCAGCCCAGATGACACCCAGGGTCTTCTGGAACAAGGCAATGCCCAGGACCAGCACCTTCTCACCTCACTGCCACAGTTCAGAGAAGCCAGGGATGTGGGTCTCTCCTGGCAGTACATAAGGCGACGGGAAAGGTCACACGGAGAAGAAAACCCCCAAGAATGACCAAAAGCATCTGGGAGGTCATACTAAAGGAGCAGGCAGGTTCCACGGGGCGTAAGAAGATGCAGAGCAATAATTCCCTGCAAATGTGCTGAGGTGAGAGGCTCATCCACAGGTGGCCGGGCATTTGCTCTGAGTGTGGCACCTATGACCGATGGGGGAAGGCCACTTGCAGTGTGCCATAGTGGGACAGAGTTGTCTGGCTGACCTATACAAGATAGGAAGTCAGATCCTGTGTTAGCCATTGTCCTTAAAGCCAGCTGCTGGAAACCACGGACCCTGCCATTTCATTGTTCCGGCCACAGGCAGAGCCACCCATGCCTTTCCTCTAAGCCCCTGCTCCAGGAGATGACTCAGGATTCAGGCTGCTCTGCAACTTGCACACCTGGAGCCCAGGGCACTCCCGAGGCCAGGGGAGAAAGACCAGGGTGCCCCACGATGTGTTTGCAAAACCCCGAGAATCTTCTCAAAAGCTTCTTTCGCCCCACAGAAAGGCAGAGGTGAAGTCCAAATGGTGAAAGAGTGGAACACAGAATCAGTCACAGGTCTGAAAACAACGGAAGGAAATATCGAATAGTGTTATAGCATGGGGGACATCCTGGACAGACAGACCACTCAGAAATCATCAAGTACTAGTTTCATAAGTGTATTCACATAAAAACCTGAGACTTCTCATGGGCCTCACACAGCAGAGCTGTTCAGAAGAGACAGAATGAGGGAAGACAGTGCCTGTTATGCTCAAATTCGGGACCCCCAAAAGACCACCAGAGAGCAAGATCGATGTAAGCAGCAAAGAGGTGTTTATTGTGAGCTAGCTCGAGTCCTCCGCACGCACACAGCAACTGGTGACGCTGAGAGGCCCTGAGCCCAGGGTTTGCAGCAGTTTTATACACTCTTTGGGGAAGGCAGGGACTTCACATACATCATAGCCTCTCTTAGCAAATCATCACACACCACGGGAAAAATCAAACAACTCTAAAACATGATTAGCACATTCACTGGCAGGAACAAGTTGGGTAGGGGTGATTGATTACAAGAGGGGGATTCGTTTGAACTGATTGGTTTAAGCCAAGAGGGGTGTTCGTGCTGAACTACACAGTTTCCCAACACATTATCGACCACCATAAACTACTGGAGGGTCATCTGGCATCCCAGGTATTTCCCTGTCTCATGATGATTGGTGGCTGCTAGGGGGCTGCTATGGGTCCCCACCTAGCCTGACTGAGTCAGGGACACCTGGGGCAGCAGATCTCTCCTGTTATTGGTAGATAAACCACTTAGCAGGGTGGGAATGTGCCTAGGAGTGCTCTGTGGGTCTTTCCCCAAGGACAAAGGTCACGTCCCTTCCTTGGGCAGGCTTTGCTCTGAGGTAGAGGCTGGTTTTTCTTTCTTTCTTTCTTTTTAAAAGAGAGAGAGAGAGAGAGAGAGAGAGAGAGAGAGAGAGAGAGAGAGAGAGAGAGAGAGAGAGAATTTTAATTTTATTTTTTAGTTATCGGCGGATACAACATCTTTGTTTTGTATGTGGTGCTGAGGATCGAACCCGGGCCGCACGCATGCCAGGCGAGCGCGCTACCGTTTGAGCCACATACTCAGCCCCGAGGCTGGTTTTTCTTGCCAAGATAAGTACCCCAGCCACAGCATGTGACAGGCACCCTCAGGGCACGGGCAGTTAATTCCCTGACTCAGAAGCCCAGATGGAGGATGAGTTTATGATGAGGGAGCATGCTCAGCGTGGAGCAGGAAAATGCAAAATCCAACACAATAGGATAGTACCTTACACCGGCAGAATGGCAAACCTTACACAGGTGGACTATAGCGAGTGAGCTTTGGGGATAAGAGAATCCTCTGGTAGTGCTGGTGGGGATTTAAACCACCAGCTGGTCTTGAAGGATGAGGGGTGACATCCTTTGAAATAAGGGCACGGATGCCCTTTGAACCGCAGCGTGGACTATTACATAGCAGTAAGAGGGAGAATTCCTGGCGCATGCAATAATTCGCAAGGCTCTGCAGAGAATCAGGCTGCGCGAACACCAGCCCACCCAGAAGCTGTTGCAGGCTGCCCATGTGGTTAGGTTGAGGCAACACTCTTCCAGGGACGAAATTGTATACACGGGGAACAAGATTACTGGTTGCCACGGACTAGGCGGGAAGAGGGAGGCTGAGTCTTTTAAAGGTCAGCGGCGGGGGGCTGTGTCCTGGCTGGGGTAATGGTGAGAGGAACTTGGGCAATGGACGACTGGACTGGCCCAGCGCCCCACGCCCGCACAGGAGCGATACCCGGCGCGGCTTCCTCAGGCTTCTGAGGCTGCATCACTGTCGGGCAAGATGCCCAGGCTCGGGGAACTTCGGGGAAGAGTCACCCGCCTCCTGGGTGTGCTAGGCAACTTCCGGTGAATCAAGAATTCGAAAGTCCCAGCGCACAACCCAAAGACGGCCCTGCAGCGTTAGGTGCGCAAGGGAGAGCAGCGCAGCCGCACTCAGCTCCAGCCCCAAGCACAAAACAGCCCCAACGCACTACAGCCCCGCCTGTGGGAGCGCGAACGCGACGGGGTGGACTCCATTGAGCAGAAGAAGCGTCCGTCACAAGAAGGGGGGCGGGACGCCCTTTCGAACTGAGCTTCCTTATTGGTGAAGCTAGCCGGAATGGTAGGGCAGGAGGCCGGGAGGGACCTTCCGGTGGGTGGGGCAGCCGAAGTGGCGTGAGGCGGCGGGGGCGAGGGGTGTGGCGCGGTGATGTTCCCGCGCCTGCGGCTCCCAGGCCCCCCTTCCCCTACGACCCGGGCGCCTAGACCGTCCCTGCGGAAGGAGCCGAGGGGAAGCCTCCCCGCTCGCGGGATCCGGGGCCCGGGAGCCCATGGGCCGCGATGAGCCCGCCCGTTCCCTCCCCCCACAGGTCCCCGTTCTGAGGGTCAGCGCGGCCTGCTAGAAGGTCCGGGACGGATTCGTAGCGCTCCCAGGGAGATTGGGAGACGGGGAAGGAGAACTGGCGACCTCACGGGGCTGGCGGTTGTAGCACGGCCGCCCCACCTCGGGCCACGCCCACTCGGGCCCGAGCTCTCTGGCGCCGCCTGTGGTGAGCTTCACGGCCCCGGGGCCCCGACGTGTGGCGGCCTCTCTCCATCCCAGCCCGCTGCGTTCGCCGAACGTTCCTGAGTGTGTCTCTGGGCGGGTTCGCTGCCAAGCACGGACGCCCCCTCCTCCTGCATACAGGGTGCTGTGCACAGTAGGGCCGAGCGGGCAGCCTGGTCGCGGGAGGACGTGGCGCCTGTCAGAGGCGTCTGTCCACGCTTCTGGAGATGGGGACGCAGGAAGGTGACGGTCTCCCAGTGTCACTCGACAGGGTGGTTTGCCACGGGGGATTCCTGTTGTGCGCCAGGACGACCAGTGGTTGGGCACCGGCTGGGGCCCTCTCACTTCCTGGGGAGGTAGGTCAAGGTGAGCCCCGCAGAGAAAGCCCTGCAAACGGGAACCCGCCCTCCCTCCGTCCCTCCCCGTGCTTCCCACGTTGCAGCGTGCCTGGGAACACCTGCCGAACTGGTTCCCACAAAGGAGCCTGGAAAGGCTGGTTGCCGCCTTCCTTCCCTGGCAGGCGGAGCCTCCCAACTTCTGGGTGTTGCTGCACAGGCCTTCCCGCGGCGTGGGGCACGGACACCCACCCCGAAGACTGCTGGGCTCCACCACACTGCCCTGGTTGATCTTCCTGCAGATCCAGGGACTGCCTGTAGTTTAGTCACCTAGCTGAGCACTGAGCACTGAGCGCTGAGCGAACAGCAGTCTTGGAAGCCCACGGTCTCCAATAGAGTCGCTTGCCCCGTGTGGAAGCCCTTTGCGTTTCCGTTCCTCTCCTCTGCCCCTATTGCTACTTGGTCATCTGCCTTTTTGCTTGTTGGTTGGCTCCAGGTCTCTACCTGGTAACACAGGAGCCCTCGATCACATCTTGAAGCTCGCTTTCGCCACTCTGTCAAGTCTTTCACACACTGGTTTGAGAAGTTGTTGGGGGTCAAGTAGAAAATTTTAGTCTCCGTATCATTGCAATTCCCAGGCTTTTCCTAATGGTTTCTGGGGTTTCTTTGCCTTGGGCTAACTGGGCAAGCTCCCCCAGTTAAAACCCTGTGCATCTGGCTTTTATGTCCCAGGTCAGGGGGCCCCCTGGGGTTCTGGCTCTGGCTCAGGTCTCTTGGGTGTGGGTCTTGGTGGTGTTGGTGGTGGTGGTGGCGGTGGCCGCGGTGGCGGCATGGAGGTGGTGTCAGCTGGGGTTAGCAGGGGGCCTTTAATGCCTCCCTGCAGGGCCTCTCCCTAGGGCTGCTCAGGCCAGAGCTTTCCCAGAGCCAGGGATCAGAGAGAGGGGGAGGGAGAGGGCAGGAGGGAGCACCCCAAGGCCAAGCCACAGTCTTCTTAGGACCTCATCCCCTGATGCCCTTCACCCCTGCTGTCGTTTTTTAATTGGTCTAATAGGTCAAACCAGGAACAGTGCAGGATAGGAGAATGTATGCAAGGAAAGAGGTTGTTCCCACTTGGCACTATAAAGCACAAGGTGGCTGCTGGCGGGCACCTTGGCTCAGGGACTTGCATGTGCCACTCCAGGTCCTAAGCAGGTCCAACTCTGGAATGTGTCCCAGGTGTAAGCCCACCCTCAGGACCCAGATTGAGTGGCTTTCCCATCTTTGAGTCATCGCAAATTAAAACACAGACAACCCCAACAAGGAAGGAGGATGTGCCCTGGAGAGCCTGGTGTGACCCTCAGACCTTCTGTGTGTGCTCTCTGGCCCATGCTCATGGAGCTTGTGCCGGCCGAGGTGGGTAAATCTTGTCCCTGCAGTTTGTCCTGATGGCAGGCTCAGGAGGTCCTTTCTTGTCCCAGCAACTTGTTCAGCATCCCAGGAATCCCCTCCAAGCCTGGGGGGCTGGACACTCCCCGCCACCTGCAATGTCCCACCCAGGGGCTGGTGAAGCTCTGCATGAGGTATGGGTGACTTTTCTGCAGCAGGCTGGGCCTCTCCTCTGCCTCCACCCCAGAAGGAACCATGAAGGGCAGGTGCCCAGGAGTGGAGAGGTGTGTGCCTCGTCATGGCGCAGGCACAAAAGTCCCTTTCCTAGGCGACTGCCTCACGTTGCCCAGGTCCTGGGCACTGGCATCTCAGTTGGGGCAGTTGGCAGCCTGAAAGGTGGGGATGCTGAGGGATGAGGTGAGACACAGGGAAGAAACTTCCCTCTGGCCTGAAGGAGGCCGTTAGTGCCTCATCCTTCCTGGCCTGAAGGAGGCCTTTAGTGCCTCATCCTTCCTGGCCTGCACTCGGTGGAGACTTCTCCATGGTGCTCCTGGTGGCTCTGAATCTGTCAGTGAGCTTCCCTGGTGGTGAGTGCTTTTGCTGTGGGCTGTCACCGCTGGGCAGCACCCGGGCCCTGGCAAACAGCTCCTGGCGCTTTCCCCAGCTGCCTTGCACATCTGGACCTCAAGGTGGGCCTTTCTTATGTGGATGTGTTCTTTTTTTTTTTTTTCTTTTTAATAAGTTTTTAAATTTATTTTTATGTGTTGCTGAGGATCAAACCCAGTGCTTCACATGTGCTAGGCAGGCGCTCTACCACTAAGCTGTAACCCCAGCCTGCAGATGTGTTCTTGGCATATGGGGACAGCCCCTCAGCCAAGATGTCAGGCTAAGGGTCCTGAGGCTCCTCAGGAGGACACGCTCGGCTCTGTGCACAAGCACACTCTGGAGTAAACTCTGTGCACACCCACACTCTGGATTCATCTGTGTACTTGCTGTCCTGTCCATCCCTCTAGCCTCTGAGAGAATGGAGCCAGCTTTCCCATCCTTTGAGGTTCTGCAGGGAGAAACGGGGAGAAGCTTTGATTCCTCTGCCTGAGATGATCTCAGGGGGCCTGGTTGGAGCCACATCTTCCCAACCCCAGCTGCCCTACACCCTTGCAGGGGGTGGGGGACGGGCTCTTAGCAGCCTGCTGTGCAGAGAGGAGAGCCAGACCCCGTCCTGACGCGCACAGCTCACCCTGACTTAGCCTAAAGCTGCCTCCTCCTCACCCTACTGCCCCCCTGAAGGATCCTGGAGGAGATTCCCTAGAGTATCATAGCCTGTGCTCCAGACCTGTGGGGTCACCAGCAGCTGTCCCCATGGGCCCCCATCTCTAGATTGAACCCAGGGACCTCTTGGGAGCAGCATGCCTGCCCCTTGGCACCTGTATCCAGGGCCTCTGGAGCCATCTTTAGTCAGGGGCCTCCACCCCTGTCCCTAGGGAGACCTAGTGCCCTGGTCACAGCTAGAGAATGGGCCCTGGGACTCTGTCTTCTGGGCTGGCTCCCTTCTGCTCCTGGCATCTGTTTGCCAGCAGGCCCAGACAAGGGGTGTGCTGGGGCTGGGCCACCACCTCTTGGGCTCTGTGCCCAAGGTGGCTGGGCCTGGCTGAGGTGGCTGGGCCTTTGAGCCCTGCCTGCCTCCTCGTAGCATGCCCAGTTGGTCTTCCTGGATTTCCTCAGTGTGGCTGGCTCACAGTCAGGATGGGGCCTGCACACGGGTTCCCATCTACCTACCCTCCCCTGGGAGGCCCCTGGCCAGGACAGGTCTCCAGTCCCTCCTGCCTCCCTGCCCTGGTGGCCTCTTCTAGCTCACTGCCTGGACTGGCCTGTCTCCTGTCACCAGGGACATATTCCACCCCCTTGGCCCCTGCCACCTAGTTTGGCATTTTCTTCTTTTGCCCTGTGTCTTTTAGCCCTGTGTCTTTACCCTCCAGAAGTGATGTGGAGGGGAGATTGGGGAGTTCTGGTTTAGCCCTGCTCAGCTTGGGATGTTCCTTGGCTCAGGCCCAGCAGGCTGGGGCTTGAGAGGATGCAAAGCAGGGTTGTCTCCTTGAGGTGGGGTCAGTGCCGGTGCTGGGAGGAGGTAATAGGTTTGGTGTGGCTCCATGCAGGAGGTGGGTGCTCCAAGGTGTAGTGTCCTGGGGACACCAGGGCTGGAGGGGGAAGGACATTCCTGAGGAGGACCTCTCATCCCCCTAGGTGGCAATGGTTCTCTGTACGTGCTTCTGCTGGTCCCTGGCCTCTCCATTTGGGCAGCTTCTAGAGGCTTCTGGAGTGTGGGATACCTTCCCCACCCCACCCCTGCCATTGATCACAGTAGTAGTAGCAGGGCAGGGCTGAGGTTCTGGTTTTATCCAGTAGTTTCCTGCCAGCCTCTAGGGTGGTATCTTCTTGGGACTGGTGAACTGGAGCCTAGTGAGCAGTCCCACCCCAGGTGGAAATTTATTAGAATCCCAAAAGACCTACTGCTGCCCATGTGTCCCCCTACCTATACACTATTCAGATCACTCGTAAGGATTTGGCTTTAGGGGTTTCACATATGTGTTGCCAGTCTCGTCCCCCCCCCCCAATCTTCCTAATTGGCATTGGTCCAAAGGCTCTGTGGTTCTGTCTGAAGGCAGTCCTAGCAGAGCTCATAGTGTGTCAGGTGCTCATGACCCAGAGACTCTTGCTTCAAGGCCCTTCCTTGTGAGTGGGCTCTGGCAGGGATTTGGGTTCCGGCTTAAGCTACTTGCCAACATTGACCTTGGCATGCAGAAGGGGTATTGAGAAAGGGAATAAGACATCCCTGTTGCACTGTGGCAAGAGGAAACCATAACCAGGCCTACCCAGGGAAGGTAGAACCATCAAAGGGACCATGCTTCCCTTAGAGTAGGCCTTGAATGCATGTACCTGTTCACTGAGGGACCCTGAGACTCAGCCTGCTGAGGCAGGGGATTTTAGGATAATCCCTTGTTCAGAGGGTTTGTAGCAAGTTCAGGGTTCCTGGTTGATGGCTAGGACTTGCTACAATTTCAAGACTCCTTATCTGGTAATCTCCACCAGGGTGTCTTCTTGATCCCACCCTAGACAGCAGTGGACCTTCCTTG